>NC_051067.1:82884912-83184912 GCF_004664715.2 Peromyscus leucopus | reverse complement strand
GTTATACTGTATGTCTGTTTCTACTCTTATTTGAGGTATTGTGCTTATGCAGCTCATTTTAAAATGTAATGTATAATTAAGAAATGCAGGTTAACACTTAGTCATCTATAACAATTAAACTTGTAGTCATATTAGGTATGTTTTCAAGGTTAAACAGATATATTTTAGATAGACAGATGTTCTTTAAATGCTTTAGAGACCTACACAATATGGCATTTAAGATGTTTAATAACCTAAGGCTTTTTATGACAGTGAGACACATCTGTTCCTGGCAGTACCAATTTACTTTAGAGAAGATGATGGGCATCTAAGAACCTTCATATGGAGTTTGCTTTAATTGTGACAAAACTAGCCATTTGGGCAAGAAACTGCCCTTGCCTTGACTGCAGACAGTATCCTGTACAAACTGGACCATCAGGACACAAAGGAAAGTAACTGCCAAACTTTGCCAAGATAAGGTGGGACAGTCTTTCAAAATTCCTGCTTCATAGAAAAGTCTACCAGATAGTCTAGGCATGTAGGCTAAAGATGGATGCTCCAACATTGCAGAGGAACCTTGGGTGACTGTCCAGGCAGCCAGATGTCTCTGTCATTTCTATAGTTTTGAAAGTGGCTTGCACTGCGGTTCCTGTTTACTCAGGTAATATTAGATCCTTCTGGGGTCTTTCATGGAATTCTTTAATTAGCTACAGATGCAGCTTTCCTAGATAGTTATAGTTACAGTTTTCCTTAGTTACATTAGAAGGTAAATTAGGTACAAAACTTTGAACTCACCAAGGTAGGATAAATAATGGAGTATTTTCTCTGAATTTGCCAAACACAAATGGACTGAATATTGTAAATGTAATTCTTACTTGATAATTATTCTTATTGTATATAGTTTTACTATGTTAAAGTTAAAACCTTTCCTTTTTATTTAGACAAAAAGAGTAAAATGTTGTAGAATTATTACTTTGACTATGTAAAGTTGTGTTATATTTGTTTGTGCTGCATTTATTTAACAATGTAAAGATGTGTTGTTTTGCCTGCCTAAGGCACCTGATTGGTCTAATAAAAAGCTGAACATCCAATAGGTAGGCAGTAAGAGGGACAGGTGGGGCTGATGGGCAAAGATAATAAGTAGGAGGAGGAATCTAGGCTCAAGAGAGGATAGAACAAGGGAGAAAGAGAGGGAGACTCCCAGGACCGGCCAGTCAGCCAGCCAGATATGGAAGAAATAGAAAAGTAAGACATACAGAATGAAAGGAAGGTAAAAGCTCCAAGGCAAAACATAGATGAAGAGAAGTTATAAGAGCTAATGGGACAAGCATAAAAATAAGACTAAGCATTCATAGTTAATATTGAGCCTCTATGTCATGATTTGGGAGTTGGTTGGTGGTCCCAAAGAATGCCTGCTACAGACCTGGACTCTGGAATCACACAAATTTGCTTTCAATTCTGACATTGCCTGTACCATATGGACAGCTAGCAGATTTCTCATCCATGTAATGGGGGTTATTAATGGTGTGCCTCAAAGTTCTGTGGGCAGAATGAGATGAGATACTCACTGCATGGCCATCAAGTGCTAACGTACTGAAGCCAGCATTAAAGTGGAATAGATACTACAAGAAACCTTCCTGCTCTTTTTTTTCTCTTTTGGGGGACCTGCCACCCAGCTCCCAAATAAATCACACACAGAGGCTTATTCATAAGTGCCCGGCCTTAGCTTGGCTTGTTTCTAGCCAGCTTTCCTCAACTTAAATTATCCTGTCGATCTTTTGCCTTTGGGCTTTATCTTTCTCTGTTCCTATATACCTTCTTTGTTTCTTTCTCTGTGGCATGCTGTGTAGCTGGGTGGTTGGCCCCTGATGTCCTCTTCCTTCTCTGGCTACTTCATTCTTTTTTGATCCAGATGTCTCCTTCTATTTATTCTCTCTGCCTGCCAGCCCCACCTATCTTTTCTCCTGCCTCACCATTGGCCGTTCAGCTCTTTATGCACAGCTTCACAGAGTTAAACAAATGCAACATAAACAAAAGTAATACACCTTTAAATAATAGTCTCCAGCACTTGTTTATGTCACACATATACTCATTCTCTCTCTCTCTCTCTCTCTCTCACACACACACACACACACACACACACACACACACACACACACTTGCACATGCGCACACACATATTGGATTAAAAAAATGTAATGCTTTGGGGAGCTGGCAGGATGAGCAAGTGAAAAGCAAGACCAGAAAGAAATGGGTATGTACTCAACAGGCATTGACCTAGAAGCAGCTGCTAACACCTGGTGGGCCTCAGCCTTTGCTTTCAAGGTCTTCGATGTGTGGAGAGATGAAGACAGAGCTTGAGACATAGGTAAGGTGGCTATTTAGATTAAGACCCCCAAAGAAAGCCAGAAGATGACCCATCCTCTTTAAGTAAATTGGGATGGATGGGAGTTTTCAGTAACGCTGTTACCTGAAAAAGAAAAAAACAAAGCAGGCCATCGGCCATTGACCTCAGTAGGGAGGTGGTGGACTTCACCAGTCCTCCTATGAGCCACAGTCACAGGTTGCCTTCAGCTGGGAGTCAGAAGCCACTTCCTATGCCAGCCAACTCCCCCAATGACAGGGGCTCCCTGTAGGTGACAGTCTAGAAGACTGGCTGAAGTAAATGCGGCTTTCCCTAGAGGGCTGCACCTAGCAAACCCTGCAACTGGAGGCCTGGAGAGCATGCTTTTGCCTACCTCACATCATAAAACCATGAGGATAAAGCCAGCATGAGAAAGACCTATGGAGTCTGCAGACATGTAAATGCTCAGGAACAGAATCCCAAACCGAGTATGTGTAGTATGTTTTAAGAACCCAACAAATCTGGACGTGGTAGTGCACACATGTAATTAAAGTACTCGGGAGGCTGGGACAGGAGGATTGCAAGATGGAGGTCAGCCTAGGGTATAAAGTAAGACCTGACTCTCAAAAAAAAAAAAAAAAAAAAGCAAAATAAATGATTTTTAAAATTAAAAGACTAAATGAGGCCAATAAACCGCTTAGCATGCAAAAGTGTCTGCTATGTGAGCCCGGTGACCTGAGTTCAAATCCCAGAGCCCATGTAAAGGTGAAAGGAGAGAATAAAGTTGTCCCCTGACTTCCACATGCATTTGGTGGAACTCAGGAGCAGACACACCACACACACACACACACACACACACACGCACGCACGCACGCACGCACGCACGCACACACACACGCACGCGCGCGCGCGCGCACACACACAGAGAGAGAGAGAGAGAGAGAGAGAGAGAGAGAGAGAGAGAGCGCAACCGGCCAGGCACAGTGGCACTCATCTTTAATCCCAGCACTTGGGATGCAGACAGGTAGATTTCTGTGAGTCAAGGCCAGCCTGTTCTACACAGCTATAGGCCAGCCAGAGGAACATAGTGAGACCCTGTCAAAAAAAAAAAATGGGCTACTAAACTGAATAAAACTTGTAGAAGTAGGTTCTTCATACAATAGTGGTACATAAGTAAATGCAGCCACATACAAAAGAGAACTTCCAGTCACCCCTCAGGATCAAGATGGGGGTTCCATATCCAGGAACCCTTCTATAAAACGGTATAGTACTCATGTACAACTATACAATCCTCTCATGTACTTTCAACCATCTCTAGATTACTTTGAATAACTGAAACAATACAACTATTGTGAGATCATTGTGATACTCTTATTTAAAGACTAATGAGAAAAAAATTATGTATATCCCATACTGGAAAACAAAATGTTCAAGTATTTTCAACATGCTGAATTTTCAACATGTGGGATCCACAGATACGGAAACTGCAGGTACAAAGGACCAGCTGTCTTGTGTTATTCCATGTATGCACATCAGGAAAAGGGCAACATCATCTATCATCTCAGAAGGAAGAAGGGGAACTTCTGAGGAGAAGGGAGGTGATGGGCAGAAGCGGGCATTCCCTCACAGACCCACTATGGGAGATTTCATCAAGCTCTGTGCCATGATCTCTATACCTATCTTAGTGAGACTTCAACTCAAAATGGGAAGTGGGTGAATGCATTAGACACAGCTGAGAGGAAACCCATGCTCTGGACAACAGGGCTAAAGAAATTAGACCACAGCATGTGAGAAATGGGTACAGAAACATGTGAGGAAGGCTCAGGGAAGACACAACACACATCTGATCTGAGTCCCAAAAAGAGAGAACAAGAAATTAAGGGGAATGCAATATTCCATGGAGATGGTGGAAAATGCTGTGGAATAACCCTCTTGTATACAGTAAAGATTTGCCACTTGAATTGGTTTAATCACACTGATTGGCCAGTAGCTGAGCAGGAAGTTGGCAGAAAAGCCAAATTGAGAATGATGGGAAGGAGGGCAGAGTCAAGGAGTCACCAGCCAGATGCAGAGGAAGCAAGATGAGAACATCATTGTGAGAAAAGATATCAAGACACATGGCTAAACATAGATAAGAATTATGGGTTAATTTAAGTGTAAGAGCCGGTTAGTAATAAGCCTGAGCTACTGGCTGAGCATTTGTAAGTAATATTAAGCCTCAGAGTCAATTATTTAAGAAGCAGCTGCTGGGTATTTGGGAGGCAGGCAGGAGAGAAACTTCTGCCTACAAGAGAACGTTCTAGAAATGATAGAAGTCACCAATCTTCAGGATCAGTGTTCTAGCCCAAACAAGCAGACATCCACATTTAAGCAGAACTCACTGAAAGAATTCCAAGAAAGGAAATCATAACGCCTTGAAATAAAAGGAACGCTACCTACAGAAAGTGGGGAAGGAAGTGATACTCAGTGCCAGTGGAGTAAGGGCACATAGCGACACCCTCATGACAGGTACTTGTCATAGTGATAATGGTAGATGTACTGTTCTATGGGTATTGCCATTGCCTTCTGGAACCAGAAACAAGACACTTAACCACAGAAGCTTTTATTTCCTTAGAATAGGACTCTTGGTAAAGATGAAATGGGATGACAGAAAGTACTTGGCAAAGCTTCCAGAGATCAGTTAAGGCTCAGTTAACATGAGCTACAAATCAACCCCCTTATGAGCCAAACCTCAGTAGTGATGAGGGTCATGTGTAGCAAGAATCTTAAAAGGTCTTATTAATAAAATCAAACTTGGTGGTGGCGGCGGACGCCTTTAATCCCAGCACTCAGGAGGCAGAGGCAGGCAGATCTCTGTGAGTTCGAGGCTAGCCTGGTCTACAAAGCGAGTTCCAGGAAAGGTGCAAAGCTACACAAGGAAACCCTGTCTCCAAAAAAGAAAAAAATCAAACCTGATGCCAGTTATTGGAGTGAATGCTGGAAGATCAGAGAAGCAGAACAAGCCACAGCCATCTCACCTTGCCAATTCCTCAGCTGATCCTGTTTTCCTCAGACTAGAAGCCTCTGAGTCCTCATCCAAATGGATCTCAGCTGAACTGCTGCTCAAAAGCCTAAAAGCTTAACCAGCTCTAGTTCCTGGTTTTCACACCTTATATACCTTTCTACTTTCTGCCATCACTTCCTGGGATTAAAGGCATAAGTCACCATGCCTGGCTGTTTCCAGTGTGGCTTTGAACTCACAGAGATCCAGACGGATCTCTGCCTCCCAAGTGATAGGATTAAAGGCATGTGTGCCACCATTTTCTGGCCTCTGTATCTAGTGGCTGCTCCATTCTCTGACTCTAGATAAGTTTATTAGGGTGCACAATATTTTGGGGAACACAATATCACCACAGTCATGTTCACCTCAAACTATCTATAGAAGCAGCTAACCCATGTTAGAAGTTCTTATGTTAGAAGTCAGGGCCACTCCTTGCCAAGGAAGGAAATCTAATGAAAATAGGGTCCAAAACTTGGTTGTAGCTATTTCCTCTTGTAAGGTCAACACCACCTGCACCCAAATGCCAATGGGATTTGATATTTTGTAATTGCAAGTGTGAAAATCTTCCATGATATTTTGTAATTGCAAGTGTGTAATTACATCCCGTGTGTTACTGTCCCAAGTGCCACACTGTCACCATGGTGAAAGGATTTAGGGGGCGTTTCTGAGTGCTCTTCCCTCACAACCACCTTGCAAGTTCATTATCTACAGCACTACCCTCTCCATCCCTAACAGCTTTCTCTGCCTGTGAATGCCTCTAGGCAGCAGGATACCAACGCCTAGAGAGTGCTGGCTTGGCGCAGCAGCCATCCTGCAAGTGTTTGTTGACTGAGTAAGCTTGAGAGGGGTCATAAAGTTGATGAACACTTTGGAGTGGCACCTGGAATTATGTGAATGGCTATAAATTCACTCAGCGGGAATCCCAAACAAGATCTCCATGTCTCCTTCAAATCCCACCCACCACACTCTGAACAGTGTTTCCAAGGAAAGAAAAAAAAAATTATAAAAAATAAAAATAAATAAATAAAACCCCACTGGGTGACTAAGGGGAGTAGCTCACGGTGTGGCTGCCATCTCCTGCCTGCTGTCTTTTCCCATTCCAAGCCACTCCAAGAACTTCCCTAGAAGCTACCTCTCCTCTCTCTTGTAGCTGTTTGACACAAACTCACAATCAGTGGCCCTCTCCTGTTGGTTGTTTTTGCTCTTTTTGGGAGGCCTGCCACCCAGCTCCCAAATAAATCATACATGGAAGCTTATTCTTAATTGTAAATGCTCATGCTCAGCCTTAGCTTGGCTTGTTGCTAGCCAGCTTTTCTTAACTTTAAATTATCCCATCTACCTTTTGCCTCTGGGCTTTTTCCTTTTCTTCTATATATCTTACTTTCATGCTTCCTCCACTGGCTCGCTGTGTGGCTGGGTGGCTATCCCCTGGTGTCTTCCTCTCCTTGTTCTCTTGCTCTTCCTCCTCTTCTGCCCAGATTTCTCCTTCTGTTTATTCTTTCTGCCTACCTGCCCTGTCTATCCTTTACAGCTCTTTATTAGACCATCAGGTGTTTTAGACAGACAAGTAACACAGCTTCACCGAGTTAAACAAATGCAACACATCTTTGCACCATTAAAACAAATGTTCCACAGCATAAACAAATGTAACACATCTTAAAATAATATTCTACAATGTGTCTATGACATGATAGGGGACGGCACAGCCTTCCCAGTGGATGCTAGCACGCAACAAGCTTCGACAATAAACTGCAGCTCAGGCTACCAAGGAAGCCCACAAGGCAAGGGACCAAATGAATCACCCCAGTTCTCCTGTTTAGGAAGCTCATCCTGATACCTGTGCATTTCAGCTCCAAACGCCACCACTTCCCTTTCCAACCTCCCTGGGAGCCAAGGAGGATACAGAAGGGAAAAAAGAGGGAGGAAGGAGCTGGCAATGTATTAAAATAAAGAGCGAGAAGGCAGCAGGGTAAGGTTGGTCACACATGTGTTGTTAAGTCCAAACCATGTCCCGGTGTTTGTGGGAGGTGGAATTATCTCATTCTTTTAGCCGGCAAGGCTCTGTGATCCACCATTCAAGTATGTGATTGGATTTTGGCTCAACAAAACCTTAAATTACACACCTATTGTGCCTGAGTTAAGCCCAGCTTCACAGTGGTGGAGG
This sequence comes from Peromyscus leucopus, assembly GCF_004664715.2. Lineage (NCBI taxonomy): Eukaryota > Metazoa > Chordata > Mammalia > Rodentia > Cricetidae > Peromyscus > Peromyscus leucopus. The sequence goes on along the minus strand of NC_051067.1, from coordinate 83,177,385 downwards.
AGGCCTCTGCAGCTTCCTTGGCAGCGTTCGATCCAGTGTGGGTTCTCATCGCCCGCTGATGAATAGGTAATAGGATTAGAGCGTCTCGTCTGGGGCCACACTGTAATCTTCAGGTTGGGACAAAGGCCGGGTGATGGATAGGAGCTTCATGGTCCAGACAGGCCAGCTCCTGCAGTGTGCCATTGACAGAAGGAACAGACCCAAGGGCCTCTGAGGCAAGAGTGCCAAGTCTTGGGAAGAAGCCTGCTCATGTGAGTTAATGGTCTACCAAAGAGGGCACAGCACTCACACAGAAGGCTACATCTTAGCAAATGGTCCCTGAAGTGACGGAGGGGATGTCTGATAAGTTTTTGTCCTACCCAGTATCTACGTTCCACTTCCGGTCACTGGACCAGTTCTGTTACATGGAGACTCCACCCATTCCTACTTTGAGAGGAGAAGGGGGGGGGGGGATTGGCTAGGCCTCCAGCTTGGGGAGAAGTCATGTGACCAAAACAGGTCACTGTAGAACTGCTGTGTGGGCTTCCAGGTCGCAGACTGGAGGCAGGACTACATCAGCATGGGCTGCTTGAAGAGAGCAAGGTGAGCCAGGCAGTGGAATGGGAGGCAGGAGGATGCCTACGCCATCTGCCCAGAGCCAGACAAAGCTGGGTCTCAAGACCAGGCTTTTCATTTCAAGTCCACTGAGCTTTCCCATCCCTTGTCCCTTCCTACCAGCCAGCTGTGAATCTGCACCACAGGACTCCAACACTGATCCCATGTGGGAAGGAACAGCGCAGCAGCCCAAGAGATCCAAGGTGTTTTCAGACTAGAGAGGCTCAGCTATATTTCCTCTTCCTGTCAAAAGCTGCATCTAGCCAGCCATGGGAGAGGCTTGGAACCACGGGAGTCTCAGTGTCAGGAGATGGATGGATCTTAGTTAAGTTCTCTTACCTAGCTATTTTCTAGCTGTGTGGCTTTGAGCTAGTACCTTAACCTTTCTGAGCAGAAATAGAAACAGCTCCCTGGGGCAACAATTAGGAATAACTGGAAAGTTCATCTGTGTCAGCTGCAAATAGAAAGTTGCCCTTACTGTGAACCAAACCAAGAGATCTGGGTATGTTTTCCTCAAAGCATGTCAGATCTAGGCATTTCCGGATTCATCTCAGTGGTTTGCCATGGATTTGGCCTTCTGAAGTTGTAGGGTGGTTCTGTAATTGCAGAACCTGCCACTTGAAGGAATTGTATTCCCAGACCTGTCCTATTGAAAGGGAATTCCCAGCATAACTCTCCTTACATCTCATTGGTCAGAGCTAGATCACATGACCACTCCTAGCGGCAAGGGCCTCTGGGAAGATCAACAAAAAGTGTTTTGTGCTCTATATTTCCAATATCAGAACTCTAGGGAGGCCATGTTTGCCAAATGATAAATAATATAAAGCACTGGGCAGAAGCCAACAAGCTTGAAAAACTCAGATCTGGAAACAGCATGGTCCTTACTAGATAGCATGCTCTGCCAGCCAGCCAGAACATTTCTCATCTCAGGGGAAAATGTCAGCAGGGGCCTCATGTTTCCTGCATGGCATCTCCCCTGCCCCTGTATAGCCACACAAGAAAGTCCAGTTATTGTCCTGTCCGCCATTCCATCCCCTACTCCAGAAGGCTCACATGCATTGGCTACTTTCTTGCTCATCAAAAAAAAAAAAAAAAAAAGCAACCATCATGGTGTGTCTGCAGAGAGAAGAGAATCGGGAAAGGATCTAAAACTGAAGGTCAGACATGGTCATCAAGTGCAACAGGTGAGCACCTCAGGGGGCTGTGGGAGCCTCTGCTGGCCAGCCAGACTGCTTCCCTCTCCAGTCATAGTCTACAGTCTCCACAGGAATCATGGCCCTCCCCACTCTCCTCTCTGCTTCTGTCCACAAAAATAATAATAAATAATTAATAACAATAATAATCCTCACCCCTTTCCAGACTCACAAAGAGACTAAAGATCCAGCCCCAAGAGAACTATCATTCTGGATAGCACCCAGTACCCGGTGGTAGCCTGACGCCTAATCCATCCATCCTCCCTGGGTCCTCAGTGACTGAATCTGTCAATCACCCATTCAGCATTCAGTTATGAGTGTCTACTAATGCCAGCTTGACACTGGGTTCTGGGGCTACAAGCCAGCACATAGTCACTCGAGGACCCTGAAGAGCTTCCCTGACTGGTGGTACCCAAAGGGACACATAACCAAGCTTCCTAGGGACAGAACCTAGAACATCCCCACAGCTAAACTGCCCTCCATCCCCACTCACAGCATCCTGCATGAGGATTGCTTCTGTGTGTCTTGGGCCCTCCACGACACTCGGGCTAGGTTGGCTACACTCACAGATAGGTGGTGACAAATGTTGGTGAGGATGCAGAGAAACGGCCCCCTCACACACTGCCAGGGAGAATGCAAAACGGCACAGCTGCTGTGCAACAGGCTGGGAGTCACTCTGAGTTTAAACAGAGTCACCATATGGTCCGGCAATTTCTCTTCCCGAGGCACACCAAAGACAGCTGAAAATATGCCCCAGAAAAATATTCACACAACAACCATGTTCATAAGCCAAAAAAAAAAAAATGGAAACAATGCAGGTGTCTAGCTTCTGGTGACTGAAGACACAGGTGCATTCTTTCCATAAAGAGATCTCAGTCACCCGTGGAGAGCAAGGTGCATGACACAGGCAGGCCAGCTAAGAATGCCATCCATGCAGAAGCAGCCAGGCACCCAAGACTTCCTATTCTGGGTCCACTTGCTTGTCTAGCTAGAGAGCCAGAGTGGAGGTCAGTGACAGACAGAGGCTGAGGACCTGGAGCTGAAAGACTACAGAGAGATATGGGGCTTCTTTCTGGGGTGTCGAAAACCCTTTTGGGGGGGCATGGGTTAGACAGTGGTGATGCTAACACTATTTCACAGATTTACTCCTTACCACTTACTCTTCAAAGGGAAATGTCTGTAGGGCAGTGAGATGGCTCGGCAGATAGAGGTATCGCCACCACCATCGAGCCTGCTGCCCCGAGTGAGATCTTTAGGAACACATGATAGAGAGAACTGTCTCCCGGAGGTTGTTCTCTGATCTCCACACATGCACGGGGCTGCACACGCACTTCAAGGGGCATGTCTGCGTCCTGTGGACTGTGTCTCAAGACACCACCACAGATTTTAAACCCTCTCCAGATCTGATTGCCATAGGAGAGGGACATTATGCTGGGAAAGGGCGGCACCCAGCTGCTTCCTCCTCCCCTGGCAGCCCAGACAGTAAATGCTCCAGGAAGTCTGCCCCTGCCTGCTGAAGCGCCCCAGCCTCCTGCGTGCCCTGACAGCCAGAGGAGGGGGCACCACCAGGGCCGCTGCTGACAGCCAAAGCCTTCCCTGAGCTCTCCTCCCCTCCGAGTTCACTGCTTGACAAGAGAGCCATGCTGGACACTTGGCACGTCCTTGAGAAGGACACTGGAGTGGAGACCGCAGCAGCATTCTGTCACTGGCCACCTTCCCCGGATTGTGTGGTCCCCTGGGGGAGAGAAGAGGAGTCCAGAGCAGCCACTGCGGCCAGTGAAGGTGACTTTTTGTCATGACCCCTGTTCCCGTCAGAGTCGTCACACCTGCTTGAGAAGAGTCGCTAAGGGGTTAGCACGGGCAGTTATCCTCCTTTTAACGATTAGTCTAGTGACCACACTGAAGTGAATGAAATGTCTGGCTGGAATTTTCCTTCAGGCACAACCGTTTGGACGGGCACACTGGAGACTCCACAGCCAGGCTACTTTTCTAGAACACCGTTCAGCTGGGGACGGAACCCAGGGCTTTGCGCCTACTACGCATCCACTTCATCACTGAGCAATACCCAACTCCCGCTAGTGTGTTTAAGTAGCACCTCCCCAGCCTGTTACAGGAATCATTTTATTCTGTACACCGGTTCCCCACACTCAGCGTAGAGGGCCATTTCCCCACCCACTTCCACACATGTCTTTGCAAAGACGTCCTACCCCTCATTCCTCAGTCCCTGCATGAGGATCTCATGGACCTCCCAGGGCTGTGAAGCCTTTTGAAGACAGCCAGGCCTCGGGGGCGGGGCGGGGGGTTAGTCTCATGACTTCTCAGTTCCACCGTACCCCGGAAGCCAGTATTAAGACAGCTGGGCACTGTATTGATCTGGATTGTGTCTGAACCTAAGGTGTGGTTGTGTTAAAAACAAAAACAAAAACAGGGATCTGTAGAGGCCCCCAAGCCCAAAGCTGTTGTCCCCAAATGGAACTCAGAAATATATGGGGGCATTTAAGAAGTTTTCCAGCTCCAGGTGAAAGAAACAGTTGGCACCCTTGAACTTGGCCATGCTCTCACAACACCACAGAACATTCACCAGAAACACCAGGCAATCAGTGCCTGCTGAGCTCCCAGGAAGCAGGAAAAGGGGCCAGGATGGAGGGCCAGAAGTGCAGAGTCCTTCTTGGCCCACCAGGAGTTTCTGTGAGACTTTGGCCTTGAAAATGGCCCTGTGCTCAGGTGACCTCATCCAAGAGACAAGCTCTCTGTCTGCCAGACACACTCACTCACAAACAGGAGTGAAGATCAAGAAGGGAAGAGTGTGGAGGTGGACTCGGGGAGCTGAAGCAGGTAGCTGGAGAGCGCAAGGCCGGCTGGGGCCAGGTAAGCAGATCACAAAGAAGAGCCTCCTCCATATTCCAGAAAGACACCAGAAGGAGGAGACATGGAGAAAGAAGAGAGCATCTGCAAGTTTCCAGGGATGTTAGGAAACCCTTGGTGGCAACTCAGTCCCTTCTGCGAGTTTATATCCTTGGGTTTACTGTTTCCTAGATGTTCTAGAAAAAGCTTCCAGAGATTTTAAAAAAAAAAAAAAAAAAAAAAGTCAGATGTCCAGATACCAACTGGGTGCTACAATTCTGAGTCATTCTGTTTTTTTTTTTTTTTCTTTGAGACAGGGTTTGTCTGTGTAGCCCTGGCTGTCCTGGAACTCGCAGAGATCCTCCTGCCTCTGCCTCCCAAGTGCCGGGATTAAAGGTGTGCACCTCGACAGCCTGGGCTACTCCATTTTCAAGCACACACCCCATGCCCACACTGAGCTACAAGCCTGAGTCCCCAAATCCTTGTTTCCAGGGGCCTCCCTTCCGGCAGGACAAAGAACAATAATAGACAATAATAGTATTTTGCAATCTTTAAAGGTGACAGTTCTAGGACAGCAGTCGAGGCTGGAGGGTTTGCTGAGGATGTAACCTTGGGTACAGCTGGAGATGTGGGAGAGGAAAACCACGGGCATTTGTTCCCAAGAGACTGAGTGACAAGCAGCTTGTCTTTTCGGGTGATACGGGGCAAATGGCACACTCCTCTAGCCTGGTTTACACATCAGAACGACAGAGACCGTAGCTGCTGTCCACCTCACAGGACTGGTGGAGTTGGGGAAAACATACAGTGCTGAACATACAGCAAATGCTCAGTGAATTGACACTGCCTCACCTCTTGTGAAATGACTGTGCTCACCATGGGACTGAAAAAGGGGAGGTAGGTGCAGGGTATGGGTTGCGGATTGGGTGAGGAGATATCTCCTGGTTCCACCATTACAGTTGCCACCAGATGTTGGTTTGTTTGGTCCTCCCACAGGAAGCCAATATGGCTGCCGCCAGACCCACCCATACCTCAAGAGGCTCCTCTAGGTCTGGAGGTTTGTCGTACCCCTTAAGGTAACCTCCGTGGGCAGGGCAGTCTTCTTGTCTCTACCCACCCGTTGCCTGCACAAGACCTGGGCTGTGCATCTCTCTGAATGGCTAGATTTAAACCCGAACTGACCCATCCTCGCCTCTCTGGGTGTGCATGCCCACTATGTCCCACATCAGCGTCTCCAGCTCACTTCCAGAGCAGGTGGCCTGGAAGCCATTGCAATGTGGTCAAGCAAGTGATGTCCAAAGAATGTGACCGGGTCAGTAAGGGATGCCTGAGGGAGGGCAGAAGGCAGGATATCCCTCACACAGAGAGAAAATTCTTCACGATGTTCGTGGGGGTGAGAAACTGTCCTGAGGAAATTCTTCGGGGTTATTTCACCATCAGCAGCTGGTATTTTTTGGCAGCTGAAACAAGATAATAACCATGTTGAAATGGCACCCACGGCCTTGTAGGAACAGGGCACGACTTGTTACCTCCTCAAGCCTGTGCAGTTCCACCCCTGCGCTCACATCTCTCCTGGAACAGCCCGGGGCAGCTCACTCCAGGGCAAACCAGGTTAACACCAGCAGGTGGGGTGGTGGGAGAGAGGGAGTCAGATCTGAGTCAGCGCCTGGTCTGGTACTAGAACCCCACACAACCTACCAGAAACCCCATCTCCTCCCGCAGCAGCCCCTCCCACACTCATTCCACTGAGTGTACTTAGGCACATTTCAAAGGTCTGTTTAATAAATTACCACCTCTCCCTGACCTGACAATAACCACAGATAATCCAGGGCTATTAGAAGGCTTGTTTACAACTCATAATTCTAGGTTGTGCAAAGCCCAACAAGTTGGGAAAGGTGTCAACCACCCCCTATGAATGGCATGGCTTGTGTTCACAAATGATATGTAATTGATCCAGAGATGTTACAGACATTTGAGAAACAAAGGGTTTGCCTCCTCCCTCCTAGCCTCTCCTTTTGGGAATTTACCCCCAAGGAAATCACAATGGGAAAAAAAATTAGTACAGGGGTGTTGTTTATAAGAAAAAGAACTTCAGGCACAACCTAGGTGCTCAACAATAGGGGATTACTTAAACAAACCTTGGACGTGTACACAATGAGATTCTAAGAAGCCATTTAAAATAATATTATGTAGGAGGCTGGATCCTGCCATGGGAGGAAGCTTAATCATCTGTTGTCAAGTGAAGGACAAAAGGCAGGCTACGAAGTAAAGGCTGCAGTTAATGCCATTAAACTATTTTATATTTATACATTTACTTGACAGTGCTTGGGTGGTAAGGTGTGTGCTGTAGGCAGACAGACAAGTTTTGAGGCTGGATTTTCTTAGCTGTATGTAAATGACCTTGGGCAAGCCTCATAAACTCACCCTATGTTTCAGCTTCTTTATTCATAAAATGCAAAAAAAAAAAAAAAAAAAAAAAAAAAAAAAAAAAAAAAAAAAACCAGCTTTGTGGGCGTGTTGTAAAGATTAAATAAAATACTCTTGTAAAGATCTTCACTTTATATCTGACATAAAGTAATTGTGCAATTAAGTGGGGAGTATTGTTTCCGTGAAGTGAAAGTACATAATGCTGGGGGGCAGATGGTTCCCCTCATTTTACATTTTGTGAGGTTTGCTTGACTTGCTCCTGGGAGATACCATTAGTGTAATAACCCCACCCCAAAGTTAAAGTTAACAGGGTGGCGGGGGGCTGGGAAAGGAGCCTTGACCTGTGAAGAGGTGAGGCCTGCAAGAACTACACTGACACATGGTGGAGACTCCTGCAGGTGGGGCTGAGGAGCTTTGAGTAAGTCCATCGCCTAGGAGGAAGCTGGGTCAAAGGGCAGCCACATCAGAAACCGGGACCCAGAGAAGGCAAGCCGCCTATGCCTGGCCCTCCACCCACTGAGTGAGGCCCATCTTGCTCCTCCCGAATGCAGCTGTCTGGTCCTGAAGAAAGGACTGGCCTGGGAAGGGGCTGTTAAGAAATGTGTGAAGCTAAAGGGGCTTGCGCTATGGCCTGAGGCTTCTCATGAGGCACCGAGGTGGTCGCTCATGAAGGGGAACTGCAGGAAGTAGGTAGGGGATTACTGGGAGCTAGAACAGCTCAGAATGTTCTAGAAAACGCCAATTTGATGGCCCTCCCAAGAGTTCAAAAGTACAGCCTCCAGACTCTTTGGGGCTCTTCCCCACTCAAGAAGGAGGGAAGACAGACCTGGAGTTGAGGTCTTTTACCTTCAGGTTCCCAGCTTTGCTGCCTAAGGGAGGGCTAGAGAGGAGAGCTCAGGGTGAGAACTTGTGGGTCACCCATGAGCATGATAGCTCTGGCCACACTGGTCACTGTGGGCTGTTTCTCAGGCACGTTCTCTATCTGGTTGGCAGAGTTAGCCACCTTGTGCTAATGCTGGAAGGTAAGCTATGACATCACCTTCCTACCACTTCCTGCTGGACCGCCCAGCTCCAAAGTCAGAAAGCAGTGAGTGCAGAGAAACCGGAAAACTGGGACACAACTACTAGGAACACCAAATGCTGCAAACTGCAATTACTGTTTGCTCAACAAGTTCAGCACATTATTACCATACAGTCCAGCAACTCCACTCCTGTGGATGCCTCCAGATAATGGAAAATGATTACACAAAGGCTCATCATGGAACTCTTCAGAACAGACACATCTTGAGGATAGCCCCCCAAAACCAGACTGATTCTTTTTTTATTTTTAATCTCATGTAAAGATGAGTGTGTATCTGTGTGTGTGTGTGTGTGTGTGTGTGTATGTATGTATGTATGTATGTATGTATGTATGTGTATGCACCATGTGCATGAAGTGTCCATGGAGGCCAGAAGAGGATACCAGAGGTCCCGGAATAAGCATTAACAGACTGTTGTGGACTACCATGTGGGTGCTGGGAACTGAACTCAGGTCCTCTGCAAGAGCAACCAGTCTCTTAACCACTAAGCCATCTCTCCAGCCCTTGATTCTCAGGGTCTTTAATTGTATTCATCCAATAGGACATTACCACCATAGAGAAGAACCTGACTCTACTGTATATAGCAGCAAAGATACACCATGTTAAACGAAGGACTCCAGACACAAGAGATCTCATCACAATACCTTTTTTTTTCAAACTATCTAAGGCAGGGACGTCCCTAGAACATCAGGCAGGTCAGCGATTTCCCTGGGCAGGGTGGGGATGATGGGAAGTAGTTCTTTCATGGCTCCTGGGTTTATTTTGAGAGTCATAAAGATGTTCAGGAACTAGACAGAGTGAACAGTTGTACAGCGTTATGAAAGTACTGAACAACCCTGAGCTGTGGGGTGGCGAGGGTGAAATGGTGAGGCATTTCATGTGAATTTCAACTCCAATGAGAAATCAAGCTGCAATAAAAGGTTTCTGCCTGACACACACACCATGCATTCCACATAGTCCCCTGCATCTGTAAAACAGGCCGACTTAGCAGCAGCAGAGTTTATTGCCCTACTTGGCTGATAAGGAAACTGAGGCTGGGAAGGTGATCTGATCTGCCCAAGGCTGCATACTCACTCTGTGCTCCAGGCAGAGCAGAGGTCTCCTTGTCTGCACAGAGGCTGGCTCTGAACAGCCCAGAAATTCTTCAGCATTGAGTAAGGTGTCTCCTCAGGGGCTGAGGATGCACATCCTGACCTGGGAGGCAAGGGAGCCAGAGCTTGGGATTCCATGCAGCTTCTTTGCTGGAATTCTGGGCTGGAGAGCCTGGACCCCAGGGATGGCTGCTTAACACATGCCTGATGTGCAACGTGACCCATGGAGGACTGCCTGGGGCTGGGGCTCGGGAGAGGGTTGGAGGAAGAGGGCACTGGAGAAGCTGAGGCCCTGTGGTCAAGGAACAGAGTGGCAAACTTTTCTTGAACTATCAAATTCATCCTGCCATGACCCCCAAATCTCCACCCTTGAAATGGAGACAATGGGTGCCATGTCAGGAAACCCCGGTGTTCAGATTCACTAAGTACGCTCTGTGTCCCTCACTGTCCCAAGCGCTTGACCTGGCTTCTCTAGAAGATAGGATGACTGTCACCACAATAAATCTGAGACCATCGAACCCCACCCACCTCTCTTCATGTCCCATGTTTAAACCACACTTGAAAATGTTGTCCTCCTGTGGTCCATGACCAAATATGGGATATACCCTGGCCAAGGAGACATGGGACATGGATGGGATCTCCTGATGAAGAAGCACTTGGTCTAAAGAAAGGCGTCCATCCAGGCGGAGTTCTCCTTTCTATGATGTCATCATATCTGAATATGATGCTAGGGACATGGCAGCCATCCCTCCTCCGCCTGATAATAGAACTGATATGAAGATGGCAGAGCAGAGATGTAGAGACATTACAGAGCCCAGCACAGGGCTGGCTCCACCAGTCAGGGGAGAGAATGAATCTCCTCATCATCCTCATAACCAAAAGGACTAGCAGCTGCCAGGTACAGGCTACAGATAAGAACTTGGGGGGGGGCGGGGGGGGACACTGAGAGCATGAGCCCGTGGTCTAAGAATCCATACTGTCAGGCCCCAGGAAGTCCACCCTTTACCCTTGGAAGACACTGTGGGTTGCACAGGATTGTTACCACTGCAAATGAAGCATCAGGTACAGTGGGAGGGAAAATAACTCCTTCAGAAGAAAAAAATATAAAAATGACCAGCACCAAACATGCAGGTGGATCTTTGAGAATAGAGAGGGTGTCCCAGAGCAGAGGCATCGCCCTGTGTTCCAGCCCCATTGTGGTGTCCCTGAGCCCAGAGTCTATAGTCTCCTCTCCTGTCAGCCACTATCCCTCAGGAGTCCAGGTTTCCAAATTCTGGCCTCAGTCTGCCTGCTCCTGGTAGCATCGAGGCTCACCCACAACACTCCCTTCCCACCCCAGCAGCCAGCTCACCTCCCTTCCCACACCCCAATGAGTTGGGAATAAGCTGCCAATATCTGTAGAGTAGCTAAAGGGATCTTACATGTTCACAATGCTCTCCTACCCCAGACACTTTTGCTTCTTCCTACTGAGCCCAGAATCAAACCAAACGCAGCTGTGACTCAGCAGGCCATGTGCTTCTGGGCCTACCTTGAACTTCACCTTGACCCAAGCATTCCACCCTGGCCCCATAAGTTCCTCGCACATGGGATATGCACTCTCAGCCTAGGGCTTTTGACCTTGCTGGTCAGTTAGCTTGTACAACACTCTTCCCACAAGGTCATGTCACTTTACGGTTCCCTAGAAAGGTGCATCCTATCTGTCTCTAGCCAGACATCCAATATTTTTCTACAGACAACATATGGTTCTTTGATATCATTTCTAATTTTTGAGCTTTTTTTTTTCCATTATTTTTCATCGAACACACCTGGCAAGGTCCCTCCATGTGCTGCGGACTCTGTCGGTGCAACCCACTACCATAGCCCTAGCATCCACAACAGAGTTGGACACACAGTAGGTGCTCACTAAGCATTTATTTAAGGGTTCAGTCTCCCCCAGGTGAAGCTGCAGTGTTCCTGTTTGAAGAAAGGTTATTGCATCCACTCTCCTCCACACTCAGGAGCCTTGCGGCTGTGAAATGTGCTTACATGGACCCACACAGAAAAGTGCAGACTTTCGAGTTCATGCCTAAGCTCTCTGCCAGATCTCAGAACATGACTTTCAACAAATCTTTTAGCCTCTCTGTGTGTGCCTCAGTCTCTCTGTCAGGTGGGATCACGGAGTTCTTGAACTTACTGAGAAAGATAAGTGAGAAAATATATCGACATTCAGGACAGTGTCTGCACCTGCGGTGTTAGGCTAGAAGAGAGAGGGAGGGGACGAGAAGGAGGGACACACGCAGCACGTTCTGTGACAGAGCCCTGTCCACCGTCACTGAATCACCCCCAGATGCCTGTCCTGGTGGAAGAGGGTGCATAGGGGTCTGGATATATGCCAAAACCTTTCCCCAGCTTCCATGATGGGTTCTTTGCTAGGTTCAGGCATTGCCAACACCCCAAAGGTCTTACCTCCCCTAGATTTAATCCAGAGCAAGCTTTGAGCATCAGGGGAGAAAGGAGTGAATCCATTCAGGGTCAGGGAACTTCCAAGTCCCCAAAGCCCTTGCTGATGGGACAGCTGCTCCCGGGAAACAATTCCTGCCAGCATGAGTTGGGTCTTAATAGCTGCTAATTGGTCATAAGGAGAATGGAGGAAAAGGTATTAACGAGCAAACCATTTGGCTCCTAGTGAACGGGCCATAACCCAGGAGGATTTTATCGGTCTGCCTGCCTTTTAAGAGTTTTCATTTATAAAGTGCCTTGGCCTTAAAATGGTCCACTAAGACCAAGGTTTTGAGAAAATGAGCAGAATATTGAGGATCATATACAGCCCACAATTCCTAAGCTACCTCACCCAAGAGCCACCCTGAGGCTGCCCAGTTGCCTAGGCTCCAACCTTCCCTGCTCACAGACCCTTATGGGGAATTACTTCTACCCAAACACTGGAAGCCACCCATATTTCAACCTAAGTTTGAGCATCACTCAAAAGAGCCAAAGAATGAAGGCATTGTCTTTAAAGGAGAGTTCTGTATGGGCACATGTGGGTTGTCAATTGTCTTTCTGTTTTAAACCTTCTTCCCAGAACAGAGACATTATGCCTTCCTCCACAATCTTACTGGCCAGAAATAACCATAACCAACATCATGACTTATAGCTCTCTGGTGAGATAAATCTCACTATATTAAGTATTTTGAGAGTTAATATACTGAATATTTAAATATATACCACCTAGCTTTAAAAAAAAAAAAAAAGGCATCCCAAACAAGCTTGATTCCTTTATGCTCTGCTTGTCATTTTTATTCTATGCCCTCCCTGCTTCCCAAAAAGCAAGCTTTTCTTCCCAGAAGTTACCCTTTTTGTATCCCTTTTCATCCCACCCCACCCATGCCTTTGCTTTCTGAGGGAGTCTCAGCTGAGGGATTGTTGCCCAGACCAGACCAGGGCTGTGGTCATGTCTGTGAGGAATTATATGATTGATGATTGATGTGGGATGTCCCAGCCACCTATAGGCAGTGTCATCCCTAGGCAGGTGGCCCTGGACCGTATCAGAGAGCCAGTCAGACATTAAGGCAGTAAGCATTCTTCCATTTTCTGCTCCAACTTCCTTCCCTCAGTGATGGACATGGAAATGTAAGCCAAATAAACCCTTTTCTTTTCAAGTTCCTTCTGGTCAGAGTGGTTTATCACAGCAACAGAAGGGAAGCTAGAACACATCCTGGTCTAAAGGTTTCACATGAAAATTCGCAGAAATAATCTTTTCATAAGCATTAAATTGTGCATTTGGGGTAGCAGTGTGATGAAATCTCATCACATACTCCTTTCCATCTTGATGCCAATCATCCTTTGGTCCAGCGCATCCACACTGTATATGCTATGCTCCCTTTAGTCACTTTAGCTGGCTATTGAAACAACTGTCAGCATCGCAGGACTTGTGTCCAAGTCGCCATAATTGCATGTCCCTAAAGCAGAAAAATAAAGATGCTAGCAATTTAGATATATTAAAGAGGACTTGTAAAGTCACTCATGTGAAAGATAAAAGTTCCTAACTACTTTGTGAGCAGGACAACTATAGAGAGAGCTTAATGTTATTCACGGTTTCAGGCATCCATGGTGAGTCACAGGCTCACAAACTGCTGGAGGAGGTGCGACTGTGCCCATAAACAATATGTAAAATGATGTTACAGAATGTCACCCTTATAAACACAGCAAAGCAATTTCCTTACATAGTGATCTTAATGCACTTGGCTTTCTCCACCTTGCTTTTCCAGATTCCCCATGCTGTCAGCATTGCAGCACCATTTGTTCACCTTGTTTTCTGTCTCATTATGACACTCTACCACAATTTCTTTATCCATTGTCCTGTTAAAAAGTCCTGGAGTTGGAGATCTTCCACTTGACAGGCAGTGCTGTGGTGAACATTCTGGCATCCAAGTCTTTATGCACATGCAGACATCTCTCTGGAGTATGGAGCTGAAGAAGAAATGTCTACTTCATGGTATGAGCATCTTAGACTCTGCTAGATACATTGTTCTCTGAGATGTCTGCACAAATAAGCATGCCTACCATCAAGTGGAAATCAGTAAAAAAACACTTTGAAGAACAGTTAGGCAATATCTACACATGCATGAACGTCTCTGCAGCTCCACATTCTTGCCAAACAGTGTTGTCAGACATTCACATTTTTGCCAACCTGTTGGGTGTGGAGAGATATTTCATGACTGCTTTAATTGCATCTCCATAATCAATCAGACTGAGCACCTTTTGTGTGCTCTCTGGCCTTTCCAACTTCTTGTTCTGGCATTTGCTTTGTCTCTACCCTGACTAATTTCGACATATAGATGATGATGATTAGGTAGATAGATGATAGATAGATAGATAGATAGATAGATAGATAGATAGATAGATAGATAGAGGTAGAGAGATAGATAGAGATAGAGAGATAGAGAGAGAGAGAGATAGACTGATAGTTAAGTATATAGATATGGTCTTTTGAACAGTTCATAAAGCCGTATGCCTTGAACCATTTCCTGACATAATAGATCTCTTTAGCCCATAGTCTACATTGTATTCTGCAAATGAAGCTTGAACTCTTACCAGCTAACAATCACTTTTCTATTGTCTTGCAATTGTACCACAAGTACACTATGATTTACTAATTATTTCTCTATAGATGGATATTTTATTCTCCCTTTTTCTCATTATAAATAGTGGACTCTGTAACACTTAGACATTGTCATAGTATTTCTGTGGAAAATGCACAACTCTGTGAGCTACAGTGATACATACAAAAAAGAAAGAAAGAAAGAAAGAAAGAAAGAAAGAAAGAAAGAAAGAAAGAAAGAAAGAAAGAAAGAAAGAAAGAAATTACAACAGTAAAGGCTTCCCAGAAGCAAGTCTTCCTTCTTCTAACAGCTCAAAAGGCAACATGAGAGTAACTTCTTAGGAAATATGTTTGGCAAGATCTGCTAAAACTAAACATGCAGTTACCTCTGACCCAGGATTGCGCTACTGTGGATGCGTCCAACAAAAATAGATTCATGTCTCCATGAAAAGCATGAGTGTTCACAATAGCTTTATTCATAAGTCACATACATCAGTGTGCCAATGGCAGGGCCAACGCCATGGCTGGCAGATCTGAAGATACAAGAAAAGCAGCCTTGAAAAAGAAAATCTTCTCTCATTCCATGCACATAAAGTCCAGGCATGGCAAGACAAATGCACATTTGTCTTAGTTAGAAATTAGAAAATTAATTAGAAATCAGAAAAAAATGTCTGGATGTAATGACACATGCCTATAATCCCACTACTCGGGAGACTGAGGCAGGAGGATGGCCATTAGTTTGAAGCCAACTTAGGTAGATAGACGATAGATAGATAGATAGATAGATAGATAGATAGATAGATAGATAATTAGATAGATAGATGTGTGTGTGTGAGAGAGAGAGAAATGAAGAAAAGAAAGATGGTTAATCCACCTCCCCAAAGCAGAGGGATTCACAATTAAAATTAAGAGCAAAGTTAGATCCAAAAGTTACAAAATTCCAGCAGAGCAGGAAGAATGAGTCTAGTTCTGTTGTCCTATCTGATGACTACCATATAACTGGAACACTTGTGAGAGGGGGTTTCAAGTGTTCTCAACAGAGAGACAGACAGACAGACAGACAGATTAATATTATATTAGCTGCCTTGTTAGTAATTCTACAATGTTTACATATATCAAACATACCATAAATAGTTCCAATTTTGTCTGTTAAAATAAATAAAAACATGCTGGGTGGGGTGGTACAAATCTGTCACTCCAGTGCTCAGAAGGCTAAGGCAAGAGTTTGAAGCCAGCCTGGGCCACATAGCAAGATCCTGTCTCAAATCACTTAATAACATAAAAATAAATTTTAAAAATGTCCATACAAATTTTTTCCTTAAAAAAACATAACTTTCTGGTTATTCTGCTTAGGTGAAAGGCAGAATTTACTGAGAGAAACACTTCATAAATGTCAGCCAGCTCCATTCTCCTAGTGAGCTCTGTGGTGCCGGCATGCGTGTCCCTATGCTCATATATGGAAAGCAAAGCATTTGAGATCTAGGCGATTTGTCCAAGGCCCTGACTGCATTCGGGCTCTATCAATAATCCCCTGAGTCACAGCTGTCATGGCTGTTGCCGACTAGGCACACAGTGTGTCAGACGGTATTCCAACAGCTTTTACGTGTATTATCTCATGTCATCTGCAAGATGAGCTCATACGGCAGGCGCCATTATTATCTCCATTCTACAGGTGAGGAAATTGCAACAGTCTCTTCCCCCGGGCCACACAGCCGGTCAGTGGAGGAGCCGTGCTCACCTCCCGCTTCTATGTGGCACATGCCCCACTTCTGACTTTTCTAGCCCTGAGACTATGCATGGAATCTGCCTCCTGCCTGATGACTCCAGGCTACACTTTGCAGATTGAGGCAGCTGTTTGCCTTGGTCCTGTGTCTTCTAATGGAGGCTATGTTTATTTGTTGATTTGTTTTTCACATTCACTCATCTGCTCAGAGATCAGGGTGGGGGTTCGGGGGGAGGCCATCAAGCATAGAACCCCAAATGTCCCCCAGATAAATTAGCAAAGAACTTCCCCAAGGCAGAGAAGCTGGGAGGGGGGCCTCCATTTTTTGCCTGTGCACAGAGCCAGGCTTCACCATCCTAGACCCCAGAGACCCCACATCGGCTCAAGGTTCGTGGCAACATGACTTTTGCAGAATAGGTATCACCCGGGACCATGTTTTCACGGGAAACACAGCTGCCTGGAGATGAGCGGGAGAGGTTTATGAAGAAACTGACATTCTAACCACTTAATCACATTAGGCAATGAAGGACCACCGGGAGGGAGCCGTGAGGGAGGAATGATGCCTGACCTGCCATCAGCTTCTTGTCCAGCAGAGGCCTAGACCACACCACAGCAATAAGGTGACACCAACAGCCCCCCTAAGCGGCTGTCCTTAGCCACGAGGCTCCCAACTAAAGCTCTGCCCCACCCACCTTCGCCATCTTACGATCGCTTTCACAAAGAGAGGCAGAACCAGCCAAGCATCCACAGTCCTCAGGTCCGTCCATCAAGGTGACAGCATGAGAAGAGACAAGGCCCAGGTCTCTTTTCACAAGCAGCAGGGAAGTGTCCCCAAGGCCCATGGAAGGAAGAAGTCGGGCTGGGTGGAGAAGGGAGCGGCGCCTCAAGGGAGCCACTGAGAGCC
The DNA here is from genome assembly GCF_004664715.2 of Peromyscus leucopus. Taxonomy (NCBI): domain Eukaryota; kingdom Metazoa; phylum Chordata; class Mammalia; order Rodentia; family Cricetidae; genus Peromyscus; species Peromyscus leucopus. The sequence goes on along the minus strand of NC_051067.1, from coordinate 83,160,456 downwards.
CAGGCTCATGAACCACAGCAAAAGAAACCTAGCAACCAGGAGCCTGCCATTCACCAGACCCTTCATACAGACCACCTCTCACCCCTTCGGTGACCCTTCAAGGCAGGGATGTTAGTCAGCCTTGTTTGACAGAAGGGGAAACTGAGGCTCAAACTAGGTCAAGTAATCGCCGCTCAGAGCTTGAGAGGGCTGGCTCCCCGCCTAAGGCCCTCGCCTCCCTCTGCAGAGGAAGTGAGAAAGAAAGGTGAGGCAGGGGCATGGCCGCAGGGAGCGTCCACTCTGAGGAGATGTCGCAAAAATGCAAATTGCCTTTGACCATCGCCCACAGTGAGGAGCCGGGCTGAGCCCGCCCTACAGAGGCCGTCGTCTAAGCAGTGAAGAGGCGGCAGGCCTCAGGTTGGGATAAGGCTGTCCGGAAACCATGGGAGAATCCCAAAGAGACAGACGCGTTGAGCAGATAGGTCAGCCTGGCTTCAGAAAGGAAGTTATTTCTGTCACCGGGAAGGAGTAATAACACTCTGGGTGTCAGAAGGGAGCCCTGGATTAAAGAGAAGGATTAAAGTGCCGACTGGCGATCTGAGAAAAGCCAGGACTCATGGCTCCACTCAGGCATTGCCCATTCAAGCCACCCTCAGCCAGGGACTGTCACTCTCTGGTTGTCCTATGGCCCAGTTCTGAACAGAGTGGGCTGGCCTCGGTGGTAGCCTCGAGTCCAAGCCAAGCCTTTTGCTCCAGTCCCTGGGGGCCAGCACCTGCAGAGGCCACTCCAGAGAGTCCCTGGAGGGGAACACCAGCTGTTCAGTTGCTGGGTGTGAAGAAAGGAGCCCCTCTGGGGACATTATTGGAAAGAACACTGTCAAGTCAGAAGGAAGGTGACCTTCTCAAAACAGAAATGCTAAAAGCAAAACTGTTCCCATGCCACACTTTCAAATACTTTCAGATGGCAAAGTGGTTACGGCCATGTGCAGTCTCCAGCCAAGCCACTAGACTTGGAAGCCTGATTATACTAAAGGCGCAGTCCAAGGCACATGCTCATTCTCAACACGCCTCCCGTCCTAACCTCCTCCTCCAAGCATCTTTCCTTCTGCGTCACCTGCCCAGTGACTGGAAATGGCTGGCACTGAGCTGCCCGACCTAAGTATCTAGGATTCTGTAAGATTCACTGATGAGTCATCGATGGTCCAGGCTGCTCACCTTCTCTGCACTCATGCTCCTGGCCTCTCCAGTCCAGTCCCAGCTCCAGAGAGGCTGAGAAAGGAGATGACAAGTCCAAGACCTGGACAACATAGTGAGACCATGTTGCAAAAAAGTATAGAAGATGGAGAGAGGAGGGCACGGGAGGGGAAGAGAGAGGAAGGGAGAGAAGGGAAGAGAATGGATGGTAATTGGAGAGAAGAGGAAGGGATAGAAAAGGATGTGAGGAGAAAAGAAGGGAGGAGGAGGAGAGGGGGAGAGAGAGAAGAGAAGGGGAGAGGAGGAGGTCAGTTTCTGGCCCCTTGGATCTGGGCCGGCTGACGATCAACCTTAGCAGGCGGCACACGGAAAGCAAAGGCTTGGGTTTCGCTTTGCTCCCTAGCGCCTCTGTATTTCCAAGAGAGCACAGCAGGGTTCACCCCTAGAAGGCTGAGACACACAGACCCATGATGAATCCTCTTGACCCCTCGAACGTGTTGAGAGTCTATCCAGAGCTACCTGCTGTCACACAGCTGACCACGGGCGGGCTAGTGGCAGAGCCCTGCCGGTGAGCTCTGAGCAGTCACACAGTGGGCACCCAACAGATGCTCATGGTGATAGCTTGAGTCTCCCTCATGCAAACAGCCATGTCAGAAATGCTCTAAAAGCTGGTGCTTTCTGACACCATAAGTGGAAAATTCCATGCTTGCTCTCATGACGTGGGGCCCAGTCCGAGAGCAGGTGTGCTGCAGAGGTCACAAAGTTACCTCCAGGCAGTGTGTCTAAGGTAGGTCTAAAACAGAAAGGGACTCATTCGGGCTTGGGCTTTGTCCACACAATGTCTCGTTACAGACACATGAGAAATAGCCCAAACTCTGAACTCTGAAATGCTTCTCATCCTAAGCATTTCAGATAAATCCTATCAACCCTGCCAGCGGTGGTAGCACACACCTTTAATCCCAGCATTTGGGAGGCAGAGGCAGTCAGATCTCCGAGTTCCAGGCCAACCTGGACTACAGAGTGAGTTCCAGGGCTACACAGAGAAACCCTGTCTCAAAACAAACAAACAGAAGGAAAGTCCTATCAATTCACATCCAACACTGAGGTGTCTGTGGTTGTCACATGCTGTCATTTTGGCCATAGAAAACTGACAGTTGTTACAAGGCCGTCAACGGACCAAAGTTTCCTGGCTTCAAATGTTGTTCCTCCCATTCAGCTGTGAGATCCTGGGCACATTGTTTAAACTCCTGATGCCTCAGTTTCTTCAAGCCAAAAATGAAAGTTGATAGCAGGGAACCCATGAGAAGTATCTTCTGATATTAAATGAATAAATACCAAGATGTTTATGTCAGTACCTGGCACATGCTTAATACTGAGAAAGTATTTGCCACTAAAATGCTATTGGCAAATAGACTATGGATCCGTTTTCCTCCATTTCCCATCCTCATTCAAAACATTGCCTGGCAGTTTCTGTCCATCTATAATGAAGACGGAGGGATCTTTCCAAATTCCAGACCCCAAGAGTGTCACTTTTGGCCAAGCCTTCACTCATCTCAGGGTGACTTAAACTCTGAAATGGTAAGACCCTGCCTGCACTGGACCCTATTTAATTCTCCTGTCTCCTCTTCCCCCAGGCATCAGTACATTTCTCATAATACAATAATGAGAACCATTGTAGCCTCCATGTTGACCACTGTTCTGTGTCACACCGAGGCTGGGAATGCCTCTTACAATGTGTCACTGAGTGCTTGTGACCTCCTTGTAACCCCCATTTCACAGATTAGGAAACTGAAGAGCGGCTGGCCCAGGTCACTCAGCTAATAAGCAGCAGAGGGAGGACCCAGGGTCCATCCTGCTCCTTGCTTCTTACGTGAGTCAGGCTGCTCGGAGGCAAAGCAGGATAGAGACTCCCACACAAGCTCCCTTTGCAGTCTGTCTTTGGCGTCAGGCCAGGGCCCCACACGGGCCTCACTCCAGAAGGGATGGGGAAGTGGGGGGACACCCTCACCAAAGTTAGGAATCCTCATCCCTGAAATTACAATGGGACTGGAGGGTCAACAGTAACCCCGGAGAGCAGCAGCAGCAGCCTGGCTGATGATGACAACACCTTGCCGAGCCCCACACCCCTACCCAAGCCTCAGGCTGTTCCGTGACACCTTACAGCTTAACACATACTAGGCAATCATTAAGACCACACTTAGATACCAACTACTGTGTGCCAGGCATCTTCCTTCATGTCACACATATCTGTAATGTAATACCAACAGGGCTAACTGTTCCCTGTTCCACAGATGAGAAATGAAGAGTCAGAAATGGTATGACTCAGAAAATGTTTGACTGAGCCAAATTCAAGTCCAGAAAGTCTGTACTCTACAACCCATGCTCAAAACCACTGCACTGCTGCCCCTCAAGGCAGTCAAGGAAGGTTCAAGAAGGGCTCCGTTCTGGGTCCTTCTGTGCAGCCCTCAGGCAGAGGAGTCCAATGAAAATAGATCATGTCAGGTCACCAGGATCCGTGTCTCTTCTTTTGGACACACGAAGGATGACAATTCCTTCTTTTTATGACTAGCCAGGGCTAAAGAATCAGGAGCAGACTCAAGTCACCAGATACCTCTTCCCAGGCAAGAAGGACCTTGGAAGCCTGGATCTGAGACACCACCAGCCTGAGGTGGAGCTTCTGCAGCCTGAAGACTGGTGATTGACACTGTGGAGTCTGCCTGCCCTCTCTCTTTCCCAGCTCTGGCTTCTGCACCCATCTATGTTGGTTACAATGTACATGCAGAAGCCAATGGCATTTGGAGATCTTTGTTACTGCATCCCATTCTCACCTCTCCTGACTGGTGCAAGTCGAGCAGTGTGAGAAAGGAAGGAATTTCAGGTCCCTGACAGTCAGGCATACTTCCAAGGATCCAAATCCTCAGAAACCAGAGTGTTGTCACCTCCGTTTCAGTGGGAATGTGTGCTCCTTCTGCAGAAGAGCAGAGAGCTTTTTCTAATCTGACCAGGGCACAATCCAAAAGCTAAGACCAGAGATGAAATTCTCCACAGAAAAAGCACAACGTGATCCTTCTTTAGACTCATTGCTTCCATGGTTGCTAACTGGGGTAGAGGTTTACCTGGTTGTGACTTCACCACCCCCGGGGCAGGCAGTCCCATAGTCTGACATACTCTAGCTTCACCTACCAACACCAGGGCCCTGCCTTGTATTTCACCTTGTACTATGCAGCACCTCACAGATCCTCAGAGGGAATAGCAGATGGCTAGGAGATGCTGGACAAGGGTGCTAGCCTGGGAGATCACAAAGCCCTTCCAAGAGGGACCAGCCCCTCATCTGAGTCTTTAGACAGATTTGGGGATTTCTAAAAGGAAGAAAAGCCATTCTAGTCAGAGAAACCAACAGTGTGCGTGCGTGCCTGTGTGTGTGTGTGTGTGTGTGTGTGTGTGTGTGTGTGTGTGTGTATGTGTGTAATTTGTGGTTTTGTTTGTCTTGTCATTATTGGTTTTTTTTATGTTTTGTTGTATTTTTATTTTGTTGTATTATGTTGAGACAGGATGTGGTGGTCTGAATGAGAATAGCACCTATAGGTTCATATGTTTGAAAGATTGGTCCCAAGTTAGTGGAATTGTTTGGGAAGGATTAGGAGGTGGGGCCTTGTTGGAGGGGGTGCGTTACTGGGAATGAGCTTTGAGGTTTCAAAAGCCCATGCCAGGTCCATGCTCTCTCTGCCTGCTGCCTGCCTGTGGATCACGATGTAAAGCTCTCAGCTATTGCTACAGTACCATGCCTGTCTGTTTCCCACCATGATGATCATGGACTAACCCTCTAAAACTGTAAGCAAGGTCCCAATTAAATGCTTTCTTTTATAAGAATTGTCTTGGTCATGGTGTCTTTTCACAATAGAACAGTAACTAAGACAGAGGGTCTCACTATATAGTTCTGGCTAGCTTGGAAATCACTATGTAAATGAGGCTGGCCTCAGACTCCCAGAGATCTGCCTGCTTATGCCTCTCAAATGCTGGAATTAAAGATGTGCTTGGTGGGGTGAGGTATTCATAGCAATGACATTTGCCCCGATCTGTGGCTCTCAGTCCAACACAATCAGACTCCTGGAAGTTTTGATGGATAAGGACTGGCTTCGATGGCGGTCTTTGGGGTGGAGCCAGGTAACTGTAGAGAGCAGCCAGCCTTCCACCCCATGCCCCAGTCAGTCCTGCATGGTCATCAGAACCTTGGAGTATAACACAGATTTGTCACCTAAGAAGCCTGGCGCTTCTCCTCCCAGGGAGCCTGGGACCTGCCCTTTGAGCCCACGGAAGCTCTAGGGCTACCACAGTGCAAGGGAGCAACCTCAGACTCTCCAGGCTGAGCAGTCTCGTCAGACAAAGAGTGCTGTCTGGCTCAGTGAGAAGGGAAAGTGGGCCCAGGCAAAGGGCCCAGGAAGCAGAGAGATGCAGGAGGCTTTGGCGCTCAGTGGGCACAAGTCCAGCACCAGCCTCAAGTACCTTAGTAACGTTCAGACATTGACTCTCCACTCTCTGTCTTGAAGTTCCAGCTCTGTGATTTTTGCCTGTTGACATTGGGCTATTTTCTTCCTATTTCTCCTTGCTTGGTTTGATGTCCTTTTGAAGGGAGCTTCCAGCAAAGTGGATTTTCAGATAAGCTTTTCTTCAGTACTGGGGACAGAACCCATGGACTTGAACATTTTAGGTAACCCCTCTGCCACCGAGCCACATTGCAAGTCTACAAGTTGACCCAGAGAGAAGAGTAGACATGCTCCTAATGGTGCTTGCTATTAAAGTCCAATTGGATGGTGTTTCCCCTCAAAATCTCCGTGCACAAAACTTGCTCTTCGTTTTTGTTATAGTAACTTATACAGAACACAGAACTGGTCCCCATGGCCATTTTTATGCATGGTGGTGGCCATGTTTGTTTTGTATTCTATTTCCGCAACAATGGGCATCAGACCGGGGGCCTTGTGTGCACTGGACAAGTACGCCACCGAGCAGCAGCAGCCCTCGCCAGGCCTAATCCAGTCAGCTCAGTGGCCCTCGCCATCCTGAGCACCCATCACCAGCAACCATCTCAAGGACCTCTCCTGCTCTTCCAAACTGAAATTCCACAGCCATGAACCAGTGGCACCCACCCCACCCTCGTCCCAGACCCAGGCAGCCACCCACCACTACACCTTCTGTCCCTGCGATTTCTTCGGTTTAAAGGGAAATTAAAACAAATCAGAGAAGTGTTAAAAACATGCCAGCACCCAATGGAGACCCTTGTTCTGAGGTGGTTCTGACAGACATGGCATAGAAAAAAAAAAGCAAGTCAGTTTGCTCTGTGGGACTTGGTGCCCCAACACCATAAACCTTTAGCGTGCATCCCACAAGTTGCAGATGGCCCCCTGAGGTAACTAGGTTTCTCTCCTTAGACTCTGTACAAGCATGTGCCAAAATCTGAATCTAACACACCACAGAGTGAAGTGTGGCAGAACTTCTCTTAATGCTCTCAACACTGCTGAGAGAGAAATGATTTCTACTTGATGGAAGAGGGTGTGATACATCTCAGCAAGACAGTAATGCCCCCAAAGTGACACAATTATCCCACACCAGGGCTGTGGCTCTAACCTCAAGCCTCTTCCCTTTCAACTCCAGCACGCAGACTTCCCTACGGCAAGTTTCAGAAGCAAAGCCCAGAAATACCCACAAGGAGGTGGCTCGGCTGCTCCGTAAATGCAGTCCACACTCAGCAAGCAGACTCCTAACAAGCTAATCAAAATAAATTGGGATGGCGCATGCCTGGGTAACGCTCTTTCCCAATGCATAAATGCTACTGTTGGATTTTTTTGCCCATGTGACCACTGAGTGGGGCCTATAATGAATGCATAGGAGATGCTGGCTATCAAGAGACTGTGCCCCTCTGTTCATCTCAGGGGACCCACCCAGCTCCTTCCCAGGCCTTTGCACAGCAAATGGCTGTGCATACTCGCTCAGCATTTGGGCATGTCTGCCCCCACAGGATACTGATACAAATGGATTTGACACACACAAAGCACCCCCTCCCACCTGAGGGCCCTGATGGCTAAGGGCTGGCAGCAGCCTCTCCGTATTGCTTGCCTTCATCGCATGTGTGTGTGTGTTTAAATAACAGCCAGGTGAGACCTTCACTAAGTATCTTCCAGGATGCCAAGACTGGCAATGTTTCCGTGAATTCCACCCCACCTGATAGCTGATTCCGTGTTTGCAGCGGCTCCCAGCTCCCTGGCTGGCCTCCATTAATGCACAAGGCTCCGAGGGAGCCATATGCATCAAGTTCACACATTAGTAGGAGTCTTCTGCATTTTCAGGCTCGGGGATGCAGCCAGATACCCAGTCCGACCCTGGCTGCATGCATTTGCTTTGGTGCCAGGATCTTCCTCCGTGTGGAGTGGTTTGAATGTGCTGTCTTAAAGACATCGAGTATACAAGCACCGTCATCTCTAGGAATCCTAATGGGGTGGTTCCGGCACTCACCACCCCCACATGCCAAAATCCATGACTGCTCCAGTTCCTTGCGTGAAATGGTACAGTGTTTGCGGGTAGCCCATGAACATCCTCCTATAACTCTAAATCCCCTCCAGGCTGCTTTTAACCGCTGGCACCCTGTCAGTGCTAGGGAAGTGTGCTGTGGTGTTGTGTAAGGATACTGAGAGGAAAGGAGTGTCAACGTGTTCAGCACAGATGGGATAGATTTTTCAAATATTGTTGATTCTGGGCTGCCTGAATCCACTCTGGATGTGGAAGCCAAACTGTACCTCAGAAAATACTTCAATCATTTTAGGAGCTGGAGAGGTGGCTCCGTGGTTAAGAGCACTTGTTGCTCTTTCAGGAGACCTGGGTTTGGTTCCTGTCACCCACACGGTGACTTACAACCAGTTCCAGGAGATCTGACACAATCTCCTGACCTCAGTGGGCACCAGGCAAGCCTTGTAGTACATATATACAGAAGTAGACAAAACACTTGTACACACAAAATAAAATTAGAAAACATAAAAAAAAATTTAAAGAATTTCATCATTTTTCTTTAAATTTTCTTATTTTTAAAATTTTTTCCATTTATTGACTTATTTTGTGTCTGAGTACACATGCCTGTCAGAGGGGAGGGGCACTGTGTGCCACATCGTGAGTACGAACTTTCAGGAAAACTTAGGGAAGTCAGTTCCCTCTTTCTACCATGTGGGTCCTGGGAATTAAACTCAAGTCACCAGGCTTGGTGGCAAGCACCTTCAGCCACTGAGCCGTCCATCTCGCTGACCCTTGATTACTTTCCCCTTAAAGGAACCTCCCATTGCTTCTCTTATCTGGAGGCAGAATTTTTCTTACCACAATGAGGACTTAGGGACTTAAGATCTAGGATTTGCTCAGGCTCACAGGCAGCTGCTGATCGCAGCTCTCCATCCCGTCAGGAAGTCATGAGCAGCTAGTTTTAGTCCTCAGGAGGCTTCAGGTCCAAGTCTGAAGGTCCAGAGCACCTGGCATAAATGGAGAGTGAGATTATTTATGCCTGTGGGTGTCGGGGACAGAGAGAGTCTCCCTCCCACATATACCCCTTTTTAGAGAGCACAGCAGCTATGCGTCCGTGCCCTCAAGGTAAGGAGCAGGGATCCAGGCTGAGGTCTCTTTCTGGGGCTGTCTCCTTATGGGGGTGTGAGAAGGACAAGTGAAACCATGCAAGACCTCAGTATCATTGCTGACACCCCGACTGGCCAGATGCCACGGCAGTCTCTCTGCAAGCCTTCCCGTCAGCCATCCTGCCGCTGGTGCTGCCCGAGAGCTCTTGGCACTTCCGGGCTGTGTGTCTAACACTCAGTCGGGCCCCAGCTGGACGGTGGCTTTCCCAGATTCCCTTGCAGTCAGAGCCAGTCAGGTGACTTTAATTTGATCAATGACACATAAGAGGACAGGTACTGGCTCAGTTCCAGCCAAAAAAATTTCTAAGTCGTTTCCTATTCTGCCCTTGGTCTGCCTGCCTTTAATCTCACGACCTTCTGTGCCAATTTTTCAAAAGCAGCAAAGGAAAGGCCAGCCTGTGAAGGAGAGCTGGCGAGAACACAGGAGCCTGGGTGAGGCCTTTTCCAGACTCTGGTGGATGTAGTGAACATCTACACTGTTGGCTGGGGCTTACATTTTATCCTACGTGTTCTAGCCATTGTCCCCAGACCTGCCTGCCGCTTCCAGAAGAGCCACAGCTACCTGAAATTCCAAAGAACCAATCAACAGCCTTAAGATGATTCTTCACAACTCAGTCATTCCAACACAACAGCTTCAAAACCCAGAGACAGCCCCAGCCTGGGCATCCACACAGGAGAGCAGTCCCCGGGCACCGATGTGGGATGCTGACCTCCCGTTTACCACTGTCTGCCCGACAACTCTATTCTGGCAACACTGGCAGACACTTTACCCCTCCATGTGACTTTGTTCTTTGGCTGTAAAACTGGGTGTTGTGACGTCTCCTTTACAACGCTGTTAACCAGAGCCATCTCTGGGGACAGATCTCCTGCTTCACTCACTAGGTTCCCAAGCCCCTGCCATCACCTCGCACCTGCTAGATTCCCGAACCCACCCCCCCACCACCCCTGCTTTCTTCTCACACATGTCCCTCTCAGCCCCAGCTCTCCTGGACATCTTCCAGTTTCTTGAACACCATTCTATGACCCCCTGTGCTTTACAAATGCTGTTCCTGCCCCAGGTCTCCTCCTGGAAGCTTTGCTAGACCTCACTTGCACAAACACACACACACACACACACACACACACACACACACACACACACACACACAGAAGGGTAGAGGAAGGGAGAGAGAGAGCTGGGTTCTGGGATTGTGAGGTTCTGCTCCGAGGTCCCTTTATCTACTCAACAGTTGTCTCTCACTGGTCTGTGAGCTATCCAAGGGGAGAGGTCAAATTCATAGAGCTCTTCATTTACCCCTCTATTATCTAGCAGACCTAACCCAAAGGAAACATAACTGTGCACTTATTAAAGAAGAAACACAGGAGAGCTCAGCTCCAGGCCCATGATCAACTCACACCTTCAGAGAAAATCTCCAAAGCACAGTGGTTTAGGGGTTCCCCTTCCATTCCATGGAGCCATCCAGCCTGGGTGTAAATTCTAGCTGCGCCACTTAGCAGATGTGTGACCCTAGGCAAGTCTCTTAACCTCTGAATCTCTGTTTTCTTGTCCACAAATGAGAATCTGAATAATAACAATTTGATGGGATTGCTGTGAGAATTAAATAAGTTAATAAAATAATACATAGTGGTAACTCTCGTGTGTGTGTGTGTGTGTGTGTGTGTGTGTGTGTGTGTGTGTGTGTGTGTGTTGTTTAGGATGGTGCCCAAGACCTTGAGCATGCTAGGCAAGGACTCTGCCACTGAGCTACATCTCCAATCCTATTTCAAGGTCTCCTTATATAGCCTAGACAGGCCTTGAACTTGGGACCCTCTTTCCTCAGCCTCCTGAGTACTGAGGTGACAGATCCCTACTAATGCTAGCTATTTTTATTACACTCATTATTAGAACTGTCATTATGCCGGAGACATTCAGAATGAGATCTGAAACAGAAGAGCCCACTATGGGCCAGACCATGCAGGTTTTCCCATCCTGACATTCTGCCTCATCCCTGGATGCTTGCTCCAGCAGTCTCCATCCTGGTCAGCAATGCTACCTACGCAAAGCTTGTCCTCTGACCGCTCCCCAGCTCTCCTTCCCAACTACCAGCGGTCACACACATACACTGGCTTGATTGATAAAGTCCCTATCTGGTCATTTACGATCTGGCTGCTATAGAGGCAACTCCTGCCAGCTCAAAAAGCAATTAATCTGCAAACAAGCTGGGCAGCAGCAGGCCTGGGCATTTCAGTCTCGGGCCGGGCCACTCCGGAGAGCAGACAAGACTGCAGCCGGCTATTTATTGTACATTTTAATTAAGTGCTTGTTAACGACAGTTATTTTAACAGTCATAAAATTACTGTTGTAATGCATTTTGTTGGAGGGAGAATGGAGGGGCCTCAGGATTTTATGAAAGCAACCACAGATTGCCTTCACTTTAAATCAAAGAATAAATTCTGAAGAGGAGGGCCGGTGCTGTGGTCCAGGCCCAGACGCTAATGGTTATTTAATGTGCTCATCAGTGTTTGTAAGTCCTGAGCATACGGCGTGGACACAACAGCCTCCAAACCCTCTTTAACACTTATTTGAGATGACAGGAAAAATGAAACCATTTGTGCTTTCAATGGAAAAGCAATCATTGGTACATTATATTCGCCTTGCCCTATCAAGCTAATGCATGGTAAAAGTGTCACCAAATGTATTTAAGGGCCTGATGGACTGTTAACGTTGGATTCCTGGTACTGGACTGATTAATAAAAATCTTCAATTTGTATGTAAATGCAGTGAGGCCTCATATCATCGGCATACCTGCACCCTGAGAAAATAATAAACTGAGGTTTAATGCAGCAATTATCAGCATTTATGGAACTCTTAAAATGGTTGTTGGTGGACCTTGGAAGCAGGCTTATAGGGAGAAGCCAGGGATAGGCTGAGATTCCCGCAGGACCTGTGGGTTTCTCCCAGGGGCCAGCACTGGCAAAGCTGGTAATACCACATGGTGGTAGCCTGTGCATGACCAAGGAGTAAGCCAAGTGCAGTGATGCCAGATGGTGACTGTTGCCAGGAAGATGCTCCGGATAGAACAGTTGGGCACCTCCTGACACTCTAAGCTCTGATTTAGAGGAACCCCACAGAGCAGTCCTACAACCTGCTGGAGCAAGCCGTGTGTGTCACGACCGGAAGACTCACTATGCACCATCTATCTTGGTACAAATGGCAATGTCCTCAAGACACTGCATGGATGTGTGTCCAGCCCAGGGCTAAAGACAGCTTTAAATATTATCTCATCCCTTATGACGTCAGAGGCTGGCTCACTGCTTGCTAAATTCATTTCCTTTTCCTCTTGGTCACACACCTAAACTATACTTCCCAGACTCCCTTGCAGTTAAAGGTAGCTATATGAGTTAATTTGACTGACCAAGAATAGATAGACACCAAGATGAGATTGGACACTAGATATGCAGAGGTTTTAAGCAATAGAGAACAGGAGAACCCTCAGGCTATCAACTATCCAATCGATATAGTAGCAGAACAGGGAGAAAAGAGGCATGAGCATAGCTTCTCAGAAGGGATTACTCTTCCAAGAAAGTGTTTGCCAGGCTAATAGGAAGTCTTTGAGCCTTTGCCCATTGGCAGGTCACTGGTCTTGCCCCGGTGAGCCTGGCTTCATAGCTCTACCATGCTCAGTCACTGTTCCAACACACCAGAAGAATGTGCTCACACGGCAGGAGCATGATGGGATAGCCAGCTGCCTAGCTTGGCTCCTACAGCAGGAGAAGAGACCAGAGGCGCAACAGCATGTCTGCACACCATTACACACATTACAGCAAGCCATTGAGATTGAGGACCTTTCTGTTATAGAGGCTACGCTTTAACCCAACTGACATCCTATCTGCAGAAGGCAGGTGTTCAGATCTCCATTTCCCAGTAAGAACAGGAACCCAGACAGATCGGTTATGTTCACTTCCTTGGCTCAACCATATCTTGTTTCCCATCCCCAGGCTTTTCTGATACTTTGGGGCTCCTTGGGCCAGTAGGAACCCATTTAACTTCACCAGCCATGAACATCCCAAGTATTCAAGGAAGTCCAAGGCCTGAGAGACCACCCCCATAGACAGGGTGGGTAGACACAGATAAAGAAATGGTTTCTCCTTTCATTCCAGGTAGACGGTAGGAAATGTCTTCCATTACAGCCCCTTGGAGGCTTCCCCCCCCTTCTCTGTTCCTTCTGCCCAGGGCTCCTCCACACCAATGTCTATTCTGAGCACCTACTCCCCGGGTCCCTTATGAAGAAATTCCCTGCAGATCAGCCTTTGCCTACAGAGCCAGTTCAGGGAGTGCCCAGCTAAAATAAGGTTTGAATCTGAAACAATCAGAGTTGCCACTGGCCAAAAGGTCTAAATGAGGTTTTTCAAGTTAGGAACAGAAATCACTTGGTGGAGAGAAATGGGATGAGGGACTTTGGAAAGACAGGGAGAAAAATGAAGACAAAAGGGAAGGAGAGCCTGACTTTCTAAGTTCCAAATTGTCTTGTTTTCCACCGGATTCCAATCAAGGCTGCAAACAGCCCCTGCCTACAGCTCGGGTCTCCTACCCACCAGTTCCTGCCCACCCAGGATCTCCCACCCACCAGCGTGGGGTGCCACAGGGGTGAGGTGGGGTGGGGTGGAGGCTAAAACACTTCCACTGGAATCTCAGCAGGCATTAGCCAGTCAGCTAGGAAGAGAAAAGCGATTGCAGCCACACCTAGCACATGGGCTCTTCTCACTCTCAGACCAGGACATTTGTGTAGAGCTTTGGGGACAAAAAAAAGGGGGTGGGAGCAGAGCGGGGCAGAGCCAGGTGTGCCCACTCCTCCCCCAACCCAAACCAATAGGGTAACAACAAAACCAGTTTGCTGATGATAAAATAAGGCCCTCACATCTTCCCAGACGGATCCATCTGAAAGGCCCAACCGCTCTGGCCACTTCCGCCGACCCACTTCCTCTTCCAAGGACTGGCTACATTGGTTGTGTACCTTGCCCAGCAGGACACCCATGGACTCCTACTGCCGCTCACCCACCGGCTTCGTGGACACCCCCACGTGGCCAGGGCATGAGTGAGTGACAGTGGTGTTGATCTTGGCACCCCCTAGTCCACAGAAGAGCAGCAAAGGCACTCTGAACTCACGGGTCCCTTTTTCCTGGACCAAAGAGGTAAACCTTCCTTTTTCTTTTGAAAATTTTAAAGAGGTGTGTGTGTGTGTGTGTGTGTGTGTGTGTGTGTGTGTGTGTGTGTATGTGTGTTTGTGTGTGTGTGTGATGTATGTTTTAGTGTGAATGTGTACACACACACAGGAACATGTTACCTGGGAATGTGCAAGTGCTGTGTATTTACATGGGGGCCAGAGCTTGGCCTGGGCGCTTTTCCTCAACTGCCCTCCCCCTTTCACGTTTTGAGACAGTCTCTCACTGAACCTAAAGCTCGTGATTCGGCTAGGCTGCTAGTCAGTGTGCTTCAGGGATCCACCGTACCTGCCCCTACCCCCAACTTCCCGGCACTGGGGTTAGGGTGTGCGCTGTCACACCCAGATTTCTATCTGGTTCCGGAGATTCAGACCCAGGTCCTCCTGAGTGTGTGGCGCTTTACTGACTGGACGGTCTCCCCAGCCCGAGGGAAACTCTTGTCAATATAAGTTTAATTGATGGTAAACTAACTATCACATAAAATCGCCCCTCCTGAACATGTCAGTATTTAAAGCATGCCCTGCAGTACTCACCCTGCTGTGCCAGTCACTACCCAGGGCCCCTTTCCACCTTGCAAAACCAAAACAGTACCCAGAAGCCATTTCTAATTCAGCCCACACTGCCTGCCTGCTTTCTCGTCTGTGGCTGTGAAGACAGAAATGCCCCACATCCATGGGATGGCACAGTCCGTGTTCTGTTGTGTCCTGAGGTCCATTCCTGCTGTAGCTTGGGTCAGAATCTGCCTCGTAGTACAAATAAAATATCACCATAATCTGGCCACCTTTGGGTTGCTCCCACATGTGTGACTCTCTTGCTGGCTGTGCATGGAAGTGTGCAAATGTCTCTCTGAGACTCTCCTCTCAGTCAGGAGGGAACATTTGTAACCCTAGTGGTCCTGCACTAGCCTCGGGGGAGGAGGCAGGGCTGTGGTTACCAGCTCAGATTTGCAACCCTACTGGACTGGTTTTAAATCTTGATTCCAGCTCTTACTCTACTTAGGCAATGCCATGAACACTTGGAGGGCCCTTGCCACATGCCACAGGGCCCTTCTAACCACATCACACAGGATCAGTGTGCACGCGCTCACTGAAATTCTCTAAGGTCAGTGCCATCACTCACCCTGCTTTACAGAGGAAGTTAAGCTGTTTATCTGGATTCAAATACGAGAGAGAGCTGAGATTTCAACGCAGGCAATCTTGTCCCAGAACCCATATGACTACAGCGAATCGAGTGATGGTCATCCACGCTTGAGTCAAACCTGGCCCTGCTGCAGCATCCAGATGGAGAGCTGCGGTCCCAGGCCAGTGTAGGTAAACGTATTTATTACATCTCCCTGCTTTCTTCCTTCAGAGACTGGATTTCCTAATTGTCCTATAGTGCGCTCCACATCATGGGGTGAACAAGAAGAAGAACCCAGGGTTCCAAATTCACTAGCCCCACCCCATGCCTGTTCTCTTGGCCAGTGATCACTGTGTGAATCCCTTTGTAAAGAATGAGGAAGGGCTGTGGGCAAAAATCTTTCAGTCTCCAGTCCTTCCAGTGAGCTCCTCAGAGCTGAAATTCCAAGGACATCTGGCAGCGAAGCAATCAGGGGAGACCTGTGGAGAGAAGGAAGAGGAAGCTGGTGTAGGCTGGAGATGAGTATGTGCCTGGGGCAACCGCAGGAAATGGAAGAAGGAAGAGAGGAATGGAAGGGCGGGGAAGTATTTCTCTAGAGATGAGTGTCATCCACATTAAAGCATTCTGCTAGTCACCGGGAAAAGAAATAGAACCCTTTAAAGATTATGAACAGTTTCGATTTTAGACTCTTTCTTTCTGAACACAGCACCGAGGTAAGGCTGGCCCACAGGCCCACATGGGGCTCCGTTTGTATTTGGGTTAAGCCAGTTGAGAAGTAGAATTCCTAATTGTTTGTTTTAAGCTGGACATGGTGCCACCAGCTTCCAGTCCCAGCAGTCACAAGGCTGAGGCAGGAGGGTCACAAAGCCAGACTGGAATACATAGTGAGACCCTGCCTCAAAAACAATTTGTTTGTTTGTTGTTGTTTCTCTCTTCCCCCTCCCTCTCTCTCTCCCTTCCTTCCTTCTATTCTTTCTTTCTTTCTTTTCTTTCTTCCTTTTTCTCATATACTCTTTCTGTGGTACCAAGAAATAACTGTAACAGACAGAGACGTTCCTCCTCTTGGGCACCCTGTCACAGACTCAGAAGCCCATCAGAACTAAAATCAGGGATGGAACCGTCTGGACATATGGCATCCATCTCTCCTTGTTCCTTTCACCTCTCCCTTCTCCCTCTGGGGTCTCACTATGCGTGTAGCCTCATTGATGGTAAACTTATGGCAATGTTCTTCCTTCCGTTTCCTGCATGCTGGGATGATAGGCATGCGCCCCCAAGTCTGGTTTCTTCGTTTCTCCTTTTATAAACCATATGGGGGAACACCCTTAGAAGAGGGGCTGAGGCCTCCTGCAGGGTGTCTGCCTGCAGCCTCCTCAGATCCTGTGGCCTGGGCTTCTCCCATTCCTGCCCTCCCTGCTCATGTTCTCAGCTCCCTCCAGCTTTGCTGCCTCAACTCAGCCCTCCCTCGGGGGATGTTAGAGTGTTAATATGAAGTGTCCTCTGAGGGTTGTGTGTTTGAATAGCTGCTGGTACTGTTTTGGGAGGTCACGAGACCTTCAAGATGCAAGCTCTAGTAGTAGTAGTACTAGTCGATGTTGGCCACTAGAGTCAGATCTTGAGGGTTATAGTCTACCGAGCCCTTCACTTCCTGGCCAGCACTGGGTAACAAGCTACGTATCAGCTCCCACCCCCATGAAGCAACCCCTTCCAACTCCAACCTCCATGCCTTTGCCACCATGATGGGTCGCATCTTCTTAAGCCATGATTCAGAATAAACACACACACACACACACACACACACACACACACACACACACCTCTAAGTTGTTTTTGTCAGGTAACTAGTTACAGCAGTATAAAAATGACTGTCACAGGAGTTAGAAATTGTCTTGCTCCCCACGACAGCACAGGCTCTCATGGCCCACCTGAGACCTTGAGCTGCCAAGTTCCTGCCACAAAGAATGATGGTTCAGATGGACCCTTGACACCAAAGTGGCTGCTGGTCACCTCCAGATTCCACCCTGGCATGCCTACCTCCTTCATCTTACCCAGTGTATATCGGTCTTTCAGAAGCTATCTTCTGCTGCATGTGGTGGAGTACATCTATAATCCAGTCAGGAAGGGGAGGTGGGAGGAGTATGAGTTTAGACCAGCTTGGATTTCATAGCGAAAGATCTTGTCTCAAAGGAAAACAAATAGGCAGAATTTGCCTTTTACTTTTCTAATAGCAGTAAGAACATTTGCATACATACTCTGCAAAAAAGATCAGAAAAGACGGAAAATCAGCACTCACCTCCCCTGTCCAGGGATGGTTGTCATGAGCTGCCATCTTGGTAGCATAAGCCTGTGAGGATTCCCCAAGCTTCAGATGCAGACACTGAGACCCGGGGATGCCAAGGAAGTGCTCAAATGTCACCCACACAGGAAGGGGTGGAGCCAGGATCCAGGCAGCCTGACTCCACAGTTCTGGCTCTGAATCCCTCTCCTCACTTGGCTTTTTCCTGTCCTTCCATGACTCCAATCACTGGACCTCATGGAGCAAGTTCAGGACGTCCCTCAAGGAGGGCTGTCCATCAGGACAGCTTTGGGCATGCGCCCTCTGTCCTTGGAAACAGCCTTTGTTCTGCGTGAGCATCTACTAGACACAGGCAAGGGGGTCTCCTTTCCTACCCCTAAGAGTATCCCTGTTTCTGGGCTTCACATACCAACACCTGCAACCACTGTACATATGTCTCCACCCACCTAGGTGACTTTGGAGGCAGAGAGAAAGCCCTGCAGGGAAACCTTTGTTCACACTCAAAAGC
The DNA here is from genome assembly GCF_004664715.2 of Peromyscus leucopus. NCBI lineage: Eukaryota > Metazoa > Chordata > Mammalia > Rodentia > Cricetidae > Peromyscus > Peromyscus leucopus. The sequence continues at coordinate 83,142,497 of NC_051067.1, read as the reverse complement.
AGATCAATAGATGGCTCCATACCCTGCCTTAGCAAAAAAGGTCTTATTTCATGGTGTCCTCGCAGCCACTCAGACCAGGGACAAATGACTTTGAAGGTCTGTGAGAAGCAGAGACAGGAGAATTGCCACAAGTTGCAGGCCTGCTGGTCCCCATAGCAAGACTTAGGACAGAGTGAGACTCTGCCTCCCAAGAACAACAGCAAGATGTTACTTGGGGATTTTAAATAAACTGACTGAGGGGTGGCCTGGTGGGACCTGGGACTAAACAGCAGATCCAAGTCATTAAGGCCAAGTCTTGATTCAGACTCCCCAAAGCAGACCCCATAAGGAGATCTGGGGTACAGTGAGCTTACTTGGGGAAGGAGGGAGGAATCTCAGAAAGCATGAGTGAATCAGGTCAGGGAAGGAAGCAAAGGCAATAGGGATAACAATGAGTGGGTTATCTCTGAGGCCAAGGGGCTTGATGTCCCGGACCCTCCGAGAAGCATGGTAGAACCAAGTTCAGGGTCAACCCAGGGAGACAGGAAAGCAGAGCTGTCTATCCAAAAATTCCTACTCTCCATCTTCTGACTAAAGATCTAAACTCAAAGGGCCATATCCAACTCCTGTCTTCAAATAACTACATTGCCTGGATACATCTCTGCTCATTAAACATGTTCATCCCTCCCTGACGAGTGCCTGGAAAGAACCATGGTCACTGGGGCTTTCTGATGTCTTTCTTCCCTCTGGTAAATACTAGTGAAAGATCTAGGGTGTGGACCTGGCAGATTACGTCTCCGGCCCTCAGCAGTAGCTCCCTGGGCCTTGGCTGATGTGGTGACAGATCATCAAAGCACAGCCCAGATGACCCCGGGTCACAGCTTTATGACCCGACCCAGGTCATAGCCCCATCCAGCTCACCAGAGCCAATCCAGCTAGGGCCTGGACTGAAGGATTCAACTTCCCTCCCAAGGGGATCTGAAGTGCAAAGGCCCAGCACGTGGACACCCTCTCCTGTTAAGTGTTCTTCCTTCCTTCCTTCCTCTGCCTTGCACAATGGAGAAAGCCCCATGTCGTTAATCACCAGGGCCCACGCTGCAGGATGCCCAAGCCTTCCTTATAAAGCCCCATGGAAAGCAAAGGTTCTGTTTGGGTCCTGATTTGCTTCAGAACCAGGCTCAGAACTTGGAAGTTACAGACAGAAAACAAAGGAGGAGGCAAGGGCAAGGTAAACTGAGTCTGTCAACATGTCACCATTTGGGATGTTCTACAGGGCAATTTCTTCCTCCCTCACCCAGAAGAGGTACTGGCTTCTCCCATCTTCAGCTTCCCAATGGGACTAACCACAGGCATGGTGGGTCCTTCAGCTTCCTTAAAGCAAAAACCAAGACTCTAAATCCAGCCGCAGGAGAGCATTACGCAAGCACGCAGGCTCACCCACTCCCAGGGCCAACCATGCTTGATAGTTATTTCTAAGTCAATACATGGGGACCCACGATGCCCCCCCCCGCCCGGGCATCTGCAGCAGCACCTTCAACCCCAACTTGAGGCTTTGCATTTCCTCATCACACTCTGGAGAGAACTGCTAAAATTGGCTCATTCTTGTGTGGCCCTTGGAAAGTTTGTAGGCTCAGAAAGAGCAGGGGCTGGCTGATCTGCCACATGGCTGGTCATACACAGAATGCTTCATCAGGGTTTGGTCACCAAGTGGATGAGCCCTTGACCTCACAAGGGGAACTCCAGCTCCCGAGAGGTTAGAATCATTCTTACCAGGAGGGAACAGTACCAACTCTGATTTGAGCTGAGTTCTTTGCCTCAAGGGTCAGTCACAATGTCATAGAACCCCGTAGTCTGAGCTCTCAGCTCTCTTTGAAAGAATGGGACAGCCCGCTGAAATTAAAGAATGTTGGGGTGCTTAAGTAGACACCATAGATAAGCCCCTGGTGGGTCTCCGGTCTCCAAGGCCCTGCCTTCTCCCGGGACCAAGCAACTTGTGCTACTTTCTTTGGGTGGTCAGGAAGAGAAGTCACTTGAGAAATGCCCAACTTCTATTTCATTTCCCAACACTAGTATTCAATGTCCCCTGAACTGCAGGGCCACACCTACAGATGCTAAATACAGTACGAGTCCCAGGTCAGATGGCATCACCACTGGAAGGTATGAGGCAGGTGCGCACCAGCACTGGAGAAAGTTCCTAAATGCTCACCCTGGGTAAATGCTACAAGCCAATCACTGTGGGCAGCCAGAGTGAGAGATCTCCAGCTCCTGCCATTCCTGCACCCCACCCCAGTGCAGATAGATCACACATACACACAGTGTTGTAGCAGGAATCTTCAAAGGTCTTATTAATAAAATCAAACCTGAAGCCAGGTACTGGGGTGAATGCTGGAAGATCAGAGAAGCAGAACAAGGCACAGCCACCTCATCTCGCCAATTTCTCAGCTGATCCTGTTTCCTCAGAATGGAAGCCTCTAAGTCTTCATCCAAATGGATCTCAGCTGAAATGCTGCTCAAAAGCCTAAAAGCTCAACCAGGCTCTAGTTCCTGGTCTTCACGCCTTATATACCTTTCTGCTTCCTGCCATCACTTGGTAGGTCACCATGCCTGGCTGTTTCCAGTGTGGCTTTGAACTCAGAAAGATCCAGATGGATCTCTGCCTCAAGAATGTTAAGATTAAAGGCGTGTGTGCCACCATTTTCTGGCCCCTGTATCTAATGGCTGTTCTGTTCTCTGACCCCACCAGATAAGTTTATTAGGGTGCACAGTATTTTGGGGAACATAACATCACCACACAATGTTGAACCACAGATGACAGAAGCGAAAGAATGGACCCTGGGGCTCCGTTTCCACAAAGCGCAAAACTGGGCTATGAATGAAAGGAGCATCAGGGGCTACCCAGGGACCTCCCCCTTCCTTTGTCTGGTCACGTGGATTCTCAGTTTGTGTGGAAAGGCATATGCTCCATGCTTCGGGTATACGGACTTCATTTATAGAAAGATTGCTAAATAAGAAACGTGGAAGTTTCTTGGAAAGGGAAAACCCCTGAATGCCCAGAGAAACTCGAGTTACATGCATCAGCAGAGCACAGTGGTTAAGCTGCAGGCTCTCTGGGTCCCTGAGTGTGAAGCCCGACACGCTCACTTTTAGCGGTGTGACCTCAAGTCGGTGATTTGACCTCTCTGTGCCTCGGTTGTCTTGCTTTGTTGTGTTCGTTACTGTCTATAAAACAGAAGAAACAGCGGCCCCTGCTTCATTGGGCTGCTTGAGGTTTAAAAGAGGCAATATCTGTAAGGAGCTTAAAACCCTACCTGGCACCGTGAGTACTAGGTGCCTATTAGCGTTTATGAATAGGAATATGATGACAGAGACACTTCTCTAGCCATGCATACTAATAACGGGAAAGATGCTTTTAAAGTGCCTTAACTAACACTTACTGAGCACCTAATTACCTGTTATTAGCACTTTACCGGTATCCAGTCATCTAATTCTGCTCGCAGCATTTTACACATGGAGACACAGCAGAGAAGCCAAGCCACTTGTGCAGTGGTCCCCCGAGAATAAGATGCAGAACTGGGAAGGGCCAACATGGTTTTGTCCTGGCTCCCAGCCTGCACCCAGAGTCCTGGTGTCGTGTGGAAGACACGTGATGCTGCAAAGGATGTTCCAGTGGTGCCCATGAGCCACTGAGACTGCCCCTCCCCACAATTCCTAGGGTGGTGCTCTAGAGCGGGGTGACTGGGACGCAGGGAGGAGAGGAAAGTCGCCGCTGCCGATCGAGTTGTTCAGAAGCCCCTTGAATGTAAATGTCATGAGCTGGTATAACTCTGTAAGAGCCCAGCCTTGGCGTTTTGTTTGTGATTTTGTTTTTCTCTCCTTTTTCTCCCACACAATTCCCAGCACACCAGCCACACTGGGCAACTTGGCTTGTCCACTGCCTCTAAATGGCTGGACATGTGGCAAACTGTCACCAATGGTTAAAGCAGGATTTCCCAGAGGTTCCAGAACTCTTTCAAAATTCAAAACCTTGGACTCTCGCAAACAAGAAACGCAGCCCATGTTCTCTTAAACACATGTATCATGGGACTTGGCACTGGGCTGGCCTTCCTCTTTTGGTTTTAAAGGTGTGAGCCAACAACAGTCTTCTCTGCTTTAAACAGATCTCATTGGCTGCTTCCACCCAGCTGGGCCCCCACCACACACACAACCCCTGTGTACTGGCCAGAACTTGACACAAGCTAGAGTCATTTGAATTAAGAAAATGTCTCCACAGATTGACCTGGGAACAAGCATGTGGCACATTTCTTCATTAATGACAAATGTAGGGCCCAGCTTACAACTGACCACCCCTGGGCAGATGGTCCTGGGTTCTAGATGAAAGCAAGCTGAGCAAGCCAATAGGTAGCACCTCTCTACGGTCTTTGCGTCAGTACCTACCTTGAGTTCCTGAACTGACTTCCTTAGAGGATATGCTGGAAGATGAAATAAACCCTTTCCTCTACAAGTTGCTTTTGGTCATGATGCTTCATCACAGCAATAGAGACCCTGATGAAGACATCCGGGTTATAAGTTATGATGGTGCATCTGCCACACAGACCTGACTAGACTCCACCATAGTGCATCCTCTAGTCTAGCTGGAAATGAGACCTGGAACCCCTTTCCCAAATGTGTTGAAAACCTTCAAGCTGGTGCAACAGAAAGAAGATTAAGCCACATACAGGAAACGTCCAGGCAAAGGTACAGGGCACAGGTGCCTTAACTGGCTTTCTATTGAGAAGGAGAGGGTTTATTTGTTTTATAGTTCCACATCATAGTTCATCAATGAGGGAAGCCAAGGCAGGAACTCAAGCAGGACAGGAACCTGGAGGCAGGAGCTGAAGAAGAGGCCGTAGAGGAACACTGTTTACCATCTTGTTCCTTGTGGTTTGCTCAGCCTGCTTTCTTATACATCCCAGGACCACCTGCCCAGGGGTGGCACCAATGATGTGAGACGATCCCTTCCACATCAACCATTAATAAAGAACACCCCCCCCAGACTTGCCTGTAAGCAATATGATGGAAGCATTTTCTCAAGATTCCCTTTTCCCAAACATATCTGGGTTTATGCCAGGTTGAAGAAAAGCAACCCACACAACAGGTCACATGACAGGAAGTCAGCCCCATGAGTACACACAGGGTCTCCTGCAGAGCCCATTACCTAGTAGCTATCCAGTCAATACACTGAATGCAGAGCCTAGAACCTGTTGATTCTAATCTACAGATGAATCCAGGACCTAGTCAGTGGTCACTCAGTCCACAGAATGCATATCTCACCATCACCTTACCCTCTGAATGTGTGGTTTGGGCACAGGAACCTGAATGCTGTACCATTTGTGAGGACTTATAAGCAAGAGGCGTTACCCCTAGTCCGTGCTACGACAGCTCGCCCCCACTAGAGCGCTAGAGGGTAGGATGCGCTGTTGTCACAGAGGAGGCAAGTGAGGCAGAGCTGCACCGTGCTAAAGGTCACAGGGCTGGCAGGATTTCACCTCCGGAGACCTGTGCACAGAGCCTGCTACTGAGTTAGGGTGGGATGTCCTCAGGGAATCCGACTGCCCCTCTGAGGCCATGACCCATTCTTGCTCTGTGTAGTCTCCTCATCCTCTACCTACCCCCAAGAGGAACAATCCTTCAACAGAAACGTCTAACCCCATTGCACCACCAGTACAGTTTATGGACCAGGTGGGAAGCCTGGCTTTGGACAGAAAGACAGCAGTGATGTGTCCTTCTTCATCCACATTCCAAGTCTGGATGGAGGGAGAGATAGCAAGAGGTGAGGCATGTGCCCTGGGGCAACCTGCAAAGCTCACTCAGTGGCATGGCCACTCAGAGCAGATCTCAGATGCCGAGGCAGCCCCCACCACGCCCACTGAACCCCTTCAGTTACTGGATTATTGTGCTAGGGAAGAGGGTGAGATAATCGAGGCCCAAGACAGGATGTCCCAGACAAAATGATCATGCTTGGACACTGCAGAAAGACGTGCCTCTGTTCCTGCTCTCCTCCTCGAGGTCGCAGACCTAATATGTTATCAAGAGCACACTGCTCACTCCAGGCTCACAAAATGGACTTATATTCATGGACACTGGCCCACCTACAGCATGCATGGAACGAGACCCCAGTGGAGGAGACAGCGATACAGAATGATGGCAGCGTCCTGAAGTATGACTGAGACCAGATCTGTACACAGTAGGCTCTCAGTTAATGCCTACTACACTGAGCTCAAGTGAAATAGGAAATGCTGTTGGCAGGGGGAACATTGTTCTAGCTTTGGACTTCATTGTATCAGTGATTAACAAATTTTCCCTCCAAGGGCTAAATAGCAAATACTCAAGTTGTGGTCTCTTCATGAAACCACCAGGCGCTACTGCTCAGATTGTACAGAAGCAGCGGAGACAATACAGGCACTGATGGGCTTTGCTAGCAACCAATAAAACTTTATTTACAAAAATCAGTGAACGGAGGTTTAAGGACCCTCATCTATCGCCTTCACACAAGCACTTATTATGTCACAGTCTCTGTGAGTCAGGAATCCAGACACATGACACTTAGCTAGAGTCTCTGGCTAGTAGCTCTCAGCAACTTGCAGTGAAGTGAGCAGCAGAGGCCACGGTCACCCCAAATTCAAGGTCTGGGGAGCCCATTGGGATTATAGGGATGCACCAGTTCATGCAGCCCAATAACCTACATGGGGGGAGGCCTTGGTGACTCCCATGTGGACCACCCCACACTGCTACCTGCTGTCCATGTGATCCAAAACCATGTGATCCAAAAAAACAGCTGGGGAAGCCAGGAGCTCTCTCCACAACAACCCACAGGCAGAATAAACATCTCACTGCTCCACCAGAAGCCAATTCTAAGCCTTCTGTAATAAAAACAGAGAAAGAGAAACACAAAGAGTGAAGAATACTTGAAAAGTAAGAGTGATCCCAGTTCTAATGTGACAGATTTATAGGGGCTGGGAGGAGGTAGCTTAGCCAGTCAAGTGCTGGGCGTCCGGGCAAAGGACTGAGTGCAACCCTCAGATCCAGGCAACAAAGAGCTGGGTGTGTTAGTGCATACTTCTAACCTCCCAGCACTTGGAACGTGGAGACAAGGGAATCCTTGAGTTCACTGCCTAGCAAGCTCCTAGCCAGAGACTCTGTCTCAAAAAAAAAGAAAGAAAAAAGAAAAAGAAAAGAAAGAAAGAGAGAGAGAGAAAGAAAGAAAGAAAGAAAGAAAGAAAGAAAGAAAGAAAGAAAGAAAGAAAGAAAGAGAGAGAGAGAGAAAGAAAGAAGAGAGAGAAAGAAAGAAAGAAAGAAAGAACAAACTAAGGTGAATGGGGCCTGAGGAATGACACTCGAATACACACACACACACACACACACACACACACACACACACACACACACACACAGCCAAACAACAGTCCCTCTAATATAGACTCAAAAGCCCAATGTTTAAAGGAGCCCTCAGACGGCGAAAGTCAACAAGAGAGCATGGCGCCCATCTCTCTTGTTAGTTTTCAATTCTCTTACACAGGATTAAATTTCATTGCGGCATATTTTTTTCTTCCCTCCACCTTCTCCCCCATCCACCCTCCCGGCCTGGTGCGCCCCCCCCACTGCCCCCCAGTTGCCTCTTTCCTAGTTTAAAGTCACATGACCACCACCCCTTTTCAAGCCCAGCCTCATGTGGGCTCAGACTCAGTGATGCCAGATTGGCTTTTCAACAAGTTTAAAATGGAAACCTTGAAGGTTAGTAATGTAGCTCAGTGGTAGAGTGCTTGCCTTGAGGCTCTGGGTCAGATCTCCGGCATCGTGAAAAGAAGGAAGGGAGAAAGGGAGGAAAGAAGGGAGAGAAGCTGGTTGGGGAGGAGAGGAGAAGACAGCAACAAGTGGGGAGGGGCAGGTTGAGATTTCATATTGAGTCTCCAGATTTTAAATAAGGGCAATGGTGACAGAGAGTTACTGATCCCCTTCAGGGCTCAGCAGTCACATAGCCAGGGCTGCTGAGCCAGGGCCTATGGGGAAATGGCCCCCAGGGAGTGAGCTGGGAACAGGAGAGAGCCACACTGTTTGAACAACGCTATAGGATATAGCCTCCACTGGGACCTTCCCAGACACTTGTAGTTAGAATCTCTGAAAACCTGGCCCCAAGAGTGAAGGGGACAATTATCTGGCTGCTTCTTCCTTTGTTAGCACAATGTGTCCTGCATCTGCACGTGACACATCTGTGAGAGTCCTGCTGGCACCTCAATCCAGAGGATGTAGAGGGTGTCCTCAGCACAGGCCTGCCTCCACCTTGCTAAAGCAGTAACTGGAGCTAGAACTGAAGGGACCAGAGTGGCACACAGGTATCCACAGGGTTGACTCTCTCTGGAAGAAGTCAGGCATCCCCCGCCCCCACCTTGTAGACTTCAAGCATGACCCCACGATGGCTTTGACCAACGAAATGTGAGCAGAAGGACCCTAGTTCACTTCCAGGCAGAAGCATCAACAGCCAGTGCTCAAGTCATCTTTTTCTCTTGCGGGAATCCAGAGAGTGACTTCGTGTGGATTGGAGCCTTAGCCAGGGACATGCAGAGAGAAGATGGCCGCCATTAAGATCTGAGGGCTGTCTGTTGTTGCCACCAGCTGCAGCCCAGGCTGGCAACAACCAACTCTACCTAAAAATTCCAAAACCATAGAAAATGACCACAGCCGGTGGGAGTGAGCCTGGGGCCATCACCACCCGACCTCCATGGTAAATCAGCGGAAGTCCAACTTAACCAATGAACTGGCTTTTGAAGTTCACATGCAAGCTGCAGGCTTGGGGGAGGGACTCTCTCCTTGATAATACAATCACACAGCCTTTATGCCAACCATCAGTAGACCAGAATACCTTAGGGAGCTGGGCCCAAGGACTAAGTCCCTCTAACTGAGAGCTACATGGCAGGAAGAGACGAGTTTGTGGAGCAGAAAGTGTAGGTCTACCTGCCTTCTTCCTCAGGGGCCGAAGGGCCTGCTGGAGTAAAGATTCAGAAAGGAGGCCTTTTGCTAAAGGGCCAGGTCTCCTAGATTCACTTCGCTCCTCCGATTGGCGATTCATTCATACGCTTTCATGTTCACCGCAGTGTGAGCCTATTCGCCTCTTCTGAGGTCAGCAGTGGTTCCCAATTAGCTCTCCCCGTTTAGTGAGGTCACATGCCAACTGAGGAGAGACAAGGCAAGCACTTGGAGCTCCATGTCCACCCTGGGCACATGACACATGCCCTGCCTTTTGTTTGGAACAACACTAGACAGCAAGTATAAAACGTGAGCCGCAAATGCAATTTTAAATTCTCTAGTAGCTACATTTGGGCTTAATGAATATTTAATTTACTTTTTGTGTGTTTTGTTTTGGTTTTGGTTTTGGTTTTGGTTTTAGAGACAAGATTTCACACTCTAGCCTCTGTTGGCTAGGAACTCACTTTATATAGATCAGGCTGGGCTCCAAACCAGTGATCCTCCTGCCTCTGTCACGTAAATAGAGTGATTATATGCAAGCATGACTATACCCAGGCTAGCAACTGTATTTTAAAAGGTAAGAAGAGGTAAAATTTTTTTTTTGTGTGTGTGTGTGTGTGTGTGTGTGTGTATTGGCTTATGGTATAAAGTGTATGCAGTGTTAAGAATGGAGTCCACAGTCTATGGATGCTAGACATTTGCTCTCCCACGAATCTGCTTTACCAGGCCAATTAATTTTAATAACACACTTTATTTAATCTAATAAATGCAAACCAGCACCACTTGGACATGTGGTCAGCCTTTTGGAGTCTAGCTCCCAGCCTTCCTTTCAGCACTTGTCTTTGAAACTAACTATGTATCTTACATTCAGCTCATCTCTCAGTTTGAAGGACTGCATCTCAGGTGGCCAATACCACCTGTAGCTAGTGATCCCTCTATCATAGAAAGCAATCCTAAAATGCACTTCCCCCAGAGGTTTTTTTTTTTTTTTTAAACTGCTCTATCTCAGCTAAAATGTCACCAAACCCATCCTCTGCCTGTGCCCCTAAAGTCAATGTCTTCTAGCCTCTACCACATCACCCCATCTACTGGGTTTCAGGGCTTCTGTCACTCAGGGTCCCACGCTGGAGGGCTGAAATGACAAGAAGTGGTTCTCTTATGGCTTCAGAGCAAGACAGCCCCACTCTCTGAGGCTCTGAGAAGAAATCCTTCCTTGCCTCTTGCTACTGTTGGCCTCCCTCAGCTGGTGGCTGCGTGCATTGGTCTCCATCTCCTTTGGGTCCCGAGCTATGCCTTCCATCTCATTATAAAGGTACTCACCGTATTGAGAAGATCCTTCCCTCTTCAAACATGAGACAAAATGACAGCAGTCGTGTACCATAGAGGATCCCGTCAGCTGTCGTCATGCTTCCAAACAAGCTTCCCTTCCGGTGTTCCAGGAGGCTCTGGGTTGGGTAGGGCTCTACCCACGCCATCCCTGACCCTCACCTTCTCTCACCTGCGTCCTCATTTGGTTGTCCCCACTGAAACATAAGAGCGTCGAGCCAGACTCTGTACCCTCAACCACTCCATGCCCAGCACTTAGCACAGAGAAGGCTTCCTGCAGCTGCTTGATGCAGGAAAAGGAAGACAAAGCAGGGGAGAGAGTGAGAGAATGACAGAGAAGAAACAGAACTCATCTCCAAGATGGTTCATGAGAGCCAAGACAGGCCTAAGCTAAGAGGGGCACTGGAAGGGCCTGGCTCCATCATTCCTACTGGGCAGTAGCCTATCTAGATTCTTCTAGAAGCTCAAGGATCAGCCCTGCTACAACTCTGGGACCACAGCGCAAAAGGACACAACTATCCATCCCTTGGACTTCTAGAAAGCAGCCCTCAACTAATGGGAGCTCCACCTTACCCACCCTGGTGAGCCCCTGGAAAGCAGAGACGGCCAGGGAGGAAAGTCAGGAAGAGGTTCTCAGCCGTGCAGCAGCTGTTCCCCATCCCTATGTCTTCATTTCATGAGTAGGACTGTCTACCAGAGGATCTGATCCGTTCTCATGGACATCACGAGTGGCTACCAACCCTACTACCTAGAGGTCCCTGAGAGAAGCCGATGAGCTTGGGACTGAACCACAGCGGGCTCTAGAAGATTGCACTCAGGTAGGAGTGTGCTAGAGGCTGAGTGTGTGGCTTTATGGCAGGAGGCTTGCCTAACTGGGAATGAAGGGGAGGGGCAGGAAGAGGAGAGGAAGGGGAAGAGAAAAGGAAAAGAGAAGGAAAGGGGAGAAAGGAAGGGGAAAGAGAGAAGTTGAGGGGGGAGAGAAGGGAAGGAAGATGGATGACAGGTCTGAAGGACAGGTCTTGTATATTTTAGCCTTCCAGTTTGTCAAACAAACCTTGAGATCTAAACATTTGAGTGGTCTTAAAATACCATTTAGACAATTGGATCAATGGAGAAGTCACTTCTAAGATGAACCACAAAAGTAGAGGAACTAGGCCATCTCCATGTGTCAGGAGGAGTCTGGAAGCTCCAGCAGTGTGGGTGGGAACGGAGAATGGCAAATGTAAACTTCTGAAAAGTCTAGTTGTTCAGATACCCATCATTAGACCTAAAACTGAAGACCTCTCCTTCCCTCCCAAAGTGGGACCCCAGCAGGGGCAGCACAGCCTGGACACCCACTCAGTGTTCGCTCCAGCCCAGGCCAAGGACTTGGTAAAGAGTGAGGAATGTGAGGGATAGGCATCTGGGCTCCTGTTGGCTCTTCCCTTCAACCCATCCAGGGAGTGGTCTTCCCAGATCCCTGCCCCAAGTCTCAAAGACTCCAACCCTCTGGTCCCAGAGGAAACAGTGAAAAACATCAGTTTATGCTTTTCCAAGTTCCCAAACCCTCCGTTTTCCAATTTTTCAAGGACTGATTTACCTTCCCAACTTTTTGTGCAGATTAGAGGAATAGTTTCCCTGTTTCGCCTAAACCAGGACACACAACTTGGTGAACACAGAGGGGGTGACTTCAGCACCCCTCTTACCCTCTTGGAAGTCTGCTTCTCAGTAAACATCCTACACAATCACGTGTGGCCTCTCAACAGTCTGCCCACTGAAGGATGGTGAGAATTAAATGCAGCGTTGCCTGGAAACGTTCAATGAGATGATTTGGTAATAATAACCAGCACGTTAAGTGTTGCCTTAATGTGTTCGAATCTGTTTTAACAGCACCAGCAAACCCTAAGCCAGGACAGCCCTGGAGACCCTTGATGTCATTGTAGCTCATAGGAGACCGAGAAAGAAGCATTCCCTTTTCATGCCCTCATTTCTTAGAGTCACTACTCACACCCCCAGCGTTTGCTAATACCACAGGGTGTACTTGAACCCCAGGCAGGAAGGGGCAAGGCTCAGGAGCATGCTTTGCTGTTAGCTGTGTTTCTTTTCTGCCAACAGCTACTTTCCAGTCTGCAGAAGTGGTGGATGGACCAAATACGTTTCCAAAACGATGCATTTGAGTTTTGTAAAGGACTCAATTTAAGGAAAAATCTTCAGTCCCTAACAGTAGAAGTGCTGGCAGGATGCTTGAAGGTTGAGAAACCTGACCCTACACAATGGCTGCCTTTCCACAATGCATTTCGGCTGCAGAGCCCCCACTAGGGACTTCCCTAGTAGGAAGTAGGGGATGAGGAGGCAGGAAAATGTCCTGCGGTGGGCTGTGGGGTTTGACTGCTAGATGTGGGCTCTGGGGCCGTGAGCTCCCAGCGAGCATAAATCTCTTCCCTTCCAGCCCCAAGTAGAGCCTGACCTGTCTCTGCAGACCTTCACCCTTCTGAGGGCCCTGGCCCCCTTCACCCGAGCTTGGCTGCCTCTGTTGGATTACTGGGAGTCAGCCTGGTCGCCGCTGAGCCCATGTCTAGGAAAGAAGTGGGTCTCTGACAGCCAGCTGGGTCAACCTGACAGGGTCAAACGATGCCCACGCGCCCCCAGAATGAAGGAGACGCGTGTGGCGCAGGGCACACGGTCCAGCTATGTTTCATTCTAAAAGGTCACTCGAGTCGCAAGCAACGTGTAGCCTTAGAGAACACAGCCAGGCTCTCCTTCACAGGACTCTGATCGCCAGGAAAGGTTCCGAGGCCGCTGGACCTGGGGCGCGCCAGACAGTCGGGGGGGTGGGGCGGGAGAAACTGGTTTCCCTTTACCAGGCTTTAACCTGGGCAGCGGCGCCTTTGTGGAAGCCAGAGCAGGCGGAGGGCGGGCAGGCGCTCCGAGAGGTCACTTCTTCGTCCCCCGGTGGATAACTAGGGCCACAAGGCCCGGTGCCCACTATCGGGCTCTCTTGGGTCCACACCAACCTTGCCCACTCTCCGCACAGCAGAAGGAAACGCATCATTTCCATGCAACAATGCAAACGCGCTCATTACCATATTCTCAATATGCATGAAGAAAATGTGCGACGTTGGCCGAGCCCCATCGCCCTGCTCTGGCCTCGGCATCCAATAAGGCGACATATTCATCTCCCAAGATGGATGAGAAGGGGATGCCGGGGAAGCAGATCCACGGGCGGGGGAGGGGACAGACTCTGTAGAGGAAAGGAAGCGAGAATAAACCAGGAGACGAGAACCTGGGATAGACCAAGATTCAAATAGGACGGATCGGGACGAAAGAGAGGGAGGGGAAAAAAAGAAGAGGAAACCGAGAAAGGGAGAGGGAGGAAAGATGGAAAACGGGGGTTGAAAAAAATGAAATAATAAAAAGAAATACCCAGGAAAAAAAGGAACCAAAAAGAACACATAGGGAGTCAAAAAAGAGGAAAAACAACCCCGGAAATCAAACACACAGAAAATGCGAGGAATAGACAGGACGGAAAAAAACAAGGAGGTCAGCGGAAATGCTTGACGCAGGTGGAAAAGGGATGATCCTGAAGAGGAAAAAAGAAATAAAACTACTGTCGCTCAGGGCCACGGTTTTCCATCCATGCTGGGATTCCAGGAGCCGCCGCGCCACGCAGATCTGGCCACTCGAAGGCCGGTGGCAAAGGGCCTGGTCCGGGAGGATCAGGAGTGCAGGGGGCCCGCTGGAGAACCTCGCGCCCATCCTGGGGAGGCCGGGCCGCTCCGCGGTGCACAAATCCGGCCTGAGGTCCACGCCGCCGCTGCTGAAGTCTTTCCGACCCGCGGCCTCTCTGGCGCGGGGAGAGAAGTTTGCAAAGTTTACCCCAAAGTTTCCCGTAGCGTCTCTGGACCCTGGGACAGCCTCCGAAGCCCTGACAGCTTACAGGGCTCAGCCAGAGTTGCACGGCAGACGTGGCGGCGCCCGGCCCGCGCCTCCTGGGATGCTCCGAGGCCAGATTCACAGTCAAATGTGAATTCCTCCCGGTGCTACGCCAGGCCACGCATCTGCAAGTCCGTGTGGCTGCTAATAGCAGAGAGAGAGAGAACGCGAAACCAAGAGAGGGGGAGAGAGAGAAAAGGAAAAAAAATATTCTCAGCTCAATTTAAGTCTCATGGAAAGGGCTTACAACTGTAATTAAATCATTAAATTCTTGTCTACGCTTCACAGAGCGGAGAGAAATTAACTTCCCACCAACCTCATTTTCTATTTGAACATGAAATAATGATTTTCTGCCCGTCTAATTACAAAGCCAACATCTGATCAAGCCAGCATCCAGAGGGGATTATCGCATGCGCGAGTATTAGACCTCATTACCAGCTTGAGTGCAAAATTATTACATCTTGTAATTGGATGGTGAGATTTATATACAGATCGGCCCGGTTTCTGTAAGATTGTAATTACAAGCTTCGTTGGTTAGCTACTTATCAGAACTTTGCAGGAAAACAAAACAAATGACTGAGGAAAACGAGCGTTTCATTAACCTGTAACCCCAGCGCGGGGGGTGGGGGGTGAGCAGTGGGAGCGCACGCCACAGCGTCTGCAGGAAGCTGAAGGATGGCCAGCCCGCACCGCCTCTGGGGGGACTCTGGGCCTTGGGAGGAAACACTGGCCCGGCTGGGAGACCCAGGGGCTGCAGTGTCTCCCCGAGATGGGGACGCAGGCAGGCTCTTGGGGGAGCTGAAACCAAGAGAGGGAAGAGATGGGGGCTGGTAGCTCCGAGAGTGCGTGAAATTGCGCAGCTCAGACCCCGAACCTGGTGGATCTCTGGCCCTGGGTACACGTCGGGCACCTCTCTCAGCTGTCCTCCAGCGCGTATGCTCCTGGCGCCCTGGGCCCAGACTAGAGAGCATCCGCGGCGAGGGCCGGCCGGCTTTTTGTGCGCTGGGACCCTTGGAAGAAGGAGGGGTGCTGGAGACACTTTGGCCAGTGGCACGTTGTTGCATTCGGGTCTTTTTCCAATCAACTCCCCCGTGCACCTGCTTCTCTTCGCTCGCTGTGCGAGTGTGTCAATCTGATCTAATCTCCTGGATTAAAAATCCCTTGAAAAGATTCAGCTACCCGCGGATTCACGTTCTTAGTCTGGGAGCTGGGTTCCACTGGCCTGGTCCTGCTGAGGAACCAGAGCCACGTCGCGACTCCAGCTGCTTGGGACACTGAATCCCGACGTGGAGTGCAGATTTCAGGGCCTGGCCAACGCTCGTCCCAGTTGGTCACGGGGTAACGACGGGGAAGCTGTTTCTGCCCCCGGCCTGGGATGCCTGGAGGGATCTAATTAAGCGAGGTTCTTAGGTTCATTTCTGGGTCTAGAGGTTCACCCTCTGGGCCAGGGGCGGCCCCCGGCCGGCGTGAGTCCTTCCTGAGAACAGCCTGGCTCTTCCGGTGTTCTCCCTCTCAGTCCGCAGCCCGACACAACTAGGTCGATAGCTGGTTAATGCAATGTGGAAGGAGCATCTCAAAGGCTCCTGTATGTGTGTGAGAGCGAGTGTGTGTGTGAGAGCGAGTGTGTGTGTGTGAGAGCGAGTGTGTGTGAGAGAGAGAGTGTGTGTTGTTGTTATGTGGTTCTGTGTTCTGTTTTTCTTTTTCTTCTGAAAAAAAAAAAAAAACCCAGAAATAAATATCCGTGTTTTCACCCAGACTCGTACAACCAAGCCCCTTCACCCCTTGGAATCCGGCTCTGTTGCCCACTGGTCTGATCCACCACTGTGCAGGCAGGTCTTCACAGCTGCCTAACAAGACTCACAGTTCTATGCATAGGAAAGATCTTGGGAAATAATGTCACCTCGATTCTGTAATCCTGAGACCCTTCCTGAGCAGGTGAGCCCTGGCTTCCCGTGACAGGTTTAACCAGAAACGGAATCAGGCTGGGGAAAGGTATTTAAAGGCCAGAGCTGGCCTTGCTGTGTCTCCCCTTTCCAGGCTTACCTAAAGCCAACCTCCAGCATCAGGTAAGGAGGGCCAGGAAGGGAGAGAGAAGCTGTACAGATCCAATTTAGGGGGATATTCCAGATGCTGCTATCGAAGTCTAAACCTTAGTTAGTCCCCCCAACTTCTGTTTGTGCTTCCCCACTGATCTGAGTTGGCACCTCCTGGAACTTAAGGTCAGTACAAAGGCCCACGGAATGTAGCAGAAGGTGGCACATGGACTCCAGTTTTGACTGGACCGGGGCGAAAGAAATCTTCATTTCCTAACTTAACTACTTATACCAGAACCGACCAGCCCGGGACCCTGGGATCCCTCCACGCTGGCAGAATTCAAACTTGATTCCTTAGATCAACTGGAGGCTCGGGAGTAGCGTTTCTGCCTCTAAGCTAGGACTCATCCTTCTACTGAGGAATCGCAGCCCGGGAGTTGTGTGGGCCGCAGGCCGGCAGCAGGCCTGGCCCGCGCGTGGGTCGCCGCCACAGTCTAAATCGCTTATCTACGAGCCACAGCTATTCCGAGAATTTCAGTGTGGCTTTCCACTGCACACCATAATCCGTGAAGGTGGGCAACTGGACACTACCATTTCAAGTTAGATTTAGGTATCTTACCATAAAACATTTAGATACCCTACCATAAAACCAAAGTCTTGCTCCCCACCCCCACATGCACACGCTCCCCGGCTCTGGGGGATTTTATCACCAAAAGAAAACACTGGCATTGGGCCCAGTGAACAGGAGAAGGGGCAGTGAAATGAATGGTCGCAATCGTCTAAAAACACAACACAGAAACTTCTCGAAGTGCTCTCGGAAAGTTCCCAAAGCCTCCGCTGTGAGGCTCTCAGCTCCTCCCCCACCCCATAGCCAGGAGCTCCAACTCTTAGCGTGTTCTGCAAGACCACCTGGGCGCCAAACTCGCTTTCTAATGAGAATTCTCTCCGAGGTACCCCAGAGGTGTTAACGTGGTAAACAGCAGGGTTTCCCCGGCACAGATTCGGTATTTTAAAAGCTAGTAGGGGCAGCACTCCTCACTCCCAGGCTGCACGCTCAACTGTTTTAGCTGCCGGCTTAGGCTATTGAGATCGTCCTAGGGACCGGAGCTCATTGCAAAGGGAACCACCACCGTACAGAAAAACCCGGGGCCTGTCTAGGTCCGGGGTCCCGTCCCAACCCGGAACTACAGCTGCGGAGGGGGCTGAGAATTTTGAAGAGTTGGAAGACCCGAGGGTCGAGGTGACCCTGTACTAACCCGCCACTCCTGGTCTGGGCTCTCCCTTCCCCATGCTAGCAGGAGGGGGGCGGGAAAGGACAGCGTCCCGTTCCGCCCCGCCCCGCCCGGCGCTCTGTATTCGCGAGGGAAGGCCGCCTCGCCCAGAAGGCTCCCGGGTGATTGGAGACTCCAGGAGGAGACGCGAGGAAAAGTCGAATAAGAGGGCGCAACGTCAGACTCGAGATTTGGGGAAGGGTGAGGGAGGGGGTGGAAGGGCGGGGACGGACACACAGACACTGACGCGGACACACACCCCCAGCACAGCATTCTAAGTGTCTACAACTTTAGATCGCCTTAGCCCAGGACACAGAGACCGGGGAGAGGAAAGAGAGAATGAGAGAGTAAAGAGATTTAAAAAGAGAGGAGTCAGACTAGGAAAAGTGAAGAGAGCTGAGAGGTGAGCAAAACCAACCGTGAGAAAGGGAAAGAGGAAAAAGAACCGCAGTTTCCCAGCGTCCAGGACTGCGAAGGAGCCTCGGGAGCGGAAGCGATCAGGGGGTGGGGTGGGGGACGCAGCGAGGGGAGGGGAGAGGAAAGGACAGGAGGGGAGTGTAAACTATAGGAGGGCGAAGGAAGCGAGGCGCGACACAGCTCCGGGAGAGGAGGACAGAACTGAGCGCTAAGCGCAGAGCGGCTCTCCGGCCTAGAGGAGGGAGTGCGGCGCAGAGAGGAGGGGCTTGCGGCCCCGTAGAAATGTCAATCAGAGCCCGGAGCCCGGGGAATCTCGGCCAATCTGTTCGGACCTGACCTGACTCCTCGCCGCCGCCGCGCCGCCGCCGCCGCCGCCGCCGCCGCGGAGCCGATCAATAGGCGAACGCGGAGCACAGCGCAGCGCGGGAGGCAACGCGGCCCGGGCTCGGCCCAGCCCCCGATGCGCTCCGGAGCCAGCGTGCGGCGCTGAGCACCGCGGCCCCGGGGGCCGGGCCCCGTCTCCGTAGGTGCCCCGCGGGCCACCATGTCCTTCCCTCAGCTCGGATACCAGTACATCCGCCCGCTCTACCCACCCGAGCGCCCGGGAGCCGCAGGCGGCGGCAGCGGAGGCGGCAGCGCAGGGGGCCGGAGTGGTCCGGGCGTTGGAGCCTCAGAGCTGGCCGCCTCGGGGTCCCTATCCAATGTGCTTTCGTCCGTGTACGGGGCACCCTACGCCGCGGCCGCAGCGGCAGCTGCCGCCGCCCAGGGTTACGGCGCCTTCCTGCCCTACGCTACGGAGCTGCCCATCTTCCCACAGCTGGTAAGAGCCCGAGAAACCCGGGAAAGAAGGGGTTGGAGCTGGGGTGCAGGGCGAAGTGAGCGTGGAGAAGAAAGCCAGGGTCCCGGCGGGAGGGTGGAAGCGGCGACTGGTAGAGCTCACTCGCGCTCCTCCGCGCGTGTCCCCTTCCTTTTCCATGTGCGTACAGGGCGCTCAGTATGAGCTGAAGGACAGCCCTGGGGTCCAGCATCCGGCTACGGCCGCCGCGTTCCCGCACCCACACCCTGCCTTCTACCCCTACGGCCAATACCAGTTCGGGGACCCGTCCCGTCCCAAGAACGCCACCCGAGAGAGCACGAGCACACTCAAGGCCTGGCTCAACGAGCACCGCAAGAACCCGTACCCCACCAAGGGCGAGAAGATCATGCTGGCCATCATCACCAAGATGACCCTCACCCAGGTGTCCACCTGGTTCGCCAACGCCCGCCGGCGCCTCAAGAAGGAGAACAAGATGACGTGGGCACCCCGTAGTCGCACCGACGAGGAGGGCAATGCTTATGGGAGCGAGCGGGAGGAGGAGGACGAAGAGGAAGATGAGGAAGAGGGCAAACGCGAGCTGGAGATGGAGGAGGAGGAGCTCGCAGGGGAGGAGGAGGACACGGGGGGCGAGGGCCTGGCCGACGACGAGGAGGATGAAGAGATCGATTTGGAAAACTTAGACAGCGCCGCAGCCGGGCCGGAACTGGCCCTGGCTGGGGCAACGCACAGGAACGGCGACTTCGGCGGCCTAGGACCCATTTCGGACTGCAAAAATAGCGACTCGGACGACAGCTCCGAAGGCTTGGAGGAGCGACCGCTGTCGGTCCTGAGCCTGGCCCCGGCGCCACCGCCTGTGGCCAGGGCTCCTCCATCTCCACCCTCTCCACCCTCGGGCCTGGACCCCTGCGCTCCCGCACCAGCGCCCTCCTCCGCCCTGCAGAAGCCCAAGATCTGGTCACTGGCCGAAACGGCCACTAGCCCGGACAACCCACGTCGCTCGCCTCCTGGAGCCGGAGGTTCTCCTCCTGGGGCAGCGGTCGCGCCCCCGACGCTGCAGCTCTCGCCCGCGGCTGCCGCTGCAGCAGCCGCCGCACACAGACTCGTCTCGGCGCCGCTTGGCAAATTCCCGGCTTGGACCAACCGGCCTTTCCCAGGCCCGCCGCCTGGCCCGCGGCCGCACCCGCTGTCCATGTTGGGCTCGGCCCCACAGCACCTGCTGGGACTTCCCGGAGCCACGGGTCACCCGGCTGCCGCTGCGGCTGCCGCTGCCGCCGCCGCCGCCTATGCTCGGCCTACGGAGCCGGAGAGTGGAACAGGTGACTACTACAGGAGTGTGGGCACAGTGGGAGGGGGTTTGGGGGGCTCTCGCCTTGGCTAGAGGGAAAGAACGGGGACTTGGGGTACAAAAGGTGTTTTCCTCTTCGGCCCCTGGAGGCCTGGACCCCGAGTTCTGAAGGCCTCTTTTTTCCCCCCTTCCTCTTGTTTCCTACAGATCGCTGTAGTGCCTTGGAAATGGAGAAAAAGTTGCTCAAGACAGCTTTCCAGCCCGTGCCAAGGCGGTAAGAGACCCCGAATTTGGGACGCAGAGTGGGAGACCCTTCAGGAGGGATGAGGAATACGCAGAGCCAATGGCAGAAACCGTTTGCTCCCGGCACCCCATCCCGGGAAGGGAGAAACGTGGCTGGGAAACTATTTCTAAAAGGCACCAAAGCCCACTCCTCCGTCTCTTCTTGTGGACCCAGAGCCGCTTTTCTATTCTCAGCTCGGGCACCTCAGGCAGGGTCTGTGGGTACAGAGTGGGGAAATCTGGCCACTCCAACAGGCCTCTGGAGCACAAGGCCTCCTCTTCGCGATGCCCACCTCCTTCCAGCCCCGACCTCGAATCCTGATCTCTTCTGTCCAGCTTATAGTTAATACACCCAGGGCTAAACAACTCCATATGCCTGACCCTAGGCTCAGTAGAATGTCCCCTACCTAAGCAGCCTCCATGTCTCTAAATCCCGCTTCCTTTGCTTCCGCTCTCTCTTCCAGGCCCCAGAACCACTTGGATGCTGCTCTGGTCCTATCAGCTCTCTCCTCATCTTAATTCTTTCAACAATTTTTAAATCGTTGTACTAATTGTAAAAAAAAAAAAAAAAAAAAAGACAAATCGCTCTGTATAGTTATGACTTGCAAGCATGTCTATGTATGAATACCTAAAAAAAGAAACACTAAACAAACAAACAAAAAAAGAACGAAAGAAAGAAGAAATAAAGCCAGCCCCCCTGGGCTCAACCCAAGTTGCTTCTGTACTGCCCCACATTAGATTGTGGGGTTCGTTTGTTCTGTTGATTTGGGGGAGGGGTGCAGAGAGAATAAGTGTGTCTGACTCTTTTTGTATATACAGAAAAAATGTACATACGTGTGAACCAAATTGTACAAGAAAGTATCTATTTTTGGCTAAATAAATGAGCTGTTGCCACTTTTGACTATAACCGGCTTGTCTGCCGCCTGGAACGATCTGTTTGATGGTTCTTTGGTGTTTTAGCGTCCCCCACCCCCACCCCCACCCCACCCACGGTTGTTTAAAGAATCTTCAGGAAAAGACAAGCATGGTCCAGGGACAGCAATGGCGGAAGTGGTCCGCACAGAGGTAGGAAGGGTAGGGCCTCTGCAAGAAGGGGTGATGGTAGTCCCTGGGCCCCCAGAGAAAGGGCCGAGACGGAGGAGAAAATGGGGTCGACTCCCTACTAGGGCCTGGGGAACTGGGTTCTGTCGGCGGGTCCACTTGGAGCCTTGGGGCCTTCTCTGATGACTTAGCAGAAAGATTTAGGGAAGCTTCCAGGAGCTCAGGGCGTGGGCTGGGAGGCTCTCCCTCCCTGCTCCCATTCCGACCCCGCACAACTGGTGTTTTTCAGTCGCATGCACAGGAGCTGTCCTCGCTCAACTTCGGGGCCGCTCCCACTGCGCTTCCCTCTCCAGCACCTCCTTCTTTATAGGTGCAAGGGTGTAGGGGATCTGCCGGAGAAGCCGGGGTGCTCACGCTTCCCGCTTGGTGGCGTGTAACCGCGCTGGAGTTCGGAGTCCAAGGCCGTAGCCAGGCGGCATTTGGTCTCTAGGTGCTCTGAGCGTTTTACCCTGAGTGCCAGGGAAGGGGCTGCTTTCAGAAATGCCGGCATGGGTTCGGGGTTCAGTCCCTGACACCTTTGGAGCTGGGATTGCGGCAGGAGTCCGCGGGGGGGGGGGGGGGGGGGGAAGAGTGGGAAACCTGGGGCTGGAGCTCCCTCTACAGGACGTAGAGGACGTGGGAGTCCGGCCTCTCCGGCCTCTGCAGCCAGGCCGACCTCCAGGCCCTAGCCCGACTTGACATTGCTGGCCTGGGTTTGCCCAACTTTGATGCTAGGAAGTGGAGAGTCACGCTTAGGATAGTGACGCCTTGGGGTTCGAAGTAGGGGCACCTTTGAGGCACCCTTGTCTGGAACATTAGATTTTCAGGCTTGCCGGACGCCATGCTTCTGAGTTGCAGAGCATGGCTTGACCTTCGTGCGCGCCGTTGGGGAGTATGAAGAGCTAAAGTCTGGATCAGGTACAGTTAACTTTGTGTACCTTCCAGAGTCCGGGAGCGGGCGAGAGCAGCTGGCTTGTACGGGTCCACGATGGGGTCCACGATGTGAGGACCCAGCTGCCGGCGCCAGGGCGACCTGGGACTTTCCTTATGAAGGCATGTCCCCAGAACAGAGACTTGAGGAGTGAGGCAGATCACTGGCAAAGACAAGAACCACGGGGGAAGAGGCCTGAGATATTAGTGCAAATACCTCCTCGATCTCTTCGCTAAGGTATTTCAGAGGCTCAAGGTCCTTCACAGGTTAGGCCATGCATCTGAAGTCAGTACCCCAGGACAAGGACGAGAGCTCTGGTTATCACCATGAGTCTCTGCACAAGGACCACACCCCTTCTCCAGTTTGGGGCTTAGCTGTGGCCCACTGGCTGCCCATTTACTTCCGGGGGAAGCTAAGAGCAGAGAACTCACTTTCTTGGGTCCTTTCTCAGCAGCTGCCTGCCTCAGCCTCACAAGGTGAGTCAGGATGACAGGATGCTCTGCCCATGTTCATTCTTAAGTAGAAAGGTCCAGCCATTTGCAGATGCTCAGACAAACATCCTCAATCCCAGGGGCGGGGAGGGGGGTGGTATCTGTCTCACCACCTCCCATCACCCAAAAGGGTGAGATTTCTTCCTCTGGGCGACTCAAAAGCCTCTGCAACCGGCTCCACTAAGGGACAGAGAAAAGTTCCCAAGGGAAAGGCGATCTTGGTAGCCACAGCAGAAGTCTTCTTCTGGGAGGAGGCCCCAGGGAGAGGAGTTTCATCTATGGAAGGGAGATGGGTGTGGAGAGGCTAGTCAAGGCCTGGCGGGTCTGTCAGCAGACATAGGGCCTCTCTCCAGGGAAGCTTCTGGAACTACTCAACTTTTCTAGTTATCTCATTCCCACATGATGGTGTTTTCTTAGGCCTGGTCTGTCTGTCTTGAAAGAACAGCAAAAGGAGGTGCCAGGGGACTCAGAGTAACCCTGGGCATGGCTCCACGCAGTGTGTATTCTAACTCCACTGATCCCAAGTGGACCTCAACAGAGTAACTTAACCAAAGCAAAACTCAAGCTCCTAGGTTCCCTACAAAAGAAGAAGGGGTCCCAGGAACTCCCTCCATTCCTTACTCTTGATCCTTAAAATCTAGGAGGAAACTCAGAAGAGATGGTGGCGGGGGTGAGAAGCAGGGAACATCTTGTCTCCGACGCAGCTTCAGTTAGAGATGAACTATGTCAGTCCCACACTAGGAAGTGCTCTGCTGCTCACTTGGTTACTCAGAGCCCTCCAAGGCGTGCGGGGAATCAAGTAGGTCAGAGGTACTGCTTTCCTCAACATCTGCACATAGCTGGGAGGGGACAGTGCCTCCTGGGCCAGGGAGGCTAAGGAGGACAAAATGACGCCCCTAGGTGACTGTCCACCTGCACATTAATGCTTCCTCATTAAACTGTCCTGGAGGCAGGATTCGGGTAGGGGGAAGTACAGTGCAGTCCCAGGTGACATGGGAGGGCCAGGGGCTAGGACATGAAACACCACTCACTTGCTCAACACCAGGAGGGAAGAGGGGCCGAGTCCCACCCACTAGGTGGTATTCTCTGGGCACTTGGAGGACAGGGAGGCCCAAAGGCTCCTCCATCCCTGGCCTGCCTGTTTAGGGGGAGTTAGCCAGAGAGAATGATGCCTAGGTAAGAACTGTATGTTGGGTATCTTCTGGCTTGGGTTTATTGGGAGGTTCTGCAGGACTCCCTTTGAAACTGATTTCCTGTATTCGCCTAGAAACATCCACTCTTTCCTAGAATCCTTGGTTACACGTGTCCCCGTTGAGGAAAAAAAACAGGCAACTCCAAGTCTGTGCTTGAAGCTAGCCCTCATTTGAGGAGACAAGCCTCATACTTCTTCCACCTCACTTTGAACATCTGGGAAAGGTTGGTTTTGACAGACTTAGCCAAACTTTCTTGCAAATCCATCAACAGTTAAGAATGGGCCCTAAAAGCGAAGGATGGGTCTAAAGATAAGTGTGGGGTAAGAAGACCCCATACACCATCAGATAGCCTTTCTTGATCTGAATTGGCCACTGTCATCTGATCCATGTAGCTCGACCACGTTAAAAATGTCTGCCACTGTGGGATTGTTCCCAGGAATAAGCTCAGGACCTTTGGAAGAGGATCTTTGGAAGAGGAGGTCTCTGGACGAAAAACCTCTGAAGTAGGGTGCAATAGGAAAGGCCTAAGGAAAAGCAGTGTAGTCCCTAGTGAAGCCGCTTTGTCTCCTTCCCCATCCTGGGACATTTGACAATGCCTGCAGAAAACCAGGGGTGGAGGATAGAGCTGGCGCCAAAGGCTGGACACCGGCATCAGTGCTCAAGGTCCTTTGGACACGCGTGGTCCTCCAACCAAGAATGAGTCCACAGCACCACCTCCAACGCCCCTCTCAGTCAAGCGGGTGAAGCCTGCTGGGTACATGGATGTGACGGAGATGCCAGGAGTGCTGAAGCCTAGAGACAATGGAGATGAGGTGACAAGGTGTCTGTGGTGCTCACAGCAATTCTCTCCTCCCAGAAGCCATAGCTCGTCGATGGAAATGTTCAGACCGAGCGCGAAGTGGACCACTTCTGTTCTTTAAAGGCTTTTGGTGTTCGAAGGAAGTGGGGGTGCGAGATAGCCAGCAGGAAACTAGCCTGAGTCAAAGCAAAAGTAGGTCTTAGGTCAGTTCTGGATGAGCCCCCTTCCAGCCAAGACGGCAAAGAAGGAGTCCATCCAAGGAAGGAGTCCATCCAAGGAGGACACGGGCCTAGAACACTGGGGCCTTTCTCTGGTAGATACTCATGCCAAGAGTAGGTGGTCACAGACGAAAGCCCAAGTCATACAGTGTGTGGGGGGGGGGGGGCCGGCGGGCGTAATTACTGCTGCTCCTCAGTCACCCTTGGGTGTTCCAAGAACAACAACAACAAAAATGCATCCATTTAGTTAGGTGCTTAATTTGACCCTCCCCCGCCCCGGGGGGGTGGGGGTGGAGAGAGAAAGAGATAGAGAGGCAGAGGGAGGGAGAGAGAGAGAGAGAGAGAGAGAGAGAGAGAGGACCAGCGCTCATGTATGTGCCTCATGTCAGGGAGCAGGACAAAGACAAAGGCCGGGTCAAATCTGACTACTGGCCTGTAGCCTAGCCTGGCTTGGCCTGGCCACGAAGGCTGTGATGTCGTATCTTTTGTGCCAGTGACAGTCCTGCATTCTCTCACTGCACCAGGCCGCTAACAAGTGGGCCACAGCCCTCCGGGGCCTTTGGAGTGCACTCATCTGGCAACTCTGCTGCCCCCAGACGCTCAGATTTATTTTGCCAAAGTTACAGGGCAATTATGGAAATGTGCCCTTTGAAGCCTGCCTGATTTCTCTTTATTTTCTTCTCCCTGACAGAGCAGAACAGAGCTTCCCCGCCTCTCCAGGCTCTCTCTCTCTCCTCTCTCTCTCTCTCTCTCTCTCTCTCTCTCTCTCTCTCTCTCTCTCTCTCTCCTCTCTCTCTCTTCCTAATAATTCTTACATAGTGGGAGCTCCTAGGGGCCATGTTGGGGGGGGGACTTCTAAGTGGCATCCAAATTGTGTATATATAAACTAGCACTAATATTTTTATGTTAGGTTCTGTTTTTTAAGTGGGGTGCCGATGGCTATGAAAGGACAAATGAACGGGGGTGAACAAGAGGTAGGTGCTTCTGCCTAGCTGCTGGACCCCTCCCAGCCAGGCAGATGACCCCACTTGGGCAGACTGGCCTGGCCCTCTGAGGAGCCTGCTCTGTCCTTGACATCTTAGCTCCACAAACTATAGCAGAAGGCCTTTGTTCCTGTCCCCCACACCTGGAGAAGAAGACATCCCCAGCCTAACTCTTATGCAGTGGCTCCAGGGTTCAGAGCTTTACAGAATTGTCAACAGGACATGGAATCTGGGGCCTCCGTGTGAAGTGACCCCGTGTGTGTCTTTCCTCCCACCCCACTGTGCTTGGCACTGGAGTGTTGAGTGAAAGTGTCTGAAGTCAGATGGTATGGATGGAATGGCTTCTGGGGAGGGCCGTGAAAGGTCATGAAGGGGGAGTCCATGGCTGGAGCTGCCTAGTGTCTGGGGACGTTTCTACTTTTAAGAAAGTGACTTTGAAGTCTCTGTCCTTGTAGTCCCTTGCTCCTTCCTCCCTGCCCTCCTTCCTGCCCCGAGGAGATCTGCTCCTGAGTACAGACTAACACCACCACCAAGAAGTCTTGCCCACCCTTCTCGGACTACCTAAAGTGGAGGCCACTTTCCAGCTCACTTTCCTGCCTTGCTTTTTTTGTTTCGTTTGCTTTTGTTTTTGAAAAGAGGTCTCATAGTGTCAAATAGTGTCATAGTCTCATAGCCAAGGCTAGCCTCATATTCAGTATGTAGCTGAGGCTGACTTTGAACTCCCGATGTTCCTGCCACCACCTGCCAAGTGCTGGGATTCCAGGCCCCCTCGCCTAGCCACCCAGCACGGACTTTAACATCTAAAGTAAAACAGAACTGAGTATGTTGGCGAAGCAATTCCCTTGCACATTGTTTAAAGCTCACAGCTGTTACTCTCTCCCTTTTGCTGATGCAGAAAACTAAGGCTGGGAAAGGAGAGCAGGGAAGGAAGGTGTCAAGGAATATCTGGAGACACGGAAGAACAATCTCCATTCAGAGATAAAGCACCTAAGGCAGAGCCTCCCACAGCGCATGCCAGGAGTCAAAATGGAGAATGTGGGTCCATTCTGTAAGAATGGCTACCTTGGAGAAAGCACCAGGTAGCCGGGAGGTCAAAGGCAGAAGACTATTTTTCCATAAGTAACAATGGTTCTCAACCTTCCTAATGCTGACACCCTTTAATACAGCTCCTCATGTTGTGGTGACCCCCAGCCATAAAGTTATTTTCATTGCTACTTCATAACTATCATTTTGCTACTATTACAAATTGTAATGTTTTTCCCAATGGTCTTTTTGTTTGTCTTATCTTCAAGACAGGCTTGTGTGTGTGGTGTGTGTGTGTGTGTGTGTGTGTGTGTAGCCTTGGCTATCCTGGAACTAGCTCTGTAGATCAGGCTGGCCTCTTACTCATAGAGATCTGCCTTGCCTCTACCTCCTGAGTGCTGAGATTAAAAGTGTACAGCATCACCCTGCTTTTTCTGATGGTTTTAGGTGACCCCTGTGAAAAGGGTCATTCAACCCTCAAAGGGGTCTCAACCCACAGTTTGAGAACCACTGATGTACATTCATTTGTTCCTTTTAGATCATGTAAATATGTTGGCTTTCCAACATCTTGTTTGCTTATAAATAACTAAAATAAATGTGGGGAAGAGAGAGAAAGAATGACAGACGGTAATTTTTCTGAATGCCACAGTGGAGGGAAAGTGGACACCACAATCCTCACATGTCAGTCAACTCTGCACTGCTCACACGAAATGCACAAGGTAAACTACTTACAGGAGCAAAAATGCATTCTGGCCCTGGGTTCAGTCCATGGTGCTCTGGACTTGTGGCAATGTGAAAACATGGCAAAGAATGTGTTATGGAGGAAAGCTGTTGGCAGGGAAGCAGAGAATGGGAGAGAAGGGAGGGAGATGGGCTGAACCTGGAGCATCTCCTTCAAGGGTATGCTCCCAGTGACCTCACCAAGCCCCATCAGGCCTGATCCTGGAAGCGGCTACCAGCTCCAATGGCACCGTCAGCTGGAGACCAACCTTCCCTCAAAGGGGCATGGAAGGGACATTTAAGATGCAAACCATGGGCTCCGCAGGTTCAGGCACCCACTACCAAGCCTGGCAACCTGAGTGCAATGCCCAGGACCCATACGGAGAGAACCAGCCCCTATAAACTGTCCTCTGACCTCCACTCTTATTAATTCTAATACACAATTTTATAAAGTTAACAATCTCACTAATTACAACAACGGCCTGGTGTAATAGGTACTATTGCCTTCATCTTGTAAGTGGACAAATCCAGGCTCAGCCAGTTGCCCAACATGGCCAATAAATGAAAAAAAAAAAAAAAAAAAAAAAAAACATATCCCTAGTCAGAGCTTCCTGATTCCAGAATGGAACTCTGACACAGTTCTTTGTGTCTGGAATTGAAGTACATGGCTCTGCGTCTGTGAGTGAAGGAGACAGGACTTAAGCCAGCCAGTTTGGTCCCAGAGCTATCTTTACAAAATCATAGGACATAGTGACAGTATTTCCTCCATACAGATCACTGTGCTGTGGGGATACACATTACACACACACACACACACACACACACACACACACACACACACACACACACACACACACACACACAGGATAATAAGGTTGCTTTGGCCTCTGGTTTAATCTACCTCACATGGTGGTGGAAGAGCACAGCAAAGCTCCTCCCCTCGTGACCAGGCTCCTCCCCTAGTGACCAGGCTCCTCCTCTAGTGACCAGGCTCCTCCCCTCGTGACCAGGATGTGAGAGAGGAAGGAGATACTATCTCAGTGATCACTCTCCAGGGACATCCCTCTAACCTGAGCACCCCCTACTAAACCCTACCTTTTAAAGATCCCATCACCTAATTCTCTGAGAAATCAACCTTTAAGTTGGCCCTTTGGGGACACTTGAGATCCAAACTGTAGCATGTTCGTTGGGACAACATGTTGCATCCTTAGCATAGCACCAACATGATAGAACCATGTCAGTGGACAGAATCAGGAACTTTTCACCAGGAAACGCCCTAATAGTGTTCAGGTGACAATCTGCCTCGGAGAGTCACACATTACTGCATAATCAGTCACCTCAAGCCCAGGGGCATGAAGCAATAGTTGCCAGCTCTCAGATTCCTCTGGGTACCAGAAACAACCAAGTGAAATGGTTTCTCTTTTGTCTCAGTTGTCAAATCCCAAGGAAGTACTCCAGTGGGCTCAGTGTGGGTCATATGCTCCCTGCTGGGACAATCACAATGGCCAGGGTGTGTGGCAGAAAGAGAATCTCCTTGACGTCTCATGGTGGACACCATCAAGGATGTCTACTAGGCTAAAGTGGGATGAGGCATGAAGGGGTGAGGGACAAGGTCTAGGAAGAGAGAAGAGGGAGCGTTGGTCATGGGCTGGGGATGTGGCAGGCACAGCATCCTGGGTTCCATCTCCAACACTACACACACACACACACACACACACACACACACACACACACACACACACACAAAGTGTTCTGTTCTTTCATCAAATGCTAGTCTGGCGTGACTGGTAACAGAGCCCAGAAGCAGCCAGCCTCAGAACCCTTCCCAAGCTTTCCAGGTGCTGAGGTCCGCTTTGGATCACACCAGGCTGGGTGTGGGCTGCACAACAATGTTACCAGATTTCTTATCTGAACAACCTGGGGTGGGGGGAGGAGCCCTAACACCACGAGGACCCTGAGATTAAGGAAGAGATGGCCCCATGAAGTAGGCTTATGCATGCATTTTTATCTGAAAACAGGGCACTCCATATCTTCCTGCATGATCTTTTCTGCTTGTCTTATTACCAAAACGGGTTTCCTCCACAAAAGCCGGCAGAGAGAATGACTCATTCAGAGCCCCTGTTTGTCTGGGCTGCTGGGGTCCTGTTACACACCCTAGAGCTCTTGTTGGGCCAACTCAAGAAATTAGGCTTGTGGGGTTGGCAATGCTGGACCCCAGCAGGCGTGGCTAAGGACTAAGGGATCGGGTTGAAGAAGACCCCTGTGGAGCTCAAGGTCACCAGGACTTTAGAGAAAGCCCTTTCTCTTCTCTCGGTTCCCCTTCCATCTCTCTTCCCCTCTCACTCAAACCGGAACTGGCAAATGCTTCTTGGAGAGAGGGACTACCCTGGTACTGGGCTAGCCTAGTCTTAGCATGTGCTCGATATTTATCAAATGCATTTCTGCTTGGGAATTCAGCACTAGAGTCAGACTTTACCTGGAGGTCTCTCTTTGACATTTAGGAAGACCGCTTGCAAATAGTTTATGAAATAAAAACCATTAAGAAAAAGTGTGAGGAACACTCACATAATCCCAGCACTTGGGAGACTATGGAAGGAGGATCTTGACCTTGAGACTAGACTGAGCTATATAGAAAGACTCTGTCTCTCATACACACAGACCTATTAAATAAATATAATCATTGTGATCGTTTGAATGAGAATGGCCCCCAGAGGCTCACATGTTTGAATGCTTGGTCCCAAGTTAACGGAGCTGTTTGAGAAGGATTAGGAGGTGTGGCCTTGTTGGAGGAGGTGTGTCACTGGGGCTAGGCTTTGAGATTTCAAAAGCCCGTGTCAGACCCAGTCCCTCTCGCAACCTGCTGCCTACAGATCATGATGTACAGCTGTCATCTACTGTCTGCTTCCTGCCATGATGACTGTGGACTGCCCCTTTAAAACCTTAAGCAAGGCTCCGATTAAACGCTTTGTTTTATAAGAGTTGCCTTGGTCACGGTCTCTTCACAGCAATAGAACAGTAATTCACACAATCATTATCAATATAATTACATGGACAGACTTAATAGTTATAAAACGTCACAGCAGTTCACGCACCATTATCCAATGGAGTATGGCAAGTTACCCCATGGACAGAGACTGGTCACCATGTCTCTGTATCTGTGGTCAGCACAGAAATACAACTGAATGCCAGCAGTCACTCTATTTTGGGTTGTCTCCTGTCTCCTCCCTACAACACCTGAGTACTCCAAATACACCCAGAGCCCCCGCTGACTCCTGCTCAAATACACAGGCACAGTTGGAACCATTTATGAGGCCAGCTGGGGAGGCTGGACCTGGGGTGTCTTATCATATGCTCCTGGTTTTCCTAAGATGTTCCCGTTTTGGTTCATGTTGCACTAAGACCAGGAGGTTGCCACATGGGGTCTATCTTCCCTGACCTTTCATGTCCGGGATTAGAATAGAAGGACAGAGTGGTCTGGCCCAGCTGGAAATAGGACTAGGGAAAAGGCCACAGACTCTACCACTTGGTCACAGCATGTCGAGGACCATTGCCAGAAATAGAATTATCCAGAAATGTGGAAGGAGGAGACTGCAGGAGCCAGGGACTGAGCAGAGCATGGAGATGGGAGATGGCTGGGCAGGTAGCAGCAGAGCCAGTTCTGACAGATTGCCAAGGGCCTGCTTGTCAGTGACCTGCAGGACAATCATTGTAGGGTAGGAAGTGCCAGGCACCAAGCCAGGCTGGTCTGCAAACTATAGGTTTCTAAGGAGTTGTCATGGCTGGCCAACCTTCAGAAGAAAGACATATACCTTGTGTCCTGAGAAACCGTAGACAGTAGTCAAGCTTGTTGTGTCTAGACGGAAACTGAGGAAGGGTCCATTCAGGCCTCTCCTTTCTCCAATCCCCTGACTCTCTCGGTTCCCAGCAGGGACATCAGTGATAGGAGCCCATGGAGACACCAGGATGGACTATTCTCAGCTTCAGCCTCCTGACTGTCAGCTCGGAGGCGTATGCACAATTGCCCAACTCCTGTTAGGTCACGTCCTCTTCCGTGGGTCCTCATCACCGTGACAGTTATGCAAAGCTGGCACCTCTCCTTGCTCCAGCAATGGAGGTATAAGCCTGTTTTATGAAAGGCTATGGGACATCTCAGAACTGACATCAGCATCCCTGCGGCTGTGGTGTTTGAAGTACTTCACAAGCAAGACCTCAGCAGTGTCACAGCCAGCAAGATGATGAGGCCTGTGACACTGGGCATTGGAGCTCAGTTTATGAGACACAGGAATGCCCAGGAGGGTCCAGGGAAGGACCAGAGCAGAAGAGGTGACACTGTCTCAGGACAGATAGCAAGCTTACCAATAGCATGAGACTTCATTTTAAAAACCAGTGTGGATGCCCACACTGATGAGAATTAAGTTAGGCTCCCTCACACCATTCACACAATCAACTCAAACCACATTCTAAGCTTAAACAGAAGACCTAAAACGTCAAAATCCATAGAGGAAAAGATAGATGGAACTCTTTTTAACTCTGGGTCCAGCAAAACCTTTAGGACATCCAAAAGAATGAGAGAAATAGTTCAAAACAGAGAGAGACTTGTAAGCTATGAAGAAATGCCTGCAAATTATGTATCTGGGAGCTATGTCTATAATATATAAAGATATTACAATTCAACAGCAAAAGACAAATAATACAGTTTAAAAGTAGGCAAAGATTCTGAGCAGACATTTCTCCAAAAATGATGTACAAATGGTCAATTGCATGCAGAAAGGTAGACAGCATTGTTCTCTATCAGAGAAGTGCAAGTCGATACCACAAAATCCCGTTTCACCAGACTGGTGTCTTAGTTTGGCTTTTAAAAGCTGAGATAAAGATCATGTCCACAAGGGCTGGAGAGATGGCTCAGTGGGTAAGAGCACTGGCTGCTCTTCCAGAAGACTCTGGTTCAATTCCCAGCAGCCACGTGACAGCTCACAACTGTCTATACTCCAGTTCCAGAGGATCTAACACCTCACACAGACATACCTGCAGGTGAAACACCAGTCAATGCATACAAGATAAAAATAAATCATAAATAAAAGATCATGACCACAAGCAATTGGGGGGGGGGTATTTGGTTTACATATCCTGAGTCATAGGCATTGAAGGAAACCAAAGTAGGAACCTGAAGGCAACAGCTGAAGCAGAGTCCATGGAGGACTGCTGCTTACTGGCTTGCTCTCTGTGGCTGGCTCAACCTGCTTTCTCATACTGCTCAAGACCATCTGCCCGAGGATGGTACTGTCCCCCACCCCCATTCCCACCTCCAGTGGTCTGGGACCTTCCACACCAATAATTAATCAAGACTATGCCTCCACAGACTTCCCTGCAGGCCAATCTGATGGAGGCATTTTCTAAATTGGGTTCCTCTTTCCAGATAACTCTAGCTTGCAACAAAACCAGGACAGATGGGCTGGCAGAAAAAGACAGAAAACAGCAAATGTTGACAAAGCTTTCGCGAAATCTCAGCCCTCAGCATTGATGGGAATGTAAGATGAAGCCTGCCATTGAGAAACAGCATGGCAGGTGTTTGATAAATAGCCATAGTTTTCTTGTAACCTGGACAGTCCCTCCCTAAGTGTGCTGGTTGGTTTGAATTCTCTCCAAACATTCTTCCTCTCTTCCTTATTTTAAGCCCTGTAAGAGCAGGCATGGAGTCTGCGAACTCTAAGCTCCCAGATCAGGGCCTGTCTGGAGTGAGGCGTCCTCTGTACCGTTGTCAGGTGAGCAGGCCTGTTTGTACTGACCCACGGTTCTCTGCTAGAGCTCGCTTTTGAGCCCATGGCCTTCGGGCATATGTTATGTACCTTAAAAGGATGGTGGTTTTTTGGGGGTTTTTTTTTTGTTGTTGTTGTTGTTTTGTTTTGTTTTGTTTTGTTCTGTTTGTTGTTTTTTGGGGTTTGTTTTTTGTTTTTAAAAAACAGGGTCTTGGTATGAGGCCCATGTTGGCCTCAAATTCATCATCCTCCTGCCTCAGCCTCCTGCGTGCTGGAATTACAGGTATATGCCTCCACCAAGAGCTGTGGTAAAGTGTCCTCAATATATTGTGCACCCTAATAAAGTTTATCTGAGGATCAGAGGAAAAAGCCAGGCACTATATTAAACATAGAAGTCAGGCAACGGTAGCACATGCCTTTAATCCTTTCACTCGGGAGTCTGGATCTCTGTGAGTTCAAGGCCACACTGGGAACAGAGCCAGGCATAGTGGCCATATGCCTTAAATTCCAACACTAGTTAATCATAAAGGTCTGGAGGTCTGTACAGACAGACAGGAAGTGACAGAACTGGACAGGAAGAGGAAGTGATGTAGCTGGGCCGAGAAAGGAAGTGAGATGGCAGAACAGAAAGGCATATAGGCGTGGGTATACAGGAAGTAGGTCTCTTTGGCTGAAGATCTCCAAGTGGTGAGAATGTGGCTGGCTTTTTCCTCTGATCCTCAGATAAACTTCATTAGGGTGCACAATGTATTGGGGGCACATACAAAGAGCTCTCATCTGTGGTGCAGTTTCACCTGGTTGGAGTGCCATACATCAGAGCATTACATGTTAGGAAGGATTGGAGGCATGCATCCTAGAAAACTCAAAATAACTCAAAATTAGAAAATGGGTTTTTGCTATTTCACATTAAAAAGTACCAAGAAGCCGAGGTTGTGACATCATGGTCATGAGGGACCCAAACTTTCAATGATCCTATTCTTCTAGTCTTAATACATTATTTCCACAGACCTCATGATGTGCAAAGGGTGCTGGTGCTCCTGAAACCGCATGTGTGCTCCAGGAAAAGGAAGAACGGAAATCTCCTTTCTCCATTGCTAGTTTAAGGAGACACCTGAAACCCTCTAACAACTTCATTTGCAAGGGAGGTTGGGAGAAGTTCTTGCAGCTGGTCACAATACTGTCCTTAGGGAGTAGGATCCCTTTGAAGAGGAAGAGTGGGGCTTGGCGTTGGCTGAGACTCTGGTAGTATGTCACCACCCTCAACATCTCATCCCACTGTGACCACACAACCAGGAAGTCTTTCCTTTAAACGAGTAGCCAAAACCTCACCTCTCTGCCCAGGGCACTTTAGGACAATCTGGGGCATATTCTCATAACAGAACCAGTGTGGGCCCCTCCTCCCTTGTGACTAGCTGGACCTGTGGTCCTGATCCATGGGAAGGTTCTGCAGACAGCATCTTGTATAAGTTTCCAGGAGGGAAACACAGACGCCTCAGTAGGCACAGAAGGAAAGAAGCCACATGTCACATGGGTCAAAGTAATGATATATTCCACATTGTCTACAGAAACAAACACATTAAGAGGCATAAAGACATACCTGTGCTCACCTTGGTGGAACGAGGACTGTCATCCCACATAGCATTAGGGAAAGCTGGGGGATGATGCCCAGGGTGGCAGAAAAGTCAATTTAGGTGAGAGTTTGGGGTCCAGGGCTGTGGAGGAATGAGGCTTGGTTGTATGGAATAAGGCTCGTGGTTTAGATCTGTGCTGCACAAGAGAAATGGGACTCCCATGGTGGCATGCGGGAAACGCTGGGGTCTTGGAGTCCTATAGAGCTGAGCTCATGTTCCAGCATGCTGTGTGGCCACCACAGTGATGCTTCACCTCTCTGGGCTCAGTTTCTCATCCACACACTGACCACCAGCATGGAATATGTGAAAAGAACTAAGGGCTCGTGGTGCTGGGAAGTGAGTCTCTGGCATTTATTTTGTCTTTCATTTTCCTCATGAAGACAGTGTCTTACCATTTGGCCCAGGCTGGTCTTGAACTCCCCATCCTCCTGCTTCAGCCTCCTGAATACTGGGATGGCAGGTATGCTCCACCATGCCATGCCTGGAGAGATTGGTCCTCAGTTGATGCCATCTCCTTTGCCATGAAAGGTGCCCAGACCCTTCTGCTGGGTGGAAGGTTCCAGAAAACAGCTTGAAGACACCTTCCCGAGGGAGGCCTGGAGCTGGAATGCCTGAGGGAGACCAGGAGAGCGAGCCATACTGAAGACGGTTCCCACTTGTCTCATAGCAGAACCACAGTTCCTATATAGGAAGATATTGCTCCTCTGCTCCTGTCTCAACCTCCTGGGTGGTGTCGCCCTGTAATTTAGGGACCCCTGGGTGTGCAGTCCTGTGCCATTTACTAAGCACCCACTATGTCCCTATCTTGCTTGTCACCCTTAGAGCATCCATTATTGTCCCCATTCTCTCAAAGATGACCTTGGGCCTGGGAAGTTAACAGGCTTGTCCGAGGTCATGGAGCCTGTAAACAGCATGGCTCCAAGCCTAGTGCCACAGGACTCTAGCAATCTTACAAAGTTAGATTCTTACATAAGCCCAGAGTGGAACTTGGATGGGAGAGGATGGACACAGGTCCTCTGTAGAGAGCCCCCTGCCTCTGTCAACAGAAGATCTGTGGGTAGGGAACCAGCAAGGTAACTCAGAGGGTAATGACACCTGTTGCTAAGCCTGACAACCTGAATTTCATCCCCAGGACCCACATGATGGAAAAAGAAAACTGACTCGTGGAAACTGGCCTCTGGCCTCCACATATGAGTGTATGTACATGTGGCATATGCACACAAACAAACAACAACAAAGTGTAATTTAATAATTAAAAGAAGATTCATGGCTAATGATGTCTTCAGCCATCAGCATCCTCCGCCCCATATCTGGACACCTACTTGGGTTCTCTATCACAGTCAAACCGGAGTTTATGTCAGATGTGTGGCACAGGCCATCATCCAGTCCTCGGGAGGCTGAAGCAAGTGAATGGAGAGTTTGAGAGCCCGTCTCCAAAAGTAAATACAAAACCCACTTCTTTTCATCTCTCTTCCCCATAAAGGAAAGCAGAGCTTGGGCTACACATGCTTCTCTAAATGAGAGACCCGTACCCAGCCGAGATGGTGGTGTAGTTCTGAAATGTGTGCACGCACCCCTCCCACTCTGCAGTTACACAGGACCATTGCTAGCCACCAACTCTAACCCAGGCCAATCCAAGGCTGCTGGAGCATCTGCAACATCTACACTAGGCCCAAGGCCTGTGGGTGTGTGTGCCTCCCTTTGGGGCTACGTGATCGGTGTGGTCTGAACAGACTTAGCCTGTTCCTTCCTCCCTTTCTGCTAGCCTGGAGTAAGAGGCAGGAAGCGATTTTCATAAGGGCAGAAACTACCCTTTAGTTAGGACTCTCCTGTCATCATCAAGGCACATGGTTTCCTAAGACTCCTTCTCAAAATGGAGTCTATAACCAGGCCTGGTGGCATAGGTTTAATCCCTTGCTACTCAGGAAACTGAGGCACAAGGATCACAAATTCAAAGCCTATCTACAGAGTGAGTTTAAGGCTAGCCTAAGAAACTTGAAGAGGCCCTGTCTCAAAAATAAAATAAGGTGTTTTTTTGCTTTGTTTTGTTAAGAGGTCTGTAAATGTGACTCAGTGCTAGAAGACTTGCCTAGCATGCACCAGGGCCCTGAGTTCAATCACCAATACTAGAAAGGAAAAAAAAATTCCAACTGTGCTCTGTGTCTGGCTCATCAGCATCACCTGCGAACTTGTGCGAGCTATGCACCCTTGAATGCCCCAACAATCCATGATTAACTTGGTAACCCTGATGCCCTGGAGTCCTCCTCTACCCCAGCCATAGGTTCACATAACTTAGCTCTTGACAAATGAATAAACAGCTCTGCAGGTGGATAAATGTGAGAAATCCTGCACATCAGGTTCCTCTCCCCACAAAAACACAGCAGCCCTTCTAAGGTCCTGACAAGTCCAGCATTATAGGAACATGTTAACAAGTCCAGCATTACAGGAACATGTTGATTTATTCAACTGAACACCTCCCAAACTTATCTACTATTCATTTCCTAGAATGCCTAGGTGCGGAACGTATTTCTGGAAACGCCACCCTTCCTTGGAAGAGAGGGGACCCCAGGGAAAGACAAGTCGGGCTCCCATGTGATAGTACATTTTAACAACCAGTTCTAAGACCTCCAGACAGTACAAGTCAGGAGCCTATTTTAAAGGTGACTGGGAAACTGACATCAATTACCTTCTGCAGGAGCCACCCCTCCCTATTTCTAAGATTTCAGCCTCCATTCCCACGCTCTTTCTAACTCAGCATGCCCAGCCCAACGTCATTATAGAACACAGTTCTTTGGAGGCACCTCGGGTGTCCTCCCAGGCCCCAGGACATTTTCTTCACTTCTCTACGCATCCATTGCCTTCGCTCTCCCCCACGCTGCCTTGGCTCCTACTTCAAATCAGTCGCCAAGCTCATTAGATTGTATCTGTTCTCTTGCGAGACTCCGCCCCTCTGCTCCTTCCCAATGTGACTAAGCTGGCCCGTTGCCCCCAGCCACCTCCCTGCCTGGTGCTCGACACCCTTCCTACCAACCACCTGGTGCGTTGCTCAATCACCTGCCTGTCACCTGCCTGCTCGGATCCAGGTGCACTTTCATCACACCAGTCCCACTTTGAAGACTGGAAATCGAGGCTCAGAGAGGCCGAGTGGTATGTTCAAGATCGCAGATGTCTTGTGCAGCTGCAGGAGGATTTGGGCCTGGACATCACGGTTCCAGTTCCTGCAGCTGAGCACTTTGGCCCCTCCATGGCTCTTCCCCGTGCCCTGGCTCTGCCTCCATGGAGGGGTGGCTTCTGAATCCATACCAGACCCACTGCTCTAGAGGAGTATTGTCACTGTTCCCCTGTTCCACCGGCCATGTTGTTGTGGTGCCTTTGCTCGAATACATCCAGTGAGGCGGCGAAGAAGCAAAGTTCTGGAAGCTGATCTGCCTTCTCACACACACCTGTGCACACATACCTCCCGCATGAGCATCACCTCCCCCCTGGTCCTGTTTTGCACAGAACAGTGATCCTTTTCCATTTCAACCCCAGAAGCAGTGTGTTTTCTAGGTGGGTTATTATTAACATCTTACAGATAAGCAAAGCAAGGCCAGGGGCAAGCCACCTGCTCAAGTGGGTAGGAGCAGATGCCTCTAAACCAGAGACGATGTGGGAAAAGACTCAAGGCAAAGCTTTGGCGGTGTTGTGGGGTCTTAGAGGATGAGCAGGTGCAGGGGTGAGAGCATCCCAGGAGCTATTAGGGGGCTCATGAAGGAAGTGGTGGCATTTGAGAAGGGGTGAGGAGGACGGCTTGGCTTCCAGTGGCAGCACTTTGGTGGAGGGCATGCCAGAACGAACAGGAGGGACAAAGCCTGGAGGCTGGAAGGGCAGAGGCCAAGCCAGGACAGTAAGGACTCGGGTGTGGCCAGGGTGTGGGTCAGACACACAGAGGCTGATAGAGTAGCATTAACTTCAGGGCAGGCCAACAAGGAGTCCCAGAGCACAGAGAGTTCTCCTGGGATAGAGTAGGTGTCTGGCCACTACTGTGCATGGACTGCCATATTTGGGGGAACAGTCCTTGACCTCTGTCACTAAAGAAACATCAAGGAACTCTGCCTGGGACCCTCAGGCGGCATGAGCTTTGCCCTGCCGCATTTTGTCCTGAAAGCATGGGCAGGGAGATCCAGCAAGTTTCAGGGTACACAGAGGTGTTGGGGTGGCGTGCAGGGGCAGGTCCCAGGGCTGTAGAGGAGGTGACACAAGGAAATAAGATTGCCCTCCTGTCCCCAGTGACAGAAAGGACCCTTTCTTTCTTTGCTTTCCACATGAAAGGACACCTCGGCTCTCACCATCTTGAAATAACATGGCACTTCCCAGCAAGACTGGGACACACAGGTTTGGGACACATGCTCTTTGTAGGTTATCTCCATCCAGATCTATCTGCAGGTCGTGGATGATCCCTTAATGGGATCTGGAGCCACCCTGCTTACCCAACCAACTCCCATCATGCATTAGGCACACTCCTGGCCCATCGGTCTGGCCTCTTCTGACACTGGTGTCTTCAGCCTAGAAGCAACTATACCCATGGCTTGTGACCAACCTCATCCCTGCTCCCCACACCTGCTTACCCTGTCTGGCAAGGCCTGTGGTCACTTGTTGCTACAGCATATACCCTGTCTGGTCACCATGGGCTTAGTGAACTAACAGACTTCCCAACAGAGAGAGTCTCGACAAGTCTCCCCGCACCTGACACTCTGGTCATCTTGCGGAGACACCAGGCGTGTGTGGCCTCTTAGACTTTTTACTGACATCCTCAACTATCATGCACATTATTTTCCATCTTTGTGGCATTTATCAGGAGTGGAATATTATGATGGGTCATAGGATAATTCTGTGCTTCATTTATTGAGAAACTACCAATTCCAATGAATATTTCCCCCCAGTTGTATGACTCTGTCTCAGAAGGAATTGAAATGCACAAAAGAGAAACTTGGTCACTCAAAGGTAAAAACTCTTAATGTTTCCCATCAGGGGCTTTGTTTAGAATGCCTAAGTATGCAAATATAAAGATTCTTTTCCAAACACTTATGCAGAAGTGGTGTTACAGAGGCTGGACAAATGGCTACACACACAGACAGACAGACAGACAGACAGACACACACACACACACACACACACACACACACACACACACACACACACACACGAGAACCTACGCTTGACTCCCCAGCACCCATGTAGAAAACTGTCTAATCAGTGAACTCGGGGTTCAATGAGAGACCTTGTCTCAAAAATAAGGTGGAGGCTGGAGATGCGACTCAACAGTTAAGAGCACTTGATGATCTTTCAGAGAAGCCATGTTCGGTTCCTAGTACCCACCCCAGACAGCTCACAACCACCTGCAATTCCAGTTCCAGGGGATCTGACACCCTCTCCTGGCCCCCATGGGCACTGCACACATATGATACACATACCCCCACACAGACATACATATAAAATAAAAATTAGTAAATAAATAAAAAGATAAGGTGGAGAGTTGATATAGATATAATAGGATAAAAGGGTAGATTAATGAACCTACTTTTAAAGAGCAACTTGTTTAAAAATGTTTTACATTACTATGGATTTTAGTCTACTGATATAAATTTAAACTTAATTTTGTTATACTGTATATATATTTCTATTCTTGTTTGATGTATTATGTTTATGTAACTCATTTAGATTGTAATGGATAATTAAGAAATCCAGATTATAATTAGTCATCTATGATAATCATACTTGTAGCCATGTAGTTACGTTTTCTAGGTATACATAGATATATTTCAGATAGATAGGTAATCTTGAAACACTTCAAAGACCTACAGAATGTGGCATTTAAAATGTTTTAAAAATGTTGACTTTCTGGACAGTGAGACATGTCTGCCCCTGGCAGCACTGATTTACTTCAGAGGAGGATGGGTATTGAAGACACTCCATATGGAGTTTATCTTCTTCTTGACAAAAATAGCCATTTGGGCAAGAAACTGTCCCTGCCTGGACTGCTTGGTCAGCTGGACATGCAGGACCCATGGGAAGGTGACCACTGAACTTTGCTTGACAAAATGGTCCTTCAGGTTCCTGCTTTGCAGAGGAAACTGTCAGACATTCTACAGGATACTAAAAAAAGTGACTGAGAGACTCTAGCCCTGTGGACTAAAGACAGGAGCCCCAACTTTACAAAGGAACTTTGGATGACTGTCCAGGCTGCAGCTGTCTCTGTCTACTCTTGCAAGACTCCCAAAAGTTGCTTGCATTCTTTTCCTGTTTCTCGGGTAAGAGTATATCCTTCTGAGGTCTTTGGTGTAGTTGAAGACTATACAACTATAATTTTCCTTAGTTATGATAAAATATAAGTTAGATATGAAACTTTAGACTCACAAATATAGGATGGATAGGATATCTTCTTTAATTTTGCCAAATACAAATAGACTAGTTATTATAAATAGACTAGATATTGTAACTGTAATTCTTGCTTGATAATTGTTTTGTTATCTGTAATTTTACTATATGAAAGTTAAAACCTTTAAAAAAGGGGGGGGAAGTGCTGTGGGATGTTCTGTATGTTAAATGTGTTGCTCTTATTGGTTAATAAATAAAACACTGATTAGCCAGTAGCCAGACAGAAAGTATAGGCAGGACATGGAGAAAGGAAAATTCTAAAAAGTGGAAGGCTGAGGCAGAGAGATACTGCCAGCCACCGCCATGACAAGCAACATGTAAGGTACCGGTAAGCCATGAGCCACATGGCAACTTATAGATTAATAGAAATGGGTTAATTTAAGATATAAGAACTAGATAACAACAAGCCTGCTGCAGCCATACAGTTTGTAAATAATATAAACATCTGTGTGATTATTTTATACGTGGGCTGTGGAACTGTGAGGCTTGGCGGTCCACACAGAAACTCTCCAGCTACAGAGAGTGACTAAAACAAAGTCACTTGACATCAACCTCTGGCCTCCATGTACACACACATAACAGACACACACAATCTTTAGTGAGGTTGCAGAAGGATCATTTAGTGACATGTTGTAATGGTATCTTCTCAATAATGAGCCTATTTAAAGTTACACCCTAGCACTCCCTGCCTCCTCCTCTGGTTTATTTTGCTCCCTAGCATATCCCTTCTCCCTTATTTCTATGGTACTAGCATAGCCCAGTAAACACTGCTTTTCTCATGGCCTAGTGCACTGTCAGCATGATGGACACACAATATGAACAGCTGAGTGAATGGATGCTTGCAAATGAATGAAAACACCGCAATTTAACATTCACTATGAATTTTATCTTGTTTTGTTTGTTTGTGTTAAGATCTTTCTACTGTAGCCCCGGCTAGTCCAGAAACCTCTATACAGCCCAGGGTAGCCTCAAACTTGTAGTGGTCCTCGGGGCTTAGCCTCCCACATACTTAGAAAACAATGGGGCTGACCACACCCTACTTCATAACAAATTTTATATGTGCTACAGCAATGGATCCCATTTTGTTCCCTGTTAGTGGTCATCCACATTGACATACTGCTCCAGCCTTGGTTGTCGCCTAAAAGCCCATCCCAGATAGACATATTCATTACCCAGAATGCCATGGGCTGGGGCTAAGATGTGACCCATACTGGAGCCTTCTGGGTTTTTTTGTTTTTTGTTTTTGTAAGGAGGCCCCATCTTCCATCTCAGACTTCTAGAAAGATCCTGGAAAAGAGTCTTCAAAATCTCCAGCATCCCAGTGCCCATTTGGTCCCAATTTCAGGTCTCTTTGGAACTCCAAACAAAGCCAAAGTCCCTAAAGGAAGACCACGACTCAGCCTCCACCTTCCTGCCCACAGTCAAGCCACCTCGTCACCAGCCACTGTGCACCTCGTATTAGTTACAGATGATGGCGATTAGAGGCAGCATCACCCTGGCTCCTGGTAGAATATTGAATCCGAAATACAGCTATTTTAGGACTTTAAGCAGATTTATACTTAGTGCTTCAAAGAGAGCCAGCCAGCAAGGAAAATATGGTAACTGTTGCTTAAAATTATAGCTATCATTACTTCAAAAGGATATTCAATCAGAAGCCACTGAAGGCTAAAACCATTTACATCTCCTGACACTTAAAAGCAAGCAAGCAGTTACAGTCTGATAGCCTTGGACACACTGACCACAAGGAGCACGGGGCTCCGATGAGCTGCAAAGCAAAACATGTCCTAGGGAGCAGGAAGGAAAGGCCCTCCAGAGCCCTTGCTAGGGCTTCCTTCACTACAGTCTGGGGAGGATTTGGGGTGTGGGGCATGGGGAACTTGTCTGCTCCTAACCTCTGGAAAAGCTGGTTTTCAGTCTGCCTGGCCGCTGGCCTTCGGGGTCCCGCAGTGGGGAAATCCTGCTTGGTCCCATTAGTACAAGTGCCAGGTCAGGACTGTCCCCTCCTTCCTGGGCTGTGGTGTGGAGAATGACAGGAGGCTGGCTCATATCTGAGTCAGAATCTGAGCTAGAGGCATTGCCCTAGGTGGGGCTTTTCAAGCCCACTTCTCCAGGTTAGAGTTCGGGCTGTAACTACTGTGATTCTTAGATGAGCCAACCTCTCAGAGGAGGTGATTCAGGTCCCCACTTCACAGAAGCTTAACTAAGAAGAAGGACATTAGGTACTCCATTTGAGTGATGCTAGACACGGAGTCAAATGCACTCTGGGTAATGCCTCACTGCCACATCTGTTGGCATCACGAAACAGCTCAGGGTGGCTCACGGAGGTAGCCGTCATGGTTTGGGGAGCTCCAGCCTCCTCCTTTATCTCTTAGGTTTCGGAGCTGTCTGCTTCTCGCCCCAGGGAGAAGTGAGGAGTGGCACAGGGCTGAGGGACAGAGACACTAAAACTTCAGAGGTCCATGGATGGATGGCACATCCCTGTGAAGTCGTCACAGCCTGGCCTCTGGGCTAATGCCCTTCTAACAAGCTTCCTTCGCATCCATTCTTGCACTGCCACACTAGTCACCCAGACCCTCCATCTCTGTTGGCCACAGTCTCATTCTGGAAGAACCTGGCACATGGTTAGACTCTGACTCCATGTACTCCGGCTGGGCGAATTGAGCGGTAAAACCCAGGACTCCACCACATTCCCTCCACAGCACATACAGGGTAGGCAAATGCCACTGAGCATCTTCTACAGCAGAGTCTAGCCACAGTCCTGGGCCAAGCCCAATCCCCTGCCTGTTTCTGCAAACAAGGTTTTTCTCGGATACTGATCCACTTCGATAGAAGGCATTCTGGGAAATGTAGTCAGTGGCTGAGTTCCTGCCAGACAGGAAAAGCTCAAATATTCAGTGAGCAGGAAGATGTTGTCTGCCCCGAGCTTTTCCTATGGAGGTGTTCGCTGATTTTAGCATCATTTTAACCTGTTATTTTCTAATACAAACTTCCAGCTGTGCAAATGAGGTCCAGAGGGCTTTGTGCAAGACCCGTAGCTGATGAGTGGCAGAAGCCGAGTGAGAACCGAACTCTCTTGGCCTTGCCCCCATCTCAGGAGCTAGGGCAAAGAGAAGTTTCTGCCAGGGCCTTTTGACTTTGGCAGGGACCCCACCACCCCCACCCTGGTTTCAGAAGGCCGAGTTTCAGGACTGCATACAGCTTTGCAGTACAGGACGGTCAGCTTTGCTTTTCGCCTGTGTTCCTGGATCCTCCCGACCTGCACTGCTCACCCAAAGGCCCTCTCCCACAGTC
Organism: Peromyscus leucopus; assembly: GCF_004664715.2. Lineage (NCBI taxonomy): Eukaryota > Metazoa > Chordata > Mammalia > Rodentia > Cricetidae > Peromyscus > Peromyscus leucopus. Next base: position 83,097,642 of record NC_051067.1, on the reverse strand, counting down.
AGCCCCCGCCTTCTCAATCCAGAATCTTCCTTTAGCCAACAAGAGTCCCGGAGACTCCATGGTTGGGTGGAGGCCCATGTTCTCAGGAAGAACTCATCCACCCTGCTGGGTCATTGCTCCTGTCCCCTGCATTCAACCCTGGCCCACTCTGCTCAGTCCTGGACAAGTGGCATGTCCTGTCCCTCTTTTGCCAGACAGGCAGGAATTGGGTGACCTAAGTAGACACACAGGTTGCGTGAAGTTCAGTGAAGGTGGGCAGGCAGTGGCGGGAGAGACAGTCGGGTGCTGTGTGTTACCTGGACAGGCTACTCCCCTCTCTGAGCATGCACTTCCCCTTCACCAAGGCAATTCTACCTCTTTACTCACCATGTGGGGATACAGAGGGTGGGGAAGAGGTCTGAGCAAGGCGGTGACTTACACAGTGGACAATTCGTTGGCTGGAATCAATTCTGTTTTCTTTGAGAGGCAGCCATTGTGTTTCCTTTGGATGTATTACCCCTCTCCCACTGTCTTGGCAAGATTATCAGTCAAGCTGCTCCACCTTCCCCTGCCCAGGGAGTGTGGGTATGATTCCACCTCAACCAATCAAACTCATGCTTCAAAATTTTGATTCTTAAGGAACTCAGAGGGAGAAAGTATGAACACACACTCCTACACACTCATGCACACACATATTACACAGTCAGACACACATATACACACACTCACATAGATACTCTTACTCACATACAGCCTCCTCAATTCTTCCTTAGAAATCTTCCTGTATTCTCAGTGAGGCCAGCAACTCCCTAAGAGGTCATTAACATCTGATGATGCTCTGAACTTTTCTTTCCCCAGTATAGGCCTCTAAAGCAATGGAGCCCAAAGGCGCCTCCCACCACCCCTTCTTCATCTCCCCACTGTCCTCTCTGAGTACACTGCCCTCTAGCCTAAGGGACTGCTCAATGGTTAGGACACTTGCTGTTCTTCCACAGCAGGCAAGTTCACTTCCCAGCACCCACCACTGCCTGTATCTCAGCTCCAGGGGATCTGATGCCCTCTTCTGACCTCCCAGGACAACTGCATATACATATTACACACACACACACACACACACACACACACACACACACACACACTAAATCATTCTTTTTGTTTTTGTTTTTTGACAATTCCATAATAACGCCAACTAGTAGCCTAGAACTTACAGAGTTCTGCCTGCCTCTGCCTCCTGAGTGTGGAATTAACGGTGTGCGCCACCACGGGCAGCCGATGGGAATATGTATTTTTGGAAGTCACCTAATGTATGTAAAGAGGAGAGCGCTCTGTCGCCATTATTCTACCACTCAAGCCTGAAGACGCATAAATGATTTTCAGTTTAAACGGCCCCCTGATCTTTCCCACAGCATGATGAGATTACCTAACAATGCATTTCTCAGAACATACTCTGGTCACTAAGCCCTGTATGGCTACACACATGCACTTGGAGTCTTCCCAACCTCTTCATGCACACACAAATATGAAGAAACTACCACAGGTTATTGGTTCACATCCTCATAGAGGCTAAGTGCCACAGTCAACAGGTGCAAGCTGAAAGCTCAGGAGATCGGGCGGTGTAGCCCAAAGGTCTAAGAACAGGCACGCTAAAGGTAAGAAGAGCCTCAGGTTCCAGTCAGTCAAGGAGGGCACATTCAGCCTCCTCACCTTGTTCTAGGTGCCCATCCACCCTGAGAATGAAGTCTGCAGGGTAAATTTTACCAAGAATACCAAACCCCAATGAACTAGTTTTTGGGCTCTGCAACTTAGACACCCCCAAGAGCTTCTCAACACCTGCCGTATGCCAGGAAGTTCCCTGGGTACTTCCATGAAAATGTCCTCTACCCACAGGTGCTTCGGTGTTCAAGAAATAAATATTCCATCGCCCATTCACCAAGAATCGAGGGTGAAACAGGCTTCCGAGTGGGTGTGGTTTTCATCTTTCCCCGGAGGACCTTCCTCATCTTCATGAGAACACCCCTCGAGCTGTTAAGAGAAAGCCTGGAGTTTGTGCTGCCTCCTGAGATGGAGACCACAGACATGATGTCATCAGATGTCTCAGCCTGTCACTCTACACCATAAAGAGCCAAAGTCAAGGGTAGCAGCATGTGCCTGCCCAGTCTGCAGGACCTCAAACCAGTGAGAACTGGCCTTGTGGGAGCTCACGGAGGGCTGGTCCTGGCCTGCCCAGAGGAGAAAGAGAATGATCGCTCAGGGACCGCGGAGACAAAGGAGGATGCAGAGCGGTACAGGGGAGAAGGTGGCTCCCCAGATTAAAGGACCCTAGATAAAAGATGCTATGGAGGGCTCATCTGTGTACCTGTTCCCTACCCTCCATCCCTGCTCCGTGACCTGGGAAGCTGATCTCTGTAGTGGGTAGACTGTTCCAGCTTTGACCTGGAAGTTCTACCCCCATTGAGGCTTCAGTAACTGTCACGCCTACAAGGCGGGGCCCAGACAGGAGCCCTTAAGACCTGGATGTGCAGGCTCTCTTGGTTCCTGGATCCTGGACGCTGGAGGTAGATCGAGCAGAACTCTCCAGAGAACACCGCTGGACTGCGCTGCACCTTTCCCGAACCCTGTAACCTGTCCCTTTACTTGTAAGTTACCCCACAAAATAAACCTCCCTTTTAACTGCATGGAGTTGCCTTAATACTACAACCAATAGATCTCAAGGTCAGAATCAGTCCCCATACCCTTTCTACTCCCCCTTCAGACCCCCAGCACACAGTTAACAGGAAAGTCCTGCCACAGGAAGACAAGAGAATCATGGGAGAGCAGACAGGAGGAGGAAAAGGAAGTGAGGCATCCCTTCTCTTGGCCCCTCTCCACGGGATGCTAAGGAGGGGCTGTGAGTCTCAGCACAAGGCTCAATGCCACAGCTTCAAGGTCCCCCATTGCCCTCTCCTATCCGAGAAGCATTCCTTTCTCTTGTGCCTTGGGGCTGAGGTGGTGATGGGGATCACTGTCACCCCCACGGTGCACCACATGTGTAGACAGTGCCTTTTAGAGGCCTCCTTGAATGACCCTAACAGTGCCAGCTCTCCCTCGGCCCCAGGGCCAGAGCAACCCTTCCAACCTCTTTAGTGAAAGGGCTGTGAAATCTGCTCCGTGGGGCCAAGGAACCTTCTCCTGCAGGTGATCAGAGACCTCAGGCATCCACATGTCATTGGTGAGTAGTGGCAGCCATGGAACTTCCTAGTCAAGACGCTGGGAGAGTCCGGGGCCAAGGTAGAGCCAGCCCTTACCTAATCTTCCAGTCCCGAGAAATTCTCTCTCTGTCCCTGAGATCATAAAATCCTCACCTGATTTAGGAGGAAATGGTCCCACAGATGTCGCTCCACAGGCACTTTGCACTAGACAGTCCTCATGATAAGTCACCGAGGACTTAAAAGGTTGCTGACATTTTCCGTTATGTATCTTTTCATTAGAGGTAACTATCACTTTAAGCAAATTGTTTCAGGGTCTGGAATGCAGCAGTAAGTGATGTAATTAGTGTAGGTTGTAATTTAGGAAGGTTCATTATGTCACAGACATTATGACTCCTGGGGATTACTAAAGGACTCATTTGTAGCCCTTGAAATGATTTTCTCATGAACACACATAATGTCACCCATAGAACTGGAGGGGAGCCTTACAGTGATTTGATGGATGTGCGACTCCAGCTCTGCCTGGACGAGTCTTCACGACAGCCATAAACAAGAGAGTGCATGTGTCACGGGAAAGACTAGTTCTAACTGGATCAGCATGGACCCTTCACATCTGCTATCAAGAAAGTCACCTAAGATGGAGGAGGTTTTAAAGGATAAACAAAAAGCCAGTCATGGGCCCGTGAGATGGTCCTGCGTGCACGTATACCCTTGCCGCCGCCCCTGCAGATCTGAGCTTGATCCCTAGGACCCACAGTAGGAGAGAACCGATTGCTGCAAAGTGTCCCTGACCTTCACATGTGTGCAGGGGCACACACACACACAAATAAAGAAATGTTTTAAAATACCTATCACATCTAAATATGTTCAATCCCATGGATCCAGAAAGCCTGAGAAATGGGAACTTGGAGTGTTTTCTTGTTTTCTTTTGTGCCTTGGTTCACCCACAAAACCACACCTGTGATATCCATACCTACATGATAAAAACATGCTCTCACTATGACCACTAACTTGTAAATGTGCCTTTGGAGCATGGCAGAGTGAGATAGTTGCTATCCATCCACATTTTCCCCTTTTCCTCTCGGGCATCCCACTGGACTACATTTCCCAGCCTCCTTTGCACTGGCATAGCCAAGCTACTAAATTCTGGAAAAGCTGGTGTGTACTTTACTAGCCTTCCCTCAGACCTCAGCACCACACTCCATGCTCTCCCTGCCACCTACTGTCAGGATGGGGATTCCTTACAGGAATGCAGCAGATGCAGGATGGAGCCAGGAGGTGCAAAGAACCTGGACATCGAGTCCCTCCTACCCACTGTCAAGAGGCAGTGATAGGACTGAAAATTAAATGCACTCTCTCTCCGTGTGTGTGTGTGTGTGTGTGTGTGTGTGTGTGTGTGTGTGTGAATGTATAGCACACTCTGTGTGTGTGTGTGTGTGTGAATGTATAGCACTCTCTCTCCGTGTGTGTGTGTGTGTGTGTGTGAATGTATAGCACACTCTCTGTGTGTGTGTGTGTGTGTGTGTGTGAATGTATAGCACACTCTGTGTGTGTGTGTGTGTGAATGTATAGCACTCTCTCTCCGTGTGTGTGTGTGTGTGTGAATGTATAGCACACTCTGTGTGTGTGTGTGTGAATGTATAGCACACTCTCTCCGTGTGTGTGTGTGTGTGTGTGTGTGTGTGTGTGTGTGTGAATGTATAACATACTCTCTCCCTCTGTGTGTGTGTGAATGTATAGCACTCTCTCTCTGAGTGTGTGTGTGTGTGTGTGTGTGTGTGTGTGTGTGTGTGTGTGTGTGTGTCCAGGCCGCCACACATGTTCACTGATTAACAGAGGTCTGAGAAGTTCTCCATAGAATCCGTGTTTTTCAGCCCTATTCACCGAGAGTCAAAGCTCCACTCTTCTGCGCCTTGTCTTATGAATGCAATTGGTTTCTTTTTCCAGTCTTCCAAATGTTTTTTAAGACGATCACAGAAACTTCACTTCCAAAGCTTCTAACTTGCAAGCCTTCTCAGACATGGGCAAAGCTGTCAACACAAAAACAAGTCAGCTCTGCTCCCCACCGACAGCCACTGTTTCCGTGGCACCAGAGACTAGATCTGAGCTAGCTGAAACCAGAAAGAGGTAGCGGTCTGGCATGGATCAGGCACGAATCACACGTCCATTCCTAGAGCTAAGACAAGAGCCCTTCCTCAAACCAAATGGGCTAAATGTAGGGAGGGGAGGCGAGGCATGGCAAGCAAAGGGGATGGGATCTGGGCAGGGAAATCTAGAACGCTAGTCCACACACACAGCGTGAGGCTGCTCAAGATACCTCCCAAGATCAAAGAGCCAGGAAGGGCCCTAGAACCAGCCTTCCCCTCCACCTCAGTTCTCCCCTCCACCTCCATGACAGCACAGAACAACATGCTCATTCCACAGATTTTGGGGTGCAACATACCCACAATTGCAGGGACTGTGGATAGCTATAACCACAGAGGACCCATGCTCCCTAATGCAAGGACCATAAAGCCATCAGCTGTCCTGGGGCTGCAGAGGGATTTATAAAAGGCCATTCGTTTCATTAATAATTGGTCTGCTGCCAACTTAAGTGCTTTGCTGCTGCTAACTGTGAGGATATTTTTAATGTAAGGAACTTACCCCACTAGCTGTCTTCTCTTCTGAAAATATGGCCAAGTAAAAGGCCGAGTTTTCACAAGATGACAGAACCACCAGGCATTAGCCAGGCTCTTACAAGTTTACCTGCACAGCCAAGTTCATTTCCAACATCCCACTCCAGAGGACAAACCCTCGTTCTCATGGAGATGATGTTGGGAGAGAATCGCACGATGGCCGTGGTCCTTCAGCATTTCCTTTTGTTCAGAACCCCCTTAGCACACAGTATCTAGTCCTCAGTATCAGAGCCAGATGGGATGTGAAGGCCTTCAAGGTGACATCTCCACAGTATCAAGGTGACAGTATGAATAAGATTCTTAAATCCTCTGTGGTTCGTAAAGCAGACATGTTCCTAAGAAGAAAAGGGGAAAATGTGGATGGATAGCAACTAGCTCACTCTGCCATGCTCCAGAGGCACATTTACAAGCTAGTGGTCATAGTGAGAGCATGTTTTTATTATGTGGATATGGATATCACAGGTGTGGTTTTGTGGGTGAACCAGGGAACCCCCCAAAAAAAGAAAGAGAGAGAGAGAGACAGAAAGAAAGAAAGAAAGAAAGAAAGAAAGAAGGAAGGAAGGAAGGAAGGAAGGAAGGAAGGAAGGAAGGAAGGAAGGAAGGAAGGAAGAAAGAAAGCACTCAAAGTTCTCATTTCTCAGGCTTTTTGGATCCATGGGACTGAACATATTTAGATGTGATAGGTATTTTAAAACATTTATTTGTGTGTGTGAATGTGCTGAACTAGTTGTCCTGGCTAGTTTAATGTCAACTTGACACAAGTTAGAGTCATCTGAAAGGGGAGAACCTCAATTGAGAAAATGCCTATGTAATACTCAGATGTAGGACATTTTCTTAATTAGTGATTGATGAGGGAGGGCCCAGCCCATGGTGGATGGTACCATCCCTGGGCTAGTGGTCTTGGCTTCTATAATAAAGCAGGCTGAGTAGGCTATGATGAGCAAGCCAGTAAGCAGCACCCCTCTGTGGCCTCTGCATCAGCTCCTGCCTCCAGTTCCGGTTTGAGTTCCTGTCCCCACTTCCCTCAGTGATGGAGGTGTAAGCTGAATAAAGCTTTCCTCCCCAATTTGTGTTTGGTCATGGTATTTCATCACAGCAACAGTACCCTGACTAGGAAACACATCTTGCCTGTATCACTCTCGGGAGGTGCTTGGATTTTGGTTTATTAAATATGTGATGGTCCTTAGAGGTTACTCAGGAAGACTACTTTGTGCTTGTGTGCTGATCTGCACGACCTTCATGAAGCCAGGAACCAGTGAGTCTTGTCTTTGGAGAACAGTAACAGCCAGTTGCTTCCCCAACCTTGCTTTTGGTAAGACTTTCAAAAGAGCCTCAAGAATGTTCTTTCGGAGCCAATCACAGGTCTGAATTCCTCCCAACAACTACAATTTGAAACCATGACTTACATGGTTCATTAATTACACATTATTGAAATGTGTGATTTGGTTCAAAGCTTGCATCAGCTGCTTGGTCCGATTGATTTCAAACAAAGGGAGGAAATGTGAAAAGCCTCGTCGGACTTCTCCAATCTCCCCTGACTTTTGCCAGGCTGTGACCTAATGCTAGGAACCTTTGCGAGACTCTCCGAGCCATTGGCAGAGGATGGCAGATGGGATGGCTGGCTGGCTGCACACTTCGCAAGAGGCTTTCTGTATCTTCAGTCATCAGATGCTGGAGTCCCTGATGCTTCTGTTTCAATAGCAGCTGCTATTGTTGACCTCCAGCTTGTTAATTGACCCTATAAACATTTGGAAGCTTCAGGAAAGCCTGTTGCATGGGGGAAATCCAGCCAGTGTGTGGAGAATCCATTCTAATCACTCATTTTTCTAACCATGTGCTAGCTTTATAAAGATGTTAAACACACTGGACATTTTCCCTCAAATATCCAGCTGTTTGTTCTAACTACTTCCAGAGCTCTCAGACGGAACCAGAGAGACTTCAAGAAAAATGGTCCCAGAACCTCTAGAAAGCTACCCCACCCACCCACCACTCCACCTGGTGAGCTTCTCTGGCTCCTTGCATAGGGAACTGTCCGTCCCACCCGGGCAGGTGGATTGTCTGCAGAGGAGTGGGTCTCTCCTCAGACTGGCTGCCCCTGCCCAGCTGCTCACTCTCGCTAGTCTGCAGGCAGGCCCAGGTGCAAAGCAGCTCCAGTGTCTATGCTTTTGTCTGCTTTCCCCTGCACTGACGTTGAAGAGGGTAGGCAGGATGCAGGCCCCGGAGCTGGTGCCTGATGGCCCCCTTATACATGGTGACAGCTCCGCAGACCTGGAAACATCTGGAGAGAAGGGGCTGGGAAAACCACAGACAGCTGGGCAGGCGGCAAGGGCTGAGGGAAGGTGCTGCACTTCCCAGTTCCTCCCGGCCTCCCGGGGTCCCCATTACAAAGGCAGGATGAAACTGGAACGCTACGTTCTGTCATAAGATGTCAATTTGCTGAATAAGTCACTTGACCCCCCTTTTAAGAGAGGGGGGACATCAAAAGGCTAACAAATGCTAGCGCTTAGGAGCAGTGATTCTGCACAGCTGTGACATCATCTCCCCAGAATGATGCTTCCAAACCCTTTCTCAAGTGTTTCCCTCCAGAAGGCTGCCACAGAGGCAGGTCCGCCAGCCTCCGCATTTTATCATGCAAAAACAGACATGCCATCCCCTGCCCTGGGTGTGAGGACCACTGATGCCAGGAAATGGGTACTCACCACACTCACCCCATCAGGCTGCTGCTGTAAGGATCTCTGAAATGTATATGTTTCTGAAAGGCCATAGCCAGAAACCTGCCCATCGCAAGTCCACACAAAAGAAGATAATATCCCACATGTTTCTTTTCCAGAGATGCTGGGACTACCTCCCTTTTGTTTCATTCCAAGGTCACATGCTTCAAAGATGTCAGCACCCCCCACCTCCACTATGGGATAGTATTCAGGTACGGGACAGTATTCTGAAGGGTTTCAGAAGACCTCCCCATTTCTCCCCTCCCAACTATACCCACCCTGTCCAGGCTATTTGTACAGTTGAAGACACTCCCCTTTGGAGGGATCAGGCAATGTAGGTCACATCTAACTTTTTAACTTTTTGCTCTGGGAATAAAACATATTAGGAAGCTTACCTCCTCCCCACCCCCAACATCTAACATTTTACCTTTTTTGTGACAAAAAAAACAAAACAAAACAAAACAAAAAAACACAGGCTCAGCAGCAGAAACTACTGACACCCCCTACCCCATGTGCATGGCTCCCTTCCCCTTCCTGGGCACCAGGCCACCATGACAGTTAGGTCATCTGACTGCATCCTGGCGGTGGGGTGTGAGCAGTCATGCAGATGTGATGAGCACTACCTCCAGGCCTCACAGACCCATTTCTGATTTTTCTCTTACTGAATGTAAGAGAGGACTGCTCGGCCCAGAGGAGGCTATGTCCCCAGGCAGAAGTAACACAGATCACAATGTGAGGGAAAGCTGCCTATCTCAGTCAGGAGCACAATGTAGGATGACTGTTACGCATTAAATGTATATTCTGTTAACCCACTGGAATCTGGGAGCTGGGACTCCAGTGAAGACCCCATCTGTGCAGACTCTGGAACACTGACCCAGGCAGGATCATATGGTAACAGGGTCAGGCTTCCGCTACATGTCCACAGTTTTTACCATTAAAAGTCTGTTTTAAAAAATGGTTTCATAACAGACTCATACAGGATGGATAGATAGATGGATAGGAGTGGGTGGGTGGAGGAATGAATAGATGGGTCAACAGAAGTAGATGGGCAGCTGAGTGGATGGGAATAGATTGAAGATTGAGGGAATAGATCAATGAACAAATACATGGATGAACAGATAGATTAATATATAAGTAGATGGATAGATTGATGGACGAATAGATGGATGGATGGGTGGATGGATGGATGGATGATGGTGAATGGATGGATGGATGAATGGATGGGTGGGTGGGTGGATGGATGGATGGAGATGGTGTGGGTGGGTGGGTGGATGGATGGATGGATGGATGGATGGATGGATGGATGGATGGATGGATGGGTGGATGGATGGGTGGGTGGGTGGATGGATGGATGGATGGATGGATGGATGGATGGATGGATGGATGGATGGATGGATGGATGGATGGATGGATGAGCAGTTGGGTGGAACTGGTGGGCATTGACCCTGTAGTCATTGATCTTCTCCTGAAATGTAGGAAAAGGTGATGGACTCAGCCCAGGGTTCTCAAAGGGACAAGCCTTACATGCCTATTTGGTTGTAAGACCTGAGCAAGGGCAGTCAGATGCACACGGAATTACTAGAGACATTCACCACAGGACTTGCAGCTCCAACCTCACTTTTCAGCATCTCGAGGCAAGGCTGAACTCAAGCAAGCCCAGACAGCTCAGGCTGTATCTTGGCTCTTCCGCTGTCTGTCTGCAAAACCAGTCACAGAAGAACAGTGTGCTTATCAGGAGAGGAGGGCACAGCAGCCAGCCAGAGCCAGAACCACCCATCCACCGCTGCTCGCTTATCTTCCCCCAAGTGCCTGTCCACTGTGGAAGTGCAGAATGCTCAGGCCTCCATCTGTCCAGGGCCCCCCTTTCTGCATCACTGCAGGGGCCGAGCAGGCTCTCTGCTCAAGCTCTCCACGGGGACGACTGGCCTGCCTCCTCCAGTGGCTCTGCCTCTGGCAAGCAAGCCCTTTAAGCCTGTCTTTATGTCCTTATCAGGGCTCCACGGCAGGCCCAGGTGCCAGGCCCCATTCACTCAATTACCGTCTTCGCAGGACACAATGCTCTCTTCTGTGTGCAGACAGAGACACTTTCATGGCAAGGGTTCAGAGCTAAATCCTCTTTTGATGCTGTCAGAACCCCCCTGCCAAGCTGACACTGTATGTTAGGGAGGGAAGCGCTCATCAGCGCAGAAAGCCAAAATGAAATTAAACGGGATATCAATACCTACTAGTTAAGGAAACGATATTTCCTTTTGTCTTTCCTCTCTCCCAGTGCCTCAGCCAAATATTCACCCTTCCTTGGCGGAGCCAGTCGCCCAGGGTTTTCCAAACAGAATACCTGGGGAAAGGACTTCCAGCGAGCTCTTTTGGAACTCGCCAGCCCTGGGCCCAGGTTCTTCCTACCTGAAAGGTTGTTTAATTCTCCCAGGGGGAAGGAAATTGAAACTCATTCAAGAGGCTGGGGATGGACGGTGTTTTTCTTCACTGTTTTAAAAATATTTTAAGTGGGGCTGGAGGTGCTGGGTGGTGGTTGAGCGGTTGTCTAGCATGTGTTGAGGCCCTGAGTTTGATCACTAGCAACACACACGTGTGTGTGAGTGCATGTACACACACACACACACACACACACACACACACACACAAGGATTCCAGGGATAATGTTACATAGTAATCCCAGCAAGTCTAGGCAAGAGGATTGTAAGTTCAAGGCCAACCTGGACAATGTATTCAAACCTCATCTCTCAAAATGAAAAAGAAAAATGTTTTAAAATAAAATAAAGGTTGGGGCTATACTAAAGGAGAAGGGACAGAGGAAGGAAGTGACCTTTGCCCTCAGTGAACTTACTGTCTTAGGAAACTTCTCTTGAGTGCTTGGCTACAGACCTTCATCATCAACGCTCACAACCCTGCTGTCGTCAGATGGCCTTTGAAGGCGTTCGCTCAGCACTCAGTATCTTTACAAACAACTCAAATGACCCGTCAATGATAAACAGGTAAGCAGCATGTGGTATGTCCTAACAGGGGAAGAGAACTCTGTCTTTAAAAATAGAGGAAGCCTGACCCTCACTACACCAGGGATGGCCTTGCAGATGTTATGTCCATAAAGACAAGCCCAGAAGGACAAGCGTTGTCCTGATCTATGTGTGCGAGGCCACAAGAGCAGTGAGATTCTTAGGGACAGTAGCTCGGCGCTTGCCAAGGGCTGGGAAAGGGGGCCTGGGAAGCTGTGTCTGAGAGAGAAAGACATTCAGGAAATGGGCGTGGTGACAGCTGGGCAGAGCGCACACTGCTCACTGTGGCTCACTGTATCGTCGCCAGGGCTGATGTGACCAATTATTGTAAAGTAAACTTACTAAAGTCAAGAACTGATTAAGAAAAACACACAGAAATGAGCTAAAGCTCAGAAAAGAAAGACTCCTGGATGGTATTAGCTCGCATGGTGGAACCTGAACCCAGGCCTATCTGCGGGGCCATGGGCTTCCTTGAGAAGTGCTACCTTGTCTGAAAGGGGCAGGGCCAGTCGGGGTGCACCTCTCTCGCAGATGCCAGATCTGTTACTGAATCCCATGCATTTTAAGAGCCCTGGGATGCTGCTTACTGTAAAGAGAAATCAGCTCCAAGTGTGTGCTGCACTCCTAGTATGTGCTGCACTCCTAGTGTGTGCTGCAGCTCCAGTGTGTGCTGCACTCCTAGTGTGTGCTGCACTCCTAGTGTGTGCTGCACTCCTAGTGTGTGCTGCACTCCTAGTGTGTGCTGCACTCCTGCTGTGTGCTGCACTCCTAGTGTGTGCTGTGTGCTGCAGCTCCTAGTGTGTGCTGCACTCCTAGTGTGTGCTGCAGCTCCTAGTGTGTGCTGCACTCCAGTGTGTGCTGCGGCTCCTAGTGTGTGCTGCGGCTCCTAGTGTGTGCTGCACTCCTAGTGTGTGCTGCACTCCTAGTGTGTGCTGCACTCCTAGTGTGTGCTGCACTCCTAGTGTGTGCTGCACTCCTAGTGTGTGCTGCACTCCTAGTGTGTGCTGCAGCTCCTAGTGTGTGCTGCACTCCTAGTGTGTGCTGCAGCTCCTAGTGTGTGCTGCACTCCTGCTGTGTGCTGCACTCCTAGTGTGTGCTGCAGCTCCTAGTGTGTGCTGCACTCCTGCTGTGTGCTGCACTCCTAGTGTGTGCTGCAGCTCCTAGTGTGTGCTGCACTCCTGCTGTGTGCTGCACTCCTAGTGTGTGCTGCACTTCTAGTGTGCTGCAGCACAGCAAGGCTCTTCCAAAGAATCCACACAAGAGAGACTGTGTAGTGAAACAGCCCAAAGAGGGGAAGTTATGGGAGCAAAGAGTGGAGTGGGAGCTGGTGGGGACTCCGCAGCAAATGTGTCCGAGCGGTGGCATTGGGCGATGATGACAATCTGAGAGGAATCTAGGATGGAGCGGGAGACAGTTCAGCAGCAAGGAGCACTGGCTGCTCTTCCAAAGGAGCCATTTCGGTTCCCAGCACCCACATGGCATCTCCCAATCATCCATAACTCCAGCTCCAGGAGATCTGGTGACCTCTCCTGACCTCTGCAGGTACCAGGTGTACACTTGGTGCACAGACATATAAGTGGACAAAACACTCATATACATAAAATAAATAATTTTTAAAAATTTTAAAGAAGGATTTAGAGTGACAGTTGCAGAATTCAGTAAACATATCCTTTTTATTGCACTGGATTGTACTCTTGAAAAAGGTTGAACTCTCTCTCCCTCGTAATTGTGTGTGTGTGTGTGTGTGTGTGTGTGTGTGCGCGCGCGCGCGCGCGCGCGCGTATCCACAGACTCACCTAAAAGTGTGTTCTCCCACCTCCCCTCCACTCATTTCCCGGTAGTGACCCACCCACTAGTGTGGTGGTATTGTGTTCCCCAAAATATTGTGTACTCTAATAAATTTATCTGGAGTCAGAAACAACAGCACTAGATACAAAGCTAGAAAATGTGGCACTCATACTTTAATCTAGATTCAGAGATAGAAATCTCTGATCTTGTGAGTCAAGGCAATTGAAATAGCAAGCATGTGACAAACTTAATCCAAAAGCAGCTTTAATCAGGATGTGTAAAATCAGAAAGATAATAAGGCGTGAGGACCAGAAACTAGAGGCTTTGGCTGTTCAGCATTTGCTGGTTAAGCATTCAGGCTTTTAAGCAGCAGTTCAGCTGAGAGCCATTGGGATGAGGACACAGAAGCTTCCACTCCGAGGAAACAGGACCAGCTGAGGAACTGGCAAGGTGAGATAGTTGTGGCTTGTTCTGTCTCTCTGATCTTCCAGCATTGACTCAATAACTGGCTCGGTTTATTTTATTATAAAACTTTTAAGATTCCTGCTACACACTAGGGCCCTCTCTGTTCCCTAAGTCGGCAAAGTATGTCCATAGCTCAGGACCTTAGGACCTGCTACTTGGTTCCCTCAGACACCCACATGGTCCCTGCACTTCAACACAGCCCAACAGCAGCGAAGAAGGGGCAAAGACTAGCAGAGGGGCCTCCCCCTGAGATCTCTAGGGGGTCCTCCTTGGTTTTTGTTCACCCCAAACTCCTGAGCACTTTACGCACTCTTATCCTCGTTAACAACCCCTATCCAGTCTTGACCTCGAGCTGAGGGCTGCAGACACTTTCCAGGTCCCGCCTTTCCCTGCCACTGCAGAGGGCTCTCCTGGCCCAGCAAAGGCCCAGTGAAGCAGTTCCCCACCCCAAGAGCACCTCAGACGCCACTCCCTGGAACAGAAATGCCATGGAGCACCTTAGTGGGAGTCTAGCCTCTCAGAGTGGCCGGAAGCAGGGACTGCACAGAGCCCTGCAAAGTCCTGCCAAGGAAACCGACTGACTGTTTCTGTGCCGCTTTCTTAAACACCCAAGGAGTCAGACGCCTCCTTTTCCCCCAACTTGCCAGACTACAAACCCACATCTCACAGATGAGAACCCTGAGTTCCAGAGAGGAGAAGGTCACAGAGCTCTCTCAATCTGACATTTCCTTCGTGACCTTGTTTTCAACAGGCAGCCGTTATCAGGCCCCACATTAGGTGCAGAAGAGTGTAAATGTGTCCCTTTCCCGAGTTCACCCTTCAGACCGGAAGAGCATGATCCCCCCACAGCTCTGTGACTTCTCAGTAGCAGCCAGCATTTATTGAGCACTTAATGTGTCCCAGGCAGGGCTGAGCCTCCTGCTTCACAGACCAATTCTGTCCAGGAAGTCCATCTTATAGGGAGGAAATGAGGTTTAAAGCCAGTTATTGGCCTTGTGCAGAGCTGCGTGCCTGGAACATTCTGGAAGCTGAATTCTTCTTACAGTTGTCTAACTTTACTCTGGAGTTCATATTTGCCATCTACAAGTTGCTCTGCCTTCTGGGACCTGATGTCTCTCACCAATCCTTCTGGAATGGTCCTGCCCTGCTGCAGTTAAGGGCTGTGTAAATCACCCAAATGAGTGTGAGTGCTCCCTGGGTGACAGGGAATGCTCCCAGGATCTGCAGACTTTCTTTTCTATGTGCCATAAGAAATGGGGTGTGGAGAAGCCAAGTGGCCTGGAGAGGGTCTATCTGTGTTCTGAGAAACACGGGCTGCTCACTCATGGTGGGGCTAGGCGACCCCACTCTGCATTACCCGCTCCCCGATCCTCCACAGACCTGCTGTAGCAGTCCTCCGTTATCCAGACCTGGAGGGCTTTTGTTTCATAAAAAGATCCAGGAAAAGCTGCAAAGACTCGCCCTATAGAGGACCAGTGGCCCTAGAAAGGGGCTTACTGACCATGACCGGTGGGCCTCTGGTGGCTGACAGACACGGATGAAGCTTGGGTGTGATAGTAGACATGGGCCATTATCTGGGGTGGCTTCTGCAGGCCAGGTGGGCCTTGGGGAGCAGGGACTGTACAGACGTCTAGAGGAGGAAACCTGACTGTGTGGTTCGTGGCTTTCCTGATGTTTGCAGGTGGTGGAGACCTAAGCAATATTCTTAATTTAAAACTTCCACCACTGGCTGAGGTTTTTCCAACCTCTCTGAAACATTCCAGAGGTTACAATGTCCCATGGCTGATAAGACACTCTCTCTGGGTGTGTCTACAAAGGGGTGGACAGAAGGAGTTAGCATTGCCCTTTGGGGAACATATAAAGCAGACTTCATTCTCAGGGTGGATGGGCACCTAGAACAAGGTGAGGAGGCTGAATGTGCCCTCCTTGACTGACTGGAACCTGAGGCTCTTCTTACCTTTAGCGTGCCTGTTCTTAGACCTTTGGGCTACACTGCCAGATCACCTGAGCTTTCAGCTTGCACCTGTTGACTGTGGCACTTAGCCTCTATGAGGATGTGAACCAATAACCTGTGGTAGTTTCTTCATATTTGTGTGTGCATGAAGAGGTTGGGAAGACTCCAAGTGCATGTGTGTAGCCATACAGGGCTTAGTGACCAGAGTATGTTCTGAGAAATGCATTGTTAGGTAATCTCATCATGACGCAGACATCACAGCATGTACTTACACAAATGTACAGGGTCATAGCCAGGCACATGGGAAGGCCTGTTGCTCTGAGACTTAGCATTATACGGCATGTTACTATACTGAGTGCCATGAGCAACTGAAACCCAACAGAAATCATGCACCTCCATCATCATTAGCCCTTTGTTTTAGTTTTTCTTTTTGAGGGGGGAGGCTTATACTTAGGGGCAGGATGTGGTCTCCACCTCTCCATCCTCTTGCCTTAGCCTCCCCAGAGCTGAGATGATCAGTGTGTGTCATCACACCTGGCCCCATTATAATATGATGGAGTCCCTAGCATACGTGTGGTCCACTGTTGGACATCACAGAGCAATGACTGGGCATTCTATTGGTTTATTTCTCCTGAGGACCGTGATGCAAGATCTTAGCTGCCTGGTGCCCATAAACCACACAGGTGTACGCTAGGGAGTACCAGAAGATTCTATCCCTGCCACTCAGAGCCTCCTGAACCTGACAACTCTTCACTTGATGCGGCCTCCCCCAGCACCCTTCACAATGGCCACTGCTGACTCTAGTTCCCCAAGCCTCCACCACAGCCATGGAGTCAAAGCTGTCCAGTGCCCACCTGCAGCCTGTAATCTTTCTTCTTCCTCCTCTCCAGTCCAAGCTGGCAGGCAGATGCCATGGCAGGATATAGGCAGTTAATATCTGAGGCTGCATTCTTGGTAGCCGGCAGCTCCCTGCGCTTCTGTCTTTTGTGAAAGTTTAATAAAATAAATTTTGAATATCAATAAAGCACGTTCTATTTTTCTTGGCATGTCCCAGCAGCGCTCCATCCCTCGATCGCAGAAGTCATGCTACAGACAGATCGTTTTCCACAGATCATTGATGTGGTGCCACAAGGGCTGGGGATGATTTGCTAAAATGCTCCAAAGGTATTCAAATTTCTTTAAAGAAGAAATTCAATTTATGTGCATTTATATTACAATGTCTGTCAGGAAGAAAGGTTATAATCACCAGCATATTTTAGATTTACATTTCCCTCTGTACATGAGGTAATGGCATTAGAGGAAAAGTCTGAAGTGGAGAGTTGAATTGGATGCATGGGCCTATTTTCATTGCTGCAAAAAGCATGTGTTTGAAGTTCTCGAGAAGAGCATATGTTAGCATATGTTAGGGAAATGGCAAGAACAGGAGGCCGGATGGTTGGAGCTCTGAGCATTTGTCTTTGCTTCTGGCTGCTCCAGGTGGTGTTCAGACAGGCTGTCTTCTACACCATGGCCCTTAGAAGCTATCTGAGATGTCAGCTTCTGATAGAGACCAGGAACAGATTCAGGCTGCATGAGAGTGTCCTAAATGTACAGTCCTTGACCAGCCTGGGTTTGGCTAGTGAGGCCCAGGTAAGGTGGTCTCAGTGAGGGCAGGAAGGGCTGGACCACCGGCTCATCTAGAAATCAAGCCGGAATCCTGAGTATTTTAAATTACTCCTAGCAAGACATCAATCAATGGACTCACAGATCCCGGGATGCTCTAGATTAGTGGTTCTCAACCCCGTGGATCACAACCCCTTTGGAAGTCAAACGACCCTTTCACAGAGGATGCCTAAGACCATTGGAAAACACAGATCTTTACATTACAATTCATAACAGTAGCAAAACTACAGTTATGAAGTAGCAATGAAAATAATTTTATGGTGGGGGGGGCATGTCACCACAACGTGAGGAACTGTATTAAAGGGTCACAGCATTAGGAAGGCTGAGAACCACTGCAGTAGGGGATGGATGGGGCCAGGCCTAGCAAAGTGACTGACTATAGCTCCTGGAAGCAAGAGCTGGGATGCTCAGAGCCTGCGGGTGGTAAAGGTGACTCCAGGTCCTATCCAGCCATGGTGCTCAATAGCTACTCAGGCATCCAAGGGAAGCACCAGCTTGGCTTCTTCAGTGAGACTCCCTAAACAAAGATCGACAGGAAACTGGGGACAGATGTCGCTGAGTGACACCAACTAGGCCCTAGCCTGAAAGATCTCGGCCATCGAAGGGTGCTTGGACGCCCAGCCTCGCTGCCTTCAAATTATATATTTAAAATTTTGGTAGCTAAGTGGTAAAACCATGCAAAAGAATGGAGACAATATTTCCCCAACTTCTCTATTATTAAAAGTGTTTCATTAAGGTGGTGGTGGTGTACTCCTTTAATCCCAGCACTTAGAAGGCAAAGGCAGGCAGATCTCTGAGTTTAAGGCCAGCCTGGTCTACAGGGCAAGTTCCAGGACATCCAGGACTACACAGAGAAAACCTATTTTGAAAAACCAAAAAAAAAATAAGAAAATAAAAATAGTTTTAATAAACAGGTTTTTATCGACTGGATCACTACCTCTTATTGTGTTGTCTTCTAAGCCCAAAATGATAACTGTAAAACGCAGAGTACTTGAGCATGGATGGGTAAGCTGAAAATACTTAAAAAAGAAAAGAAAAACCACCCTTACCTCCTTTCCACAGAGGTAACCCTTCTTAACATCTGGTATGAGACCATCCGCATGTTCTGTGTATAATCTACCAGATGTCTAACTTTTTCTGTAAGTACAGTTCTTCCATGAGAATGAAAGCATATTGAGCTGTCTTGTGGTGTGGATGAGGTGTGTGGAACATCTGTTTACAGCACTGAACGGTCTTTCCCAGGGTATTTTTAACGACTGTATAGCATTCCTCTCTACAGGATATTTACATTACTCACAGATTTGTGTCTACGGAGTTCACATCCACAATTCTTACTCAGGACAATAAAAAAGTATGCTTTTATTCTCCCCCACCACCAGTATAGAGAGCCTGTGATTTATTGACCAGAATCAATAATTCAATTAGTGAAGAAAACTTCTAATATGGTTGCTCTCTTAGTTTGGGTTTCTCTTTCTGTGCCACAACCAAACACAAAAGCAACATAGAAGAGGAGGGTTTATTTCCGCTTACAACTCTCAGGTTACATGCCACCATTCAAGGAAATCAGGGTAGGAACTTAAAGGCAGAAGCTGATGCAGAGGCCGGAGGGTAGAGCTGCTTACTGGGTTGCTCCCAGTGGCTCACTCAATCTGCTTTCCTTATATCTGAAATACTTGCCCAGGGGTGACACCACCCACAGTGAGCTGGACCTTCCCACATCGATCATCAGTCGAGAAAAATGCACCAAATGCTTTTTGACCAGAGGCCAGGACAATCTGGTGGGGATGCTTTCTCCATCGCGGTTCCCTCCTTTCAGATGACTCTAGCTTGTGTCAAGTTGACATAAAACTAGCCAGTTTTAGGACAGTTTCTGGGCTTGGAGAAATGCAGACTTAGGGTTTCCTAGAAGGCCAGTCCCCCCTGGGGTAAAGAGAAGAAACCACCTCTAGTTAATGGAGTTGGGAGAAAGAATGGGGAAGAACCTGGCCTTGCTAGCGGAAGACCTGGAAGCCTTCAGGGTGGGGTTAGGCCTTGGTTATCTCTGGGATTAGGGTCTGATCCTCAAAGAATCAGTAAAATGTGGTGGGGAAGGCTCCTGGCTGAGCCACAGCAATGAAAGGAATGATATTGCTTTTGTGTTTCAAAGATAAAAACCAGACCTGGAGAGGCAGCTTACGGAAAAGAACCTGAGTCTGGTCACCAGAATTCATGTTTTAAAAGCTGAGTGTTACAGACACATGCTGGGGAGCTGAGACAGGTAGGTCACTAGGGCTCACAGGCCAGCTAGCCTCGCCTCACTGGTGTGCTCCAGGCACTAAGAGACGTAGTCTCAAAAAGACAAGGTCAACACTTGAGGTTGAGTTCTGGTCTCCCTGTACGTGCGTGCACACACACACACACACACACACACACAACACACACACACAAAGTAATAGTCCTTCCTAATACGAAAGTGCACTGTGGTATGGAATGTCCCCCATGAAGCTCACGTATTTGAACATTTGGTCCCACGCTGGTGGCTCTGTTTGAGAATGGGTAAGGAATGCAAGGAGCGATGTCATACATAGTGAGACACACGTTCTCCCCAGTGCAGGTACAGCAGGGAAGCAGAGGAGGCATTTGGGAAACGACAAGGAAGCCATGTGGCATAAAACACCCACATTCTGTCCTTTCTCATAGTCCTGTGGGCTGCTTGGTGATTCTGGCCTGGGTCTGCTTGGACTGGGCCATTCATCTGAAATGACTCCCAGGGGCCTCGAGGGCAGCAGGCACCCGAGAGTCTGCTCCCGGCTGGGCCCTAAGGCCCTTCCTTGCAGCTGCTAACCCTCTGGAAGTCTCTTCTGGCCTGCTGGTCTGGGGGCAGTGTTCCTAAAGGGCCACAGAAGGGCTTCAAGTTTCCCTGGTAAACTCACTCACCTTCATCTTTAAATTTTGTACTGTGGTAAAATACATAAGAACATGATATAAACAATATAATAACATTTCATAGTAAAAAAAAAAAAACTAATTGTTTGAACCATTCGAAGTGTGTTGAACCATTCAGTGTCTTAAGTACATGACCACCATCCAGAACTTTGCAAGCTCCCCAAACTGAACCTCTGTCCCCTAGAACACCGACTCTTCCCCACCTTCCGTCCTTGGCCATCACTCTTCACATTTCTCTCTGTGGGTTTCGATGGAAGCAGCTCATGAAGCTACAGCCGTTCATGCCTTTGCATGACGGGCTCGTTTCACTTAGCCGTGTTCTCCAGACTCACCCCTTGGTAGTGTATGTCCAAATGTGCTTCCTTTGAAAGGCGAGTAATCCCCACACTGTATGGGATATATCACAATGTTTATTGTTGCTGTTTTCCTCCTTGGATAGACAAACACTTGAGTTATTCAATCCAGTCTCAATTCTGTCATGTTCTATAGGGTAAAGAACCACGACAGCCATCTCAAACTCAAGAGGGCAGCAACATAGGTTCTACCAATTGGTGGAAGCAACGGCAAAGGAATATTTTAAGAGGCAAGGACACAGGAAGTACTGATTGGAGGCTGCTGTGGAATAATCTCGTCCATTGTAAAGATTTATCATTCAAATTACCTTAATAAAACACTGATTGGCCAGTAGCTAGGTAGGAACTAAGGATGATGGGAATGAGAAGGGCGGAGTCACTAGTCACAGAGGGAGCAAGACGAAAATGCCATACTGAGAAAAGGTACCAAGCCATATGGCAACGCATAGATAAGAATTATGGGTTAATTATGGTGTAAGAGTTAGTTAGTAACAAGCCTGAGATGTCAGCTGATCATTTACCATTCATATTCAGCCTCTGAGTGGTTATTTGGGACCAGGTGGTTGGGACAAGAAACTTCCGTTTACAGGAGGCCATTTCTACTTCTAAAGCCAAAGGTAACACTGATACCCAGAAATAGCCTGAGAGGCAATGAAATGTAACTAGTGATATGTGCAGAGTCCAGAGTCTGGTTCAGAGGGCACCTGCAGAGGAAGAGGATTCTGAGGACATTCATGGTCCATGGATTTGGGGTGAGAGACCATGGCTTCCATCCAGTTCTGAGATGTAATAAGCTCAGTGCTGTGTGGAGGAGTTTAACCCGAGCACTATGTGCTGGGTTGAACAGTGTGCATAGAGATGAAATGGAGGGATTAGAAAATAAGCAGTCAGGGAAATAGGATCCAGGTCCTATTCTCCGGCACCCACAAAAACACTGCCCATGTAGCTGTAAGCACATCCTCCACCTTCTTTGTGGTTAAGTTTTGTCAGTAGCAAAATGCAAATCATGACATCTGTCTGTGAAAAGGTGACAGTCTGATGTTTGTGAAATCGTTTACAAAGAGCAAGAACGCACTTGGAGCTACTCTCTCTTCTGCCCAGGCAGTTCTTTCAAGTCCCCTCATGATCTTTGCTGGTGTCCGATTCTCCCCTTTCCCCCAGCTGGGGCCACCTACAATGCTCTTGTCTTTGCTTTTTCTGGGTTCTCTCTGAAGCACAGCCAGGTGCCCCAAGGACACAGAGCTAACTTCACCAGGACGCTTCCTGGTACGTTTCGATTTCAAAGTGCGCTGCGGGTTCTGAATGAATGTTAAATAGTAACTAAGACACAGAGACAGGCTCCTGACCTGCCTCCTTGCTGGTGACCATCCTCTTCCTGCCCCAGCTGGTGGGAGAGGGGTACCCGGAGCCCCCGCCCCCAGATCAGAAGACAGCAGCCTACCTCCTCACCACAGCCTCCACCAGAAGATCCAGGAGCACAAGCAGGAGGAACAGTTGCCTCCTGACTCTCAATTTCTCTACCTGTGAAATGGGGAGATACAGGGCCAGGTTAGGGCAGATGAATGGCGTTCAGTCCTGTAAGTACAGGGAAAGATGGTGTCTTTTTTTTTTTTTTTAACTTTTTTTTGTATTATTAAGAAATTTTCTATTCACTTCACGTACCAACCACAGATTCCCCTCCCCTCCCAAAGGATGGTATCTTTAAAGAATTGCTAATTCATTCAATATGGAGTTTTTATATTAATTTTATTTTTTAAAAATCTCAGTGAGATTTCAATGACTGGTGTGTGTGTGTGTGTGTGTGTGTGTGTGTGTGTGTGTGTGTGTGTGTGTGTGTGCTGATGCCTCCTCTAAGTTAGCAACAGCCACAGATGATAGAAGGATCTTATGGCATGCACTGAGACTGGGACACAGTGATGGGAGTGGCCTGCACAAGCTAGACCAACTATGCTCATGATCAGCACAACTCCTGAGCCCTCATCAGCAGGAGAGGGAAACTGAGGCACAAGGAGGCCATGCAGTCTGAGTCTGCTGCATCCTGTTGCCTGGCAGCCACAGGCCTATTTTCTGGGATATTTCCATTTTTCCTATCTTGCTGACCCCAGTGGCTTCCTGTTCACTCTTTTTTCTCCAGGCAGAAATGGGGACTCCTTAGGGCTCCTCACAGTCTGTGCCTGCTGCTTAAAACACAGTTTGGCTAGGGGCCCCCCAAGATGCAGGCAGAATTTGAGACATGGTGCAGGGCCATGGGAGGATCATCAGTTCAAGGCCAGCCTAGGCCACCCCATAAGTTCCTGTATTTAAAAGAAAAAAGTCAATAGTAAGGAAGCAATGACACTGTGAGGGTTGCGGGTGGTGTTAGCTGATGCCTGCAGCCCCACCCTGCACCGGATGTTGCAGCACCCACTTCTCAGGATGGCTGCATTTTCCAGATGGGGGTACCAAGGGCCAGAGGCTCAGATGACTTGCTCAGGGCCACACAACAGAGAGAGGCAGGCCTGGCCTTCCACTCAGGTGAGTCGGCCTCCAGGAGGCATGTCTTTCAAAACACCTTCCATCAGCATCAGGTGGATCCCTAGCTAAGTCACTTCCACCCCCATCACTTACCCAGTGGGTGTTCAAGAGTGAAACCAGGAGGGAAGACAGCCGAGTTCCCAGAGACCAACATCTAGGTGTTTTCACACAGGGAATCAAAGTAGGAGCAAGTGTCCTTGAGAGAACTCGTCCCACCTCATCCAATTCTTGTTTGCTGTGGTCTAGAGGAAGGAGCAGAGCCTTCCCTGGTAGGTTAGACCTGAGAGCAGCCTGTTCCCAGAGCAGCCATAGGCTGTCAGGGCAGCCCATAGGATGCCTCCTCTGCCTTCCTTTCTGAAGTCCCCTTGGGAACACAGCTCCATTTGTGCTATTGGTATAGGGCTATCCATGTGCAAGCCAATGGGCATGAGGGACACCTACCTGCTGTGGGATGGTCTGTATGTCAAATTGCTCTGATTGGTCAATAAATAAAACACTTATTGGCCATGGCAGGCTTCTTGCTAACTGTTCTTATAGCTTAAATTAATCCATTTCCATAAATCTATACCTTGCCACGTGGCTCATGGCTTACTGGCATCTTCACATGCTGCTTGTCATGGCGGCAGCTGGCAGTGACTCTCTCCACCTTCCTGTTCTCTCAATTCTCCTCTCTGTTAGTCCCGCCTATACTTCCTGCCTGGCCACTGGCCAATCAGTGTTTTATTTATACAGAATGATATCCACAGCACTTCCCCTTGAAGGTTTTAACCTTAACATAGTAAAATTACATATAATTTGGGAAAACTCTAGCTACATCTACACTCTTGTCACTGCTGACCTTCTGGCCTCCAGACAACCAGTGTGCACATCCCCAAGAGTCTGTGAGAAACGCACTGTTGGGCCCAGTGCAGCCTACTGGGTCAGAAATCCAGGGTGGGCCTGTGGTGTTCAGGGTGGCCTCCAGCAGCTTTCATCAACAGGTTTCATTCTGAAAAGCACTCACTCCACTGAGGGCCAAGATGAGGCATTTGCCACCCAAGAAAAGACTAGGACAATGTCAGATGCAGATAGGAAGGAAGAAACAGGGTGCAGAAAGCCTGCCTCAGCCAGGATGAGACACTGTGACATTGCCATAGCTTCTTTGTGCTTATTTTCCTAATTGCCACAGCTATGCTGAGCTCTGAGGATGCCTTGCCCTTTCTAGTGAGAAGCTCTACCTATTTTTTAGTATCAGATTCACAGGCATGAAA
Organism: Peromyscus leucopus; assembly: GCF_004664715.2. Classification (NCBI taxonomy): domain Eukaryota; kingdom Metazoa; phylum Chordata; class Mammalia; order Rodentia; family Cricetidae; genus Peromyscus; species Peromyscus leucopus. The sequence continues at coordinate 83,073,173 of NC_051067.1, read as the reverse complement.
TATATCTCAGTGATAGAGCATATGGCTAGGGTATGAGAGACCCTGGGTTTTCTCCCTAGCTCTGCAACAGTCAAAAATTCAGGGTTTATCCAAGTCCTTTCCAATGCATTCAGATGCCATGTACTTGTCACAACCTGGTCTAATATGGTTAGGGAGCTCTCATCTCACATTTAACCAGTTTTACAATGCTTCTCCACACAGCCATGACATGGTTTTCCTAAGACAAGATCTCATGGAGCATAAGCTGGCCTTGAACTTACTATGTATAGGAGGATGACCTTGAACTTCTCATTCTTCTGCCTCTACCTGAGTCCTGGAATCACAGGTGTTCTGTAGCGAGTGGTCCTAATCAGTCTTATCAATAAAAACCCAGAGTCAGATATTAGGGTGAAAGCTGAAAGATCAGAGAAGCAGAGCAGCCAGCCACTGTGAGACTTCTTAACTCTAGGAATCCTCAGACTGAATGGGCTGGAGATTTTCTCCACCAGCCTTATATTCCTGTCTCCACCTCCCCTGTGCTGCGAGTAAAGGCATGCACCACCCTCCCCATTCCCCCATCTCCTCCCCCCTCCTCCCCAGCTCTGTTTCTCTTTTAGACTGGCTCAATCTCGTGTAGCCCAGCGTGGTCTTGAACTCCTGATCTTCCTGCTTCCTCCTCCCAAGTGCTGGGATTAAAGGTGTGCGCCACCACTGCCTGGCCTCTTTGATTAACTAGTGGCTAGCTCTGCCCTCTGATCTCCAGGAAAACTTCATTTGTCAGAACACAAACAAAATATCATATAACCGTGTTTTATTGGGTTTATGCAGTACAGGGAGTCGAACCCAAGGCCTGGTACTGAGTAGGCAAATAGCTACCAGCTGAACTGTATCCCTGGCATAGCCTGGCATAGTCTGGCATATCTTTCTTTGCAACTTCCCAAGCCACATTGGGTAGGAGCGTTGCAGAGCAGTGCAAAGCACTAAGCCATCCTGGGAACAGCCTAGACAGGACCAATGGCCCTGGCTGCTGAGGGCTCCCAGAGAGGAGCGAAGCAGCAGCGAGGGAGGGGCACGGGGAAGGAAGGAGCACACGGTCGGTCGGGTCGGGAGGAGGCCAGTGGCAGAGCTGGAACAGTTCACTGGCATGGGGCACACTGCTCCCTCTGCCAGCTTCTGGTGGAAGGACACATGTTTCTGCTTTAAGTGATCAGTTTTTACTTTTAACATTGGAGATTAAAATTAAGTGCATTACCATAGATCATTTTTCAGGGATTCGGTCCATCTGTTTTGGAGTTGTAAAACAGAACGGAGCCCCATCATCACTCTACGTATTAGAGCATTGGGGAGACGGTAGGGCCTGGGCTGGGCCTGCTGCACCACCTCCACCTCGCAAACTCCTCAGACTTTGTGGGAAAGCCTGTTGGCTGGGGATGGTGAGAACCACCCTCCCAAGGAGGCACCGAGACACAGATTCCCTAGTGCCCAGACACCAAATAGCAGACATGTCCTCAAACACAAGAATGAAGGGGTGAGAGGGGCCGTGAGTCCACGGCTACTGTGAGAACTCAGCAGAGGCCCCAGCTGCTGGGCCCCATGCCTGACTTGACACCCACAGCCTCCCACTTGCCAGGGGGTTTACACAGGCCTCTGAGGTCCAGCCATAAGGGAGAAGACTGGCACATTAGATTATTGCTCCGGTGATGAGCGAATGGTTTCTGGTTTGCTATTTACACTGCTCTCCAGGAGAGAAAGCAAGTCTTCCAATTGAAGTACTCCGGTTTCTACTATTTATCCAAGATTACACATCTAATCCTATAATAAAACACCGTTCCTGCCCAGAACGCTGAGTGATTGCCTGCAGATGTGCCCAAACCAAAACATCTGCACAACCAAAAATGGCCACCGGCAGGATATTTCATCTGCCCTCGGTTGATAACCAAAATGGCTAATTAACTTTGGAGATTTCCAGAGTGGAAATCCCATATAGGGAACAAAAAAGCAAGTTAGTGGCAAAGTCATCTCATCCCGGATGAGATGCCAGAGATAGAAGGCCACGCTGTGCCTGACATCACGTAACACCTTGTAGTCTGATGAAGTTTGGCCCCAACAGCATGCCGTCACTGACACATGAAAATAAAATGCTCTCCTAATGGTGCCTGGCACAGCATCAGGAAAATACCTCATCTGAATTTTTATTCAGCTGACAAATGATGTGTGTCTAGCCTTTATCTGGCTGCTTATATTAAATATCTGAGCGCGGCAAAGATTTCTTAATTTGCTTTTTTCTCCTGGTACCACGTAGCATGAGAGTTTAAAATGGAAATGTGTCAAGAGAGAAGAGGGAGGTCTGTCTGCTTAAAGCAGCCCCCACCCCCCACCCCCAGCCCTGGAAATCACTGGCCACACTGGATCATATCCCATAATCATCTCAGCTCTGCTTTGATTTGTCTCTCAATATACTGTTTAAAAACATAACCCGATTGCCCAGCCCAACAAGCTGTCTGTTTATTATTACTTTTGATAGAAAGGTTCATAATGCCCTGTAATGTGTGTGCATTTTTTATTCCGTTTGGCTACTAGACACCGAAACCTTTGGGGACATTTATTAAAATGCATTCAGCCGCTCTTTAGGACAGGGTTAATGTGGGATTTATACCTCTGTGGCGCACAGTGCGCAACGCAGTAATAATGCTTGTTTAGTACCGAGTTCACGTACAAAATGGTTGGCTATAAAAATCGAAGGAACAGGAAAATGGGCTGGAAGAAGTACAGAATGTAGAGCAATGTCTTCAAGTCGGAAGCTTAGAGAGGAGGCTGTGGAAGAGGACCTGTATTTGAAGAAAAGGTCTCTCTGGCTGCATCCGCAATGGGGCAACCGAAAGCCTTGTGTGACCAATCCAGTCCTGCTAGCCTATCGGGGGGTTCTGTAATACCTAGATGGGGTCATAGGAGCTTCTGCCTCCTCATGCCTCCCTAGTCCCTTTCTACTGCCAAAGACCATGCCCTTCACATGGATCTGGGCCCCAGGGAGGGCCCAAAGGCTGGAGAGATCCTGTCACATGCCCTGGCCCAGACTCCTTTGGTATCCAAAGCAGATGGCCCCAGCAAGATGGGGATAAAATTCCAAGCAGCTTCCCAAGCTTGGCTAGGCATCTGGACACCAGGCAGAGCACATGTTTGCTACATATGTTGGTGATGTGTTTGCCTCCAAGAACAGAAGTGGCCCAGGAGTCCCCTGCACAGTACCGCACATCAGCCCCGGAAAAGGCTGACTTTCTAGCTAGGGAGCTGGTGGCTAAGATCACGCTTCCCCGTGAGAAAGTGGGGGCTTTGAGTCCCTGTGAGCAGTCAGTCTTCCCTCTGCGATCTCTCAGCTCACCGCTGAGGTAGGAGGATGCCAGAGGTCTGGGTTAGCAACTGTGCTCTCCGTTTCTTGCCCCCAAGTGAGGGAGACTGGAAGAGGAAGTAATCAAGGGCAGTGTGGGCTGCTAGCATGTGCCATCTGCAGAGGGCAGGAGCACCCATGACATCCTCCCGACTCCCAATCCCACCCCTCAAGTCTCCCACAACAGCCTCAGGGATTGTCTTAAAATAAAAATCTAACCAAGTCATGCCAATACCTGCTCAATACCTGCCATGGTTTCCCACTGGCCTTGGACAATCCAGTCCTTCTCAGAGCCCCCTGGGCTGGACAGCACCTGCCTCCCACTTCTCCCCGGTGTTTCTTTTCTCTCCATTTTCACAGCAATTACTCTGCAGCAGTAACCTCCACTCTTCCTGCCTTTCCCGGTCCACACCACACCCCAGACACAGAGCTTTTGAAGGAGCTAGCTCCCCGTCTGGACCTTGTGGTGTTCCAGATACGCACTCAGCTACTTTCGCCAGACCTCAGGCTCTGCGTTCCCTCACGGTAGTGCCCTGGGGGAATGTGGGCTCCCATCTCGGGCAGGCCCCATTTCAACGGTAACCAGAATATGGGTAGGCTCTCTTCCCTCTGTTCACGTCCTTTATTAAGCCTCTCAATCCCAAGTTCAAGGCTCTCTGAGAGCAGAGGCCTTGTCTGCCCTCTTCAGCTCTGTATCGGCAACTCCTTAAGCAGAATCAGGAACACAAAAGGGTTCAACGAGCCAACAGGTGCTGAGTGGATGAAAGCCAGTGGCTGCCATGATAACTGAGCTGGCTCGGAACAGACTAGATCTCCTGGGATCCTGATGACAAACCTGTCTTTTGGCTGTCACACTGTTATTATGCCCATTTTCCAGAGGAGGAAACCCAGGTGTTGGTACAGTTCAATCCAAAGCTGAGCCCAGGGCTCACGCGCTTCACCACTGGACTCACAAGCTCATGCGCCAGGGTGGCTGGTAGGGCTGGCCCCGGCTCCTGGGTAACCCCAGCAAGTGGCAAGCCAGTCTGTTCTGTAAGAGCTTCTGGAACAAGCGGCCTCTGGAGCCCCTACCATCTCTACTCCAGAGGCTGATTCGAGAAAGTGTGCCCTTCCTCCTGCTCTGGACCTCTCCTCGGTCCTAACCACCTTCCTCCACCATCCGAGGTCTTCCTGAATTGCCTGCATACCACCCTCGTGCCTTTCTCTATATGTGCACATCTGGAGTCTCCCTTTCCAACTTCCCGACTTTTCCTTTACCCTCTGTCCACTCACCTGAAAGTGGAGGGTGTATTATCTTAAAATTAAGAAAAAAAAAAGGGGGGGAGGTATTTTGCAGATGTATGCATGAGGTCAGAAGACAATATACTGGAATCAGATCTCTCCCTCTTCCAGCATGTGTGTCCAGAGACCCAAACTCAGGTCTTCAGTCTTGGTGGGGGTACCTCTTCTGGCTGAGTTATCTCCATGGCTCCAAACTTTTTTTTTTTTTTTTAAATACACACAGCACAAACCGCAGCACATGAGAATGTTATGAAAAGAACAAACTCGACTGCCAATCATACTTTACAAATGGGTCCTCCGGCCTCTGCCAGCTTTCCCTACGTGCCTGCAGCTTGTCTTGGGAATTATTCTCAGGGACCATGTGCCTTCTGGCACTGTACCATGTGTGTTAGACATGTCCCAGGGTTGGGGGTTTTGCTTGGTTACACTGGATGACGAATGTTTCCACAGCTGCATACGGGGCGGCGTTCCTGCTAAGGAGCTGGGGCCGCTGGAGAAAGCTCCAGACCCAATTGCTGGTGTCTGAATGGAGACGCAGGAGGGAGGAGGCAGGGATTCCACTAGGCCACCGGGAGGCCACCAGCGGTTCTCAGAGGGGTCAACGGGGTAAACCCCGGCTGGTATGTTAGGCGAAGAACGAGGCTGGGAACATGGCAGACAATTAGGTTGAAATGAGCCAAGCCCTCCTGCACGGCACCCCGAGGACAGCACCAGAAGCATGTGTTTCAGACTCACTATTTGCCAGGCATGCAGGCTGCCACACTTCAGCCTTGCTACAGCTCAGAGTTGACCATTCTCAGTACTGGGGACAAGGACACCGAGGCCCGTGGAGATTAAGGAAAATGCTAGGGCTTGAATCTGCACTGAGTGCTAGCCGACAGCTGCTAACTGCTTCCACCTTCTAGCCTTACTGTACTGACTAAGGAATGTTCTGGAACCCAGCTGCCCATGAGAACTGCCATGGGGGCCTCTTTTGAAAGGAGAAACTTTAATGCCTAGACCCCAGATCTCACCAATTAAGGCCCCCAGGCATCTTATTTATCCAAAGGTGATTCTAACATCCGGCCAGACGTTCAATCTATACCTCAAAACTAGTTCTTAAACGTGAGTTCCTTGGACCAGCAATATCATCAACATCCAAGGCTTGTTAGAAATGCAAAGTCCTGGGCCGGCAAGATGGCTCAGCAGGTAAGGGTACTTGCTGCCAAGCCTGGGGACCTGGATTTGATATCTAGACCCCATATGGCAGGAGGAGGAACAGACTCCTGCAATTGTCCTTTGACAATCACAAATGCACCCCGGCATGTGCATATCCCAAATTAAAAAAAAAAAAATGTTTAAAAAGAATGAGAGAAGAAGAAACACAAACTCCCATAGACCTGTGGGATCCAGAACTTAGGAGCTGAGCCCAGAAATTGGCCTTTCTACAAAGCCTGAAGGTAATTTTGAAATAATTCAGAAAGCCATGCTTTGAAAACCACTGTTCCTTACATACTACAAATTCTTCGAGGCAGGGACCTCCAACAACCGAAGTGCCTTGCCCTGGACCTTATCCTGCAATCAAAGTACCCTGCACCCAAACACAGAATGAATAGGCTTCATACAGCATGGTGTGCCTGCTGTGTCCACTAGAGGAGGAAAACTTAAACACCTGGGCACACAGCTCCTACTTTTCAAACACAGGGATTTGATGGGATATTTGATTGGCGAGGTCAAAGTTTTTGCAGGTCAAGTATTAATCTATTTATGCCCCACCCCCGACAGGCTGCAGAGATGACATCAATGCCAATTACAGCCATAATAGCTGGTCAGGCCTCTGCTGTTATCCGTTCCCGGGGTGCAGGCAAAGGTACTTTGCTACTATGCAAGGCTGTTGGATTTTCTGCCCCTCCAGGCCAGAGATTTGAGGGTGGCCAGTTTTAATAAGCACAGGAGAATTTTCCTAAGAAGTAAGTCAATCCTGCATCCAGCTGCCCCGCCCAACTCCCAGCCAGGACTGTGGCTTCATCAAAAGAGAATTAACAGTCCTCGAAGCACTACTCAGCAGAAGGCAGAAATGTGTCTGTGTCTGCTCAGCTTCCTCACAGTTCCCTTCCTACATGCTGACCATGGGTTTTGAAAAATGGCTTGGAATCACAACAGCCATGCAAGTGAGCAATGATTAAATTTGTCTCTACACTTAATGTGTCTGTGACTGAAGCAGGGAGGGGATCATGGAGCAATCAACAATCAATGGAGAGAAGGTGACCTGACACCTCAATCCTGTGTGGTCATGATCAATAACACTCTGGCTTCCTTCTCAGCCTGCTCTTCTCCACAGCGTGTTCTTGTAGAAACACCTTAAATAAATAGCGCAAGGAGAACAGGCAGGGATACTTTAAATTACATCCATATCATGCAGAGGCAAAAGCGAGTTCCGCTGGGAAGAACTTGGCTCTCACAACCAAACAAGCTTTTCTTTTTAAAACCATAATTGGTTATTTACACACTCTGCAACCTCACATGGAAGCTGCCTCCTGATTACCATATGCAGTTCCGATCCGACAGAGCCTCGCTGTAAGTGCTCCAGCTCTCCTAATTTCCAATTCGACTAACGGGAGATAGCAAAGGCCAACGATTTATTTGTTTGTGATTTGAATAGATGATGCCTGCGCTGGCTCCAAGCCGGGGCTCTGTGATGTGGACACGTGTTGTCCTGAGAACGCTGTCTGACGCCCTTTCGGTTGAGGCATGGTAAACATTACAGGAGCCAAGATTTTTGTTGCTGTTACTGGGCGGTGGCATCGGTGGTGGTTTTAACTGTCTGGGTTGGGGAGGGCAGGCCCGTGCTGGAGCAAACTACACAGCAGCCATGGATGTCATGGATGCAGGTCCAGTCTGCAGGCTGTTGAGAAGCAACATCAATTATAGGCAAAGCAATTTAATCACAGACATCAGAGTGGGTTGGAGACAAAGCCTGGATGCAGGTTCCTTGTTGTCCTGGGCCTGCAGGGCACTGAAAGGAAGAGGCGCTGACTTCTCTTAGGACCTGGGAGAAATGCCCTCGTTGATCAGAGACACTGCCCTTCCTAGTCCAGGAAAGGGTCCTAGCACATTCGGCTACCCCACCACTCTGGGGATCTCTCTGCACACTGCCACCAAACCTGGGTGATCAGCTCAACCACCCTGGCCATGACACTGTGGGTCACTCTTCCCTATCCCGATCCATGCTCAACCAGACAACCAAGCAATCTTTTCAGAATGATCAGTAGTCTTCCTGAGCCTGTTGAAAGCCTACATTCCCTTGTGGAGTCACAGGGCCGTACAGTAGGTGGCCCATGGGGCCGCTCTCACAACTGCCCCCACCTCAACACCCCCCTCTGGTTTTTTGAGACAGTCTATCTACATAGCCCTGGCTATCCTGGAACTCACTATATAGACCAGCAGGCTCCAGCTCACAGAAATCTGCCTACCTCTGCCTCCTGAATGCTTGGATTAAAAGCATGTTCCAACACACCTGGCCTTCTTCCCCGTCTCTTCACTATATTGTAATATGATATAATTATATATTAATATACCAATTAAATTATTATAACTCATATGTTATATTACATATTATAGAGTACTATAGCATATAATGTATATGCAATATGTATCTGAGTTCCACGAAGCTTCCCATAATAAATACATTATGAATATATTACAAAATATTATGTTGTAATATACTCATGATATAGTAACATGACATATTAAATATCACATATATATTTACCTCTCTCTATATAGACATCTTGCACCTGCCTTAGCTTAAAAGCTAACTTTTCAGAGAAGCCCTCCTTGACTGTCTGCCCACCCAATGTTATGCACAGCCTGTCTTCCACTTCTTCCGCCATCACTATGGCTTATTTCCTCCCAGCACATATCCTTTGTGTGTACGTGTATATGTGTGTGTGTGTGTGTGTGTGTGTTCCCTCCCTGCTGTGACTGGCAACATGGCCTTCAGTGTCTTGGCTGAATTTAGAGTCCCCATGTGATTAATGAGGTACATCTTTCTCAGTGTCTGTCAGTGCATTCCTAGAGAGGATTGACTGAGGATTGACATTCCCTGTGTGTGGACAGTGCCACCTCATGGGCTGGAGGCCATGGTGAAGGAATAAAGGGGAGAAGAGAGCAGCAGCTCGGCACGTCCCTTGCTTCTGCTTCCTGGAGGGAGATAGGAACTTCTCGACCACACACTCCCGACAACAGGAAGGTTTGCCCTCCCACACAGGACCAATTGGCCATGGACTGATCTTTCTTCCTTTAAGTTGTTCTTGTGGTGATAGTTGAGTATGCTCTAACAAATAAAGCTTGCCTGAAGATCAGAGGGCAAAGCCAGCCACTAGTTAGTTAGCTACAGAGGCCAGGCAGTGGAGGTGCACACCTTTAATCCCAGCACTTGGGAGGCAGAGGCAAACGGATCTCTGTGAGTTCAAGGCCACCCTGGGCTACATGAGATTAATATAGTCTAAAAGAGAAACTGAGCCAGGTGGTGACGGCTCACACCTTTAATCCCAGGACTTGGGAGTCACACACTTAATCCCAGCACTAGGAAGGTGGAGACAGGAAGGGATATGGCTGGGCAGAGAAAGGAATATAAGGCGGGAGGAGAGAGGGGCTCAGGGTTCTTTCAGGCTGAGGATTTCGTAGAGGTAAGAACTAGTGGCTGGCTGATGTGCTTCTCTGATCTTTTCAGCTTTCACTCTGATAACTGGCTCCGGGTTTTTATTATTAAGACCAGTTAGCATTCGTACCACATGTTCTCTTGGGCATTTTGGTCCCAGTGACGAGAAAGCTAGTGATGACCATGGTGGCTGTGGTGAACACCTGACATCCAGGCTTCTGTTGCTGCTGTCCTGCCCGCCTCCTTGCAGCTCTGTTCTGCTGGCTTCAGTCCCGTCCATGGTGGAGGCACAAGGTGGCTTGCTATGTCCCTTCTTCCTTAGGTCCTGGTCCTTTAAGGAGGCCTGGCTCTCGAGCTTCAGAGCTCGGCCACAGGGTAGCCCACAGACCTTTGTGCTCTCTCTGTCCTCTTCTGGCTCCTTCTTTCTCTTTCTGCCCATTTACTCTGCCTGGGCTTGGCAGCTTCTCTGGACTCCTTTAGGTCTCGCTAGGCGGACAGTCCCACACACTCAGCATCTCTGGCTCCCCACTCATCAGAACAACTAAGAGTGGCCGTTAGGAGCGAGCGCCACTCACTTCTCTGGGGCCGTTGATCGAGGCATGGCTGCTAAATCGTGATCCAGTTAAGGGGGAAGACTCGGGTCAGCAGGCCTGCAGAATTCAAACAGTTGACCTGTTTAGTGCCTCCACGGCCCCTACCAAGCGGTTTACCAAATCTGGGTCTCCGTTTCCTCATTTCCAAAATGGTGATAACAATATTTAAAAGAGGTGAACTTTGACATTTATAAAAGGCGGCCTCTACCGTGTCAGATGAAAAGGCAAGCACACAATAGGTTTCTGTTACTCTCTCCCACTAGCAGTTATCATTTTTTGTGTCCTGTGTTTAGCTCTCTCTCGGTTTCTGACTTCTAGGTTTTATAGCCTTTTCACTTTTCTTGAGCGATCTCAACCACTTATTCATGGATCAGCAATTATCACCTGAGCATCTAGTTACACGCAGGCCATGTGCAAGGAAGGAGGGGCGCAAGTGTGTCCGCCCCAGTGTGCCCCTGTGGGGATGGCAGTCCTGTGTGAAACACACCTGGGAAAACAAACGAGTGAATCTTGAATGGTGAAATACAGGCACAGAGGGGAAGTCCCTTAGTGGCCGCTTCTAAGCCCAGGGCCGCCTCCTTCCCCACAGTGGCCACCCAGTGCTAGCTGGCACTGCTTCCTGCCTCAGAGAAACTGGTTTTTGTGTTCTGTTTTCTCCTTCACGGAGCTGGGGATCAAACCAAGTGCCTGGAGCATGCCACTAGAGAAGGAGACAGACAGGCACATGTGTACATAAAAACAGGACACGTGTCACGAAGGGAACGCACAGAGCAGAGACAGAAGAAGGTGGTAAACAGGCAGGAGGGGGCACACTGAGGTGAGCCACCACAGATGGACCTGTGAGAGGCGGCCCCTAGCCGAGGCGAGAAAGCGGAAGGAGCTTTAGACAGGCCGGTCAAGTAAGAGGTGCCTAAGGGGTACCACGGGGTGCACCCGGCCCTCCTTCAGGGCCTCTCTGTCCAGAAAAAAAAAAAAGGAAAAGATGGTTTCAGTCCCTATTGGGGTGCCCCTCTAAGGAAAAACAGCCACACAAATTGTGGCTTTGTCTGTCCAGGTGCCGGGGAATCTAGAGCATCTGGGGGTAGAAACGCCAACACGCCTCTGTCACCAACACTTCAACTTGCTTGTTTCATCCTCAGGGGCCCACACCTTTGTTTTCCAAGGGCAGTATTTAAAAACAGCTGTCGTGAGGGAGTTTGAGATGTCCTGAATGCACTCACTCGAAGGCAGGAGGCCACAGAACAATGCTCTCAGCCCAGCTGAGTACCAGGTCCCCCGAGACAGTTTTTAAACCACCCAGTTGCCACCCACCGTCTAGAATAGCGGGGACTAAGTCACCTGTGGGGATTGACTGCCTGCTCCTGGGGGCTTCCCATGCAATGTCACAGCCAAGAATTCCTATGGGGCAAACCCACCTTCACTAGCTCCAGGGCTGTTCCCGGGGGCATCATCAATGCCGGTCACATGTACCTACCAAGATCCTGCAGAGAAGCCAGCTGCTGTCCGGAGCTGTGCTGTGTCCTGCATGCTGCATTCTGGACCAAGAGTGGGATGGAGCTCCGAAACAACCTGCTCCTGGCAGAGGGACTGGGACCACGTGCCTGAGGCTCCAAGGGGAAGAGGAACAGTGGCCGAGCATGGGCGAGGACATGTGGCCAGAGCACCAAACAGAGAAACACCTGTTCTGGAGCTGACATCAATCCGAAATCAGAAGTGAGTGGCCTGGGGCACCTCACTGTGGCTGGCATACAGAATTCAGTCCCCACAGCCTTGGCCCCCTGCCTGCCACAGAGGATTCTGGAGAAAATGAAAATTAATGGGGTGGGAAAGGAATCAGCAGTAAGTCCTACTTTTATTAATAACTGCCCTCCATCACAGGCAGGCTGAGACAGAGTGTCCACTCAAGGCCAGAGTCACCTTGGGGAAGGAGGCCGGAGCCTTTGAAGGGTCCCTGTGGGAGCCCACCCGGGGGACTAGACACAGTCTCAAACAAAAGGACTGTTGCTTTTGAGCTTCAGTGGGGGCTTTTAATTTGTACAGTCCAGACTGGCCTTGAACTCATGATCCTCCTATTCTAGGCTCCGCACTGGTGGGGTAACAAGTATTCGTCCTCAAAGACCAGCTCTGTGAACTGAGCAAGAAGCATTCATCCCAGGGAATGGGGAGCTCCCATCCCGTCCATGCTGAGGGGCCAGTCCTGCCCTCCATGCTTTGGTTTTGCTCATTGCCTTCAGTCTCACCCCCTGCTTCCTCGTCACCAGTCACAAAGTTGCCAGAAGAGGAAAGCCACATTAGGTTTGAAGCTGCTGCAAGCCTGTGGGCAGCCATCAGCTCTGACCCCCCCCACCCCCCAGACTGACTCCAAGGCTGGGAGATGGGTAACGTGGGCAAACAGACTCTGAAGTAGCAAGCCCTGATATGCCCTACTGGGGAGCTGGGAGCTGTGGGTAGCTCAGCACAGCCTGCCATGGAAACCCTGAAACTCAGCCCATCTGGCTTAGCAGGCATGCGCAGGATGCCAGCCCTGCCGGAAGTCAGCAGGGAGATGGAGACTTCAGGTGTTTGCTGGGCCCTTCCCATACAGCAGGGGCCAGGATGGCACTTCCACACAGGATCTCACTTACTCTGTGCGCTAAGCCTGTCTAGTGGGCATAACTCTGTGGCTAAGCCTTGGATTCCAGAGCTGGTATCTGAGTTAAAATCTTAACGCTGGTCCGGTGGTGATGGTGCACGCCTTTAAGCCCAGCACTTGAGAGACAGGCAGGTAGATCTCTGTGAGTTTGAGGCCTGGGTCATTTGGATACCATGAGAATGGAGCCAAGGAGGCTGAGAAGAGGCCATAAGACACAGTCCCAATGGATGTTATGCCCGAAGCCAGAATTCCAACATATTTCTCAGCCCAAACCTGACCTTCCTTGCTAGCTTGACTTGGGCTTGCTGGCTTGCAAAATGGTTTGAAGAAAGAGGGAAGGGATTGAAGGTCATAAACTCTCAGGTGGGGTTGGAGGAGCACAGGAGCCCAGCCCCCCCCCCCCATGTTCGGTAGACAGGAGCCCTATCTCCCTCTCTCTCATAGGCCATCAAGCTATAATCCAGAAACAGCAGAGCATCCTCCCAACAGATGGGGACAGATGTGATACGTGGACCACAAAGGGGGAGGTTCAGCTCCAGTGTGGAGATACTGGCTTCCCCCTGGCCTAGAAGCCTATATTCCTCAAAGAAAACCTCCACTTAAAAGGACCATGGCATGGAGCTGGGTGAGCCAGGCACAGATCTATCAAGCTGGCTTGACTGGCACTATTGTGTGCCCAGCCAAAACTGGCTGGTTGGAAACATTTGGTCTTAACCTGCTCAGGAATCAGGGGTCTTAGGAAATCAGAACCGAGACAGTGGTGTCCTAGAGCAGCTGTCCACACTTAGTCTGGGTGCCATGGAAGGTCGGGATGCCTCCACATACATAAGAAAAAAGAATCCAAAGCTGAGAGGCAGTGTGTCGTGCAGAGCTGGGGAAATGCCTCCCCCATAGCATATTCCTCTTGTCTCCCAGGACTTCAGGGAAGAGGGAAGCACAGAAGTCCTCTAATTGTGGTGGTCCCCTTCCCTTATTAGGGGGATGCATCCCTCTCATGACTGGATCAGGTGAGCCTTGGGAGTAGATGCTAAGCAGAGGCAGAATTAGCATCAACACAAGCAGAGGTGGCTTGGGTGGGATTCTTTACCAGGGACACACTAAGTAAGCCTCTCCAAAGAGACGCTCTAGGGTCAGGGTCAGACAGACGGACCGGACGATGCTCATACAGTTTCTTCACTCTCTCCTTCTAATGACTGCATGGGAGTCAGTCCAACCCTCTAGGGGAGAATAAGGTAGCTGAGGAGAGAGAGATGATGGTGATGGTGAGCCATGAACTTTGTGCCCTGGGTAGAGCTGTTCTGTGTGAGTTCTCCGTCTGGTCAACACCTGAGGAAGACTGCTTGACTCTCAAAGTCTTTTTGGAGACAAGCCGCAGAAACCAAGCCTGGCTGGTAGAGGTTCAAAGGAGGCTGTGAGGAAAGACTAGAGCAGCTCTTAGAATCTGAGACGCCACAAGCAAAGAAAGGGAGAAAAGGGAAGGCCCGCCCATTTGGAAGCAAAGACTCCTCAGATTGAAAGAGAGCTGCAGCTGTCTTTCATCGTGAGTGAGCCTCATTGGCTGCTCTCTGCTCACATGCCCAGCCCCTGGACAGAGGTTCAAACAGTAGGAGAATCATATTGGCCAAGATGGACCCACTCTCAGGTCCCGGGATAGCACTTCATTGACAGTCCTACCCAGAGACAGGAGTGGGCAGGTCACTGGGTGAAAACACCACTCGTGGAACACTAGAGATGGAGGAAGGACAGTACCCAGTAACCCCCATGAGAAAGGTCATTCACACTCTGCCTCAGGAAAGACAACTTTACAAAAAACAAACAAACAGTTTTTGCAGGATTTTATTTTTGCAAAAGGCCAAGCAATTACCCAGTGTCCCTCTGAGTCTTGACTCAAGCAGGAAGAGCAAGGTAGGAGCCCTGCTGCTGCATGTTTGTGAACTCTTGCCTGGGCAGTGAGCGGGGCATTTTGCGCCTAAGAGCTAAAATCAGCCTTGTCACAACCGCACCTTGTAGGTGAGGCTCAACCTTGCCGGGAGCACATGGCTCCTAGAGCCAGAATTTGCAAAGTCAGGTATTACTCCACTGTGCCTCAAGGAATGTCAGGAGACAGAGGAGGGAGAAAGTCAGGAAGATGACAAGGAGGAAGAGGAGAAGGAAATGTCACCTGAAGGCTCAGAGTCCCCAGAATCATGCTTGAGAATGGGACTTTGGAGCAGAGATTGGCTCATGAAGGCTCAGACCTAACCAATGGATTAATGCACGGATGGATTCATCATGTGGTGGCATTGTGGAGAAATGGTGGACACATGGAGAGGCAGGACCTAATAAGGAGAGTTGGTCACTGGAGGCATGCCTCTGCAGGGCCCTTCTTGTCTCCGGGCTCTTCCTTTCTCTCTCTGTCTCGGCTTCCCAGACACAAGAAGGTGAGCTCTCCTCTCTGCCGCCATTATCTCTCTCATCATGGTCACTGTGCAATGAGCCAGCCATTGCGGGCTGCCCTGGTTTGTCCATCTGTTTATTTATTTTGTCAACTTGACACCTGGCAGAGTTATTTGGGAAGAGGCGCCTCAGTGGAGAAAGTGCCTCCATTACATGGCCTGTAGGCAAGCCTATGGGGCATTCTCTTGATTAATGATTGATGTTGGAGGGTCCGGCTCCCTGTGGGCAGTGCCACCCTGGGCAGGTGGTCCTGGATTGTATAAGAAAGCAAGCTGAGCAAGCCACGGGGAGAAAGCCAGTAAGCAGTGGGTTCCCATGACTTCTGCTTCAGTTCCTACCCTAAGTTCCTGTCCTGACTCCCTCAGGGATAGGGTGTGACCTGAGGGTTGTTAAGATGAGACAACCCGTTCTTCCCTAAATTGTTGTTGGTCACGGTGTTTTCATGGCCATAGACAGAAGAAGCCTAATTCAGACCCTGGCTGAGAGCTCTGAAGCCACGAGCCAAAAGGAATCACTCCTTCCCTTCCTGCTGGTTCACTTCTGTCACGTGGTGAGAGGTGACTAGCGTGAAGAGGGAGAAAATCAGGAAGGAAGCTGGGAGAGAGCACAAGGGACCGCTTGGGAAAACAGGAAATGCAATATGGAGTGTGGCCTGAACCACAGGCCTGCCCCTCCTGCTACCCACCACCACCACCACCACCACCACCACACTGTTAGACTCTACTCAGTCTCTATTTCCTTTCTGTATAAGATGGCAGGTACAACATCGTATAGAGGCCAAACCACAGAGATCCCTTGTCCTTAGAAATCACTATATCCCAGGTGGCTGCCCCCAGGACGCTTAGAGCAGGAAAGGGGTGATGGGTTCACAGCTCTCTAAGTCTCTGAGAAGACAGAGTACAGTGGAACTGTCAGGCTGCCTTGATTCTCCGAGAGACCTCTTCAAACTCAAGGGAGCGGCTGGGGGAGTGGGTTAAGTGCTTGCTCAGCAGACACGAGGACCTTAATTCAGATCCCCGAAACCCATACAAAAAACAGGTACAATGGTGTGTGACTGTCACCCCGGTCTGGAGTTGGAGGGGACGCCGGTAGACGGGGGTGGGGGGGGGTAGGTGGGGGGGGGGGATAGGGGAGGCTCGCTGGCCAGCTAGTCTAGCTGAATCATGAAACCCCAGGTTCAGTGATAAACCATGTCTCAAACAGTAGGATAGAGAGCGATAGATGGAGACACCCGAATCAACCTCTGGCCTACACACACACACACACACACACACACACACACACACACACAACACACGTACATGTACACATATACACACGGGCACATACCACCCAACCACACTCAAAAAAAACCACACACAACCAAGGGACAGAGTCAGAGCACAGTGACCTTCCCATTGATTGAGTGCCTACTAAGTGCCAGGTGCAGGCAATCTTCCTGTGTCGTGTGTAACCTCAGGGTAATCCAGAGCTCTGCTCCCCACACAACTGGCATGTGTGTGTACACACATGTGCACATGCAGGCCAGGGACACCCACTTTAGACCTCGTCTTCGAGAGGGCACTTACATCAGGATAGACCGTGCTGGGTGGCCTATCCCCTGCCCTGTCTGCTGGGCTCATGGTCCCTGACACCTGCAAAGCCTCCCTCGCTAAGTTGCGGCCTTGCTTAACCAAAGTTTGTAAAAGGGCACCCTGGGAGAAGAAACAGTCTTATCCAGGCAGAGCTCTGCTAAAATCCCAATAAGCCCATTGCGAGCTGGAGATTGAAGTGCGATTTTGGCATCTCTCCTCTGGTGTGGAAAGAGATTACAGAGTCATATTTCAAAAAGGCCCCACTGACACAGTATAATCTCTGGTCTTAACTTCCCCTGACCTTGAGAGAGCAGCAATAATGCAGAGGGCCTGTGGTGGCTGGGAATGCAGACTTAGCTGATCACCAAGAAGCTTGGCGACCAGGAGATTCTCATCAGCCCCTGTCTGAGGTCTCATGGAGATGTTGCTGAAGACACAGCCTCATTTCCCTAAGACCTAGAGCCAGCCAGCCACAACCCTATTGCCCAGCCTGGCATTGACCTTCCCCCAGCCCCTGCCTGCTTTCAAGCCCCAAAGGACCCAGCAGGACCTCCTCTCCTCTGCACTCCATCCCTGTCTCTTTCCCAGTGACAATAATGAAGCTGAAATGTTGCCAGAAAAGGCATCGATCTGTTTATCTATCACTCGCTAATCAAAAGTTTCCTGCCTCCTGTTAGAACACCAATGATTTCCTTTGCGGAATCAAACAGGTCTGTTCCCAGACACCGCCTGTCAGCAGAGACACTTTAATTACCGTCTTTGATGCTACTTCCCTGAATACCAATCTTTCCAGAGCTACATGATGAACACACATTAGGGGAAGAATTAAATCAAAAAGCAGGGCCTGGCTAATTGCAGAGCGCCTCTGGTGGATCAGGCTTCCCTGTCCGGGGCTGGATTCTCCCTGGGTCCCAGCCTTCCAGAAGAGCAGCCCCAGAAATGCCATGCAGTAGGCTGGAACTCGCTCAGCATTGTCCTCTGCATCTCTTCTAACACATTACATACAAAATAAACATGATAGCTACATAATAGACATGATAGCTGCATTGAGGGCTGCAAACTCAAAGTCTAGACCCTTTATCCCACTCCCAGCCAGTTAATTTGGAAAAGCCTCAACTTCCTTCCATGTAAAATGGGGGCACTAAATAGTCACATAAAGGCTGTTGTGAAAATCACATCAAATGGCATAGGCAAACTGTTATTAATAAGAATAACAAGAATAGCATGACATTTAAAAACATGTAGGTGTGTCGAGCCGTGGTAGCTCACACCTTTTATCCCAGCGCTTGGGAGGCAGAAGCAGGTAGATCTCTGAGTTTGAGACCAGCCTGGTCTACAGAGTAGGGAGTTCTAGGACAGGCAAGACTACACAGAGAAATCCTGTCTTGAAAAACCAAAAAGAAAAAGAAAAAGAAAAGCAAACAAAATAAAAAACAAACAAAAGTAGGTGTTATAACAAATAACACCACATTCCATGATAAATATGCCAAGCATGTAACAGCTACAATTGTAAACTTCTTATAGAATACAGTAAGCAGACATGAACCATGCCATCTGTGGAGAGAAGCATGAATTTCCAGGCCAGGTAGAGGAGACAACTCGGAGTCCCAGGCTGGAATCCCGTTCCCTCCCTCAGTGGACTCTGTGAGGAAAAGAAGAAAGAAACAGGGTCACTGCACACAGGCTCAGTCCCCTCCCTCACCCTCTCAGTCACAGTTGATGACCTTCACTGGGCTTTGAACTCTCAGGCTATGTGAGAAAGTCTGGGAGCCTCCCACCTTCCTGCACCTGCCTCCTGAACTTACCAGTGCTGGGGATCTGTCCCTCCCCACTGCTAAGCTGATTGACAGGAACAAATGACTGTCAGGTGATACCGCCATGGAAAAGGATGCACGCAGAACAGTTTTTAGATTCTGTCTTTTCTAAGAAGAAAAATGATGAAATTATTTCTGTATATATTCTATAACTATGTAAACATTCAGGCCAGTGAAACTCATATTCCTCCACCAGCATCCCCAGGTCTCCATTTTCCACGTACACACCTCACACTCATTCCCATGCACACACGTGTACACAAATATATAATTCATAAATACTCATATACATACATGCATGCATGGAGACTCATACACACACACACACACACACACACACACACACGCACGCACGCACACACGCAGGTACGCATAATGTTCTCCTCCCGCACTCGTTTCTTACCGTGGGCGTGAAAAGCTGTGTTTCCTCTGCTACTCAGTCTTTCCTTAGCTATTGATGTGGTATGGGGCTCCTAGCTCAAGGATGAGCTGGAAGAAAATGCCCACAAATTGCTGGGTCATCCTTGTCCTCAGAGCATTGAGAAGTGCCACACTGAAGGTTAAACACACCCAGCTTCATGAAATGCCTAGGTTAGCCTCACCAGTGGGTCATCTAAAGGCCCTGCAGACAGGCTCCTCTTACACATACATGGCTCCTGCCCTTCCCTCCTGTCTAGTCTACGGACCATGGCAGCCACCACTCTGGGGCAGAGGAACTCTCTCCTGTGGATGCTCTTTGCTTTCCCATCCAATAACACAGCCAGAGAGAATCTCCCCCGGGGCTGACTGGTTCACTCACCCTGCTGAAACCTCAACAATCCTGAGTGCTCTGCTCCTTCTGGTCAGAGAACGGAGTTCGACATCCTTGAATAAGAAACCTGGAAGACCCTTCTCTGGCACACTGCCAGAAGAATTAAGGCGGTTCACACAATTCCACAAATATACATACAAAAGTGATCGTGTGTGTGTGTGTGTGTGTGTGTGTGTGTGTTGTGTGTGTGTGCGCGTGCCATGGTGACCCAGACAAGTTCCTAACCCCAGGGAGCATGGGAGTGCCCTGTAAGGACAGGCAGCTGCACAGGCAATCACAACACAGGCACCACATCTGGTAAGTGGGGCTGTGGGTCAGCTGGTAGAGGGCCAGCGGAGGATGGGTGAGGCTGTGCGTTCAATCCCCCGTACCACACAAACTAGGCTTGGTTTGAACACCTGTAATCCCAGCACTTGGGAAGTGTAGGCAGGAGGACCAACGCCTGGCTTGGGACACAGAGAGTGCCAAGGCAGAGATACCCATATCAGAGCCCATGAACCACGTGGAGGAGCCATGGTTATAGATTGGGGGTCAGTGGCCAGCCCCTGCCAGCTCCAAGCAAGAGACCAACTCAATCCCACTTACATGTCACTTTGGCCACATGTGGATATTGAGAAACGACCCACAGGATGACAGTAAGGCTTCTACTACTGGTGGATACACGCCTTGACGGACAACCAGCACAAAAGACAATCTAGCCCAGTGTCTGTGCTTGGTGCCTCCTACTGGCCACAGGATGCCTTCTGCTCTCCATCTCCCAGTTCTCCCAATCCTCTCCTGTGCTCCCAATCCTCTCCTGTGCTCCCAATCCTCTCCTGTGCTCCCAATCCTCTCCTGTGCTCCCAATCCTCTCCCAGTGCTCCCAATCCTCTCCTGGGCTCCCAATCCTCTCCTGGGCTCCCAATCCTCTCCTGGGCTCCCAATCCTCTCCTCATCCTCTGTGCCTTCCCCTCTCTCTGCCACTTACTCCAGGTCTGTCTTTTCTCCTTCTTTACCCCCACCTCCTCCTGCTCTTCCTCTCTCGCCCCCGCCCCAACGTCCTTTTCCTCATATCTGCCATTTCTCACTTCCACCATCACCTTCTCCTACACAAACACAGAGAGCTGGATTCCATATTCTTGTGGCTTTCTTCACTGTTGCTTACCCAATTCTACCCCGTTCACAGTGTGAATATGACCTTTCTGATTTCATGATCAATTAAAGCAGTAGTTCTCCCTTCCTGATGCTGCGACCCTTCAATACAGCTCTTCACGTTGTGGTGACCCCCAAGCATAAAATTATTTCATTTCTATTTCATGACTGTAATTTCACTACTATTACGAAGTGTAAATATCCGATAAGCAACCCCCAAAGGGGCCATGACCCACAGGTTGAGAACTGCTGAGTTAAAAGAATAAATTTCTTTCTCTAAGCATCACAGGAGGCTTTTCCATCCAAAGAGCCTCTCGTCCTGGCCACCATGTTGTAGGTCACTAGAGGCCCCTGTGTGTGGTGAGGAGGCTGGCCTAGCCAGGGCACCTGGAGGAGAGTTGGAAGTTATCAGATCACTTTGAACACGGACTGCACTGCGAAGCTGTAAATTCATAGCCCGTTCTAGCACTCTGGGAGTCCAATGGCCCACAGGCCCTTGGGCCTCTCTTCCTTCTCTCTGTGGGGCACGCTGTTGTCCCCCAGGCACAGGTTAGGAACCGTCTGGCCGAGGTCCCTTTGGCCTATCCCAGCAGTAGCTCCTTCTCGCTGCCACCGCAGCGGTTTGGTCTGCCCCCAGGAGCCATGCATTGGTAGTTTGCAGTTTAGGGCGACTGTACATGTCACTGCACCAAGAACTGCACTTCCTCTGCGTTGACTCATTACCCAGCCCCTCCTTTTGGGCTTCCATCCTCTCCCTCCCCTTCTACCCTTCTTCCCCTCCCTGTCACTGAGTTTGAAAACACACTCTCAACTCTCCAGGGAGCCTATTTCCCCTGAGGAAGGCACAAAAGCACGGGAAGGAGGCCAGAGACAGTGCTGAGCTTGGATTAGGGCTCTGCCTGGATTCAGCTCACCCAGCCCCGTGAAGGCCTTTCTCTCCTGGGACTATGGTCACAGGTGAGTTCATCTCCAGGTCTGCTAGAGGAGGTAGGCCACCCTGCCTGGGAACAAGCTGGCTTTTTAAAGAACATAGTCTCTGGCTGGGAAGACAGCTCAGTCAATAAAATGTTTGTGAGCCTAAGAACCCAAGTTTGATCCCTAGATCTCAGATTTAAAAAAAAAAAAAAGATGGGTATGTGGCTCATGCCTGTGATTCCAGTGCAAAGATGGGTAGATCCCGCAGCTTGCCGGCCAGCCAGCTTAGCCTATTTGGCAAGTTCAAGGCCAATGAGAGACCCTGCCTAAAAGAAAAAATAGATAATAACAAGGTAGACAGTACCTAAGGATGACGCCTGAAGTTGTCCTGAACATACACCTCCATCCACGCACAAATATCCACACACACACAAAGGAACACAGTCTTATGGGTAGGCACATGCTGCTGAGCCTGATGACCCGAGTTCAAGCCCTGGTAACCATTTAGTGGAAGGAAGGGAGCAACCCCCACAAATTATCTTCTGACCTCTACCTGCACATGCATTTGTACACACACACACACACACACACACACACACACACACATACATACACACACATACACACACACAAATAATTTGTGAATGTGAATGGCCTCTTAGAGAAGTGGCCTAGTCTGTGTCTTTTGGCTCTCCCTCACAGCAGTAGCCCCAGGACACACAACCCACACAGGAAGAGAACCCCTGGACAACATTCATCCCCAGGATAGTCATACCCATGGCTTCATTGCTGGTTACAGGTTGGCAGTGGTCACACTGGGAGGCCGTGGCCCCGTGGACAAGGTGTCTGTCCATAACCACACCTGTCTGGGTGTGGTTTACAGGGGTGGGGGACAAGCTGTATACATTACAGTCTCTGGTTCTCACAGGCTACTTTGGGCATGGCAGTTTTATGGCTGTTTCTCATTCTGAAGAATGGCACCCAGGGTGAGGCCCTCAAGGCCTGAGTAGATGCCGGAGGGTGGAGAAGGAGGATCATAAACAGAAGAGGATGAAGAGAGGTGTCTCAGTGCTCAAGATGCCAAGGTTCAGCTACAGTGTCTAAGGTACAGCCTTCGTGAGCCCCCTGAGGCAGCCAATGCTACTCACTGCTGCCTGCAAATGCCCCTGCTAGACAGCCCTAACCCTGAGCCAACACCTCCTCCTGTGTCCTGGGATTCAGAACACTCGCACCATAATGGGCCCTGCCATTCCTTTCTGGGTGATGAGGGAGCTCTGTCCACCTAGGCCTTCAATCGTAGCTCTCCAGAAAGACTCACAGGTCCCTGTGGAAGCCAAGGCCTCTTCATCCCTTCCTTACCCCTTCCTTTCTTCCATTCCTCTCTTCCTCTCTTTCTCTCTCTCCTTCCCTCCTTCCTCTCAAAGATCCCAAGACCTGTGTGCAGGAGATGCTGCATGGGCTGACTCCATCCTCACCCTTTAAGGATGCCATGAGGTCACCTTCTTCATTTGGTTTACCTGAGATGGCTCTGGCTAGAGACTCATTGTTGTGGCTTCAGCAAAGCCCCTTCAAGAGCATCAGTGGAAATGGGACACAAATGCTCTGAGCCCCGTCATACCGGATCCACCTTTCCTACTGGTGCCAGGAAATAAAGCAGACGAAAGCAGGACGTGAAAGTCAGGGCTTTCAGAGAGAGGGCTGTGGGGGCAACCATGTTCAGCTGGAGCTTATGGCATAGCTTGGTTTCTTATGGGTGTACACAAACAGAGAGAGAGAGAGAGAGAGAGAGAGAGAGAGAGAGAGAGAGAGAGAGAGAGAGAACACTGGGGATTTGAACCTGGGGCCTCATGCATGTAAGACAAGTTCCTCAGCCGATGTTCACATTATTTCTCTACTTACTGGGGCTCTAAGACCAAACCTTGCACCTTGCATATTTCATTTAAGCAAGTACCGTTTACATACAGCAAAGGGTACTACCTTTGTATTTTTAGAATTGATATGATGTTCCCTCTAAAACAATTTGTCAAAATACAAGAGCAGGGCTGAAGGAATGACTCGGTGGTTAGGAGCACCAAATGTTCTTCTGGGGGACCTGAGTTTGATTCTTACCATTCACATGGTGGTACACAACCATGTCTGTAGCTTAAGTTCCAGGGGATCTGATTCCCTCTTCTGGCCTCCAAGGGCACCAGAATCACACATGGTCCACAGAGATGTACAGTCAAAACACTCATACACATAAAATAAAAATGAAAAGTAAATAAAAGAAATCAGGTATGGTGGCACATACCTTTAATCCCAGCGAGGTAGAGACAGGAAGATCTCTGATTTCTAAGCCACCTGGTCTACATAGGGAGTTTCAGGCCATCATAGGCTACCTAGTGAGACCCTGTCTCAAAAAACAAACAACTAAATTAATTAATTAATATGCCAAGTCCCACAGTAACCTAAAGTGAGAAGGATCATTAGTACCTGGCAGATGTTGGAGATGTTGAGGCCTGCATAGGAGACTTGAAATGACCCAAGCAATATGATTTATGAAGTGCTTCCAAAAACTCAGAAATACTTTTTTCTGATGTCATAAATAACAGTCAATGAGAAAAAATGGTTCAATATTTTCAGACAAGACTGAAAATCCAGAGATCTTATCTTTGGAATGATTCTTCCATATTCCAGCAGAGGCCAATGATATAAATGTGGTCTATCTAATCTTGACTGCTCTGAAATATCTTCTATTCTTGGAGACTGAGTTTGAAGCTTCTAGAAGCAGGCATATGAACAGAACAGAACTGTAACTTGTCTTCCAGGTTTTAGACCTAGGTTTGCTGTGGTTCCTCCACTAGTTCTGAAGTCTTACTCGGTTACTTGCAAACCAGGAACCCTAGTGAGCCTTCAGTAAGCTCAAAGCAACAGTTCCCACACTTTGTTCAGAAATGGGAATTTTAGAGATTGATGTTTTTATTATTATTCTTTTTCAATTTGTATGCATATGTGTGTGGAATGTGTGTGTGTATGCATGTTTTCGTGTGTGTGTGTGTGTGTGTGTGTGTGTGTGTGTACATTCGTGAATGAGCATGCTTACACACAGGTGTGCCCATGTGGGAAGCCTAAGGCTGATGTCTAGAATCATTCTTATTTGTTGAGGCAGGGTCCCTTAATCCCACCTGGAGTGGAGTACATCATTATGGCCAGTCTTACTAGCCGTTTGCTGTGAGGATCCCGCTGTCTCCTCTTCCCCATGCTGGAATCACAGGCAGGCCACCATGCCTAAGAGACATTGTATCAGTTTCTGGGAATGTTATTTCCTGTATAGGGGCAAGTGCTTTAACCAACCGCTGAACCATTCATTTTCCTAGCCCTAGAGAATGATCCTTTAAATAAATATATTATATATACTAATATACATAAAACCATATATTATATATAGTAATACATACTAATCTATAATTATATCTGTTATATATAGCCGATTCACTAGAATAAATTCATATTAATATATAATAAACCAATATTGCATACTCTACATTAAATATTTAAATATTCATTTTATATTTGATTTATAGATATACAATAATTATATTATACATTTAGATATGAATATAAAATATAGCTACTTTATATTTTAAAATCAATACTATTTAAATAATTAAATATCATACAATCATCATATAATATATTAATATATGTATTATATATTATAATATGTACATATGTTCTATGGTCCATTAAGTCTGGAAAACACTGGCTTTAAATACTAGCCTTCTGTCTTCTAAAGTATCTTGAGAAATTCAATGCCATCTCACAGGATGCAAGATTTTAGAGTTGTCGAAATACCTTAGTCCACAATAACCTTAAACAGAGATAAGCCCGGGCAGGAGTGCCAAGAACAAGACGGAAGATTCTCACTACCACCCATGGAAACATAAAACACACAGCTAGAAACTGGGTGAAATAACTTTGCATGTGCTCTGGAGATCAGCCAAAAGCCTAGAGCAACCAGGCCAATGCCCAAGCAAACATAATCCAAACTAAGTGCTGGGAAATGCCATGCTGTTCTTCCTCAGCCTTGTTTTCTCCTCCTCACTGTGACATGGCATGGCGTGAGGGAAGAGGCATCTCAACTTCAGATTACCTTTCTTGAACCAAAGAAGATCCAGTGGACCTAATTTGTAATAGGTAACCATGTCCAGGCACTTCCTGAGAGACCAGGCTCCGCCACTTCACTTGGAGCTCAGAGAGCCAAAAGTGTCACAGCTAACTAATCTGGGTCTCGCCAGAGCTCAGCAAGCAGTGGTTGTGGCCACGGAAATTGAAGAAGAACTCGGAGACAGAAATTACTGATGGAAGAGAACATGCTAGAAGAGCGAAGGTCCCAAGAAGAAATAGAGACGGCACAGCCGGGAACATAAAACATGTAAAAGCAGCTCCATGTATGGGGATTAGAAGAGTCAGGTAAGACACATACCCAGAATCACTGACTGTCTTATCTGCCAACCTGCTAAGCTGGGAGATTTCAAACGCCCAGTTTTCAGAAGATGTACAAAACAAACAGGAAAACATGGCCCATTCACTAGAACAAAATGAATCTTTAGACTCTGCCTCCGAAGAAACAAACATCAGACTGACTAAATGAAGATAAAACAGCCCTTAACTATGCTCAAAATGCTGAAGGAAAATACAGACATGAGGCAAATAAAATTAGGAAAATAACATGCAAATACATGTTAATGTTAACAAAGAGATACAGAGTATTTTTAAACAAAGTGACAATTTTAAAAAAATATTTTATTATTTTTTTATTTGTATGGGTGTTTTGCTACATGTGTGTAGCTACATGTTTTGCTACATGTATGTGCACCACTTGCCTGTGAAGGCCAGAAGAAGGTGTTGGATCCCCTGGAAGCGGAGTTACAGATGATTGTGAGCCAGTATGTGGGTGCTGGAAATCGGGCCTGGGTCCTCTGGAAGAGCAGCCAGTGCCCTAGATAACTACTCATCTATCTCTCCAGCTCACAAATAATTTTTAAATGAACAAAAATTGCAGCCAAAAAGTAAAGTGAATTGAAACATTCACTGGAAGAATTCAACAGCTGACTCAGTCAGAAGAAATAACAGAACTGGAGAGAAAACATTTAAATTATCAGGTTTGAGGGGGGAAATAAGGTAAACAGAATCCAGTGGACTTACAGATAATAGTGAACAAACTATGCGTTATGAGGGTTCTAGAGACAGGAGAGAGAGGAAAAGGGACAGAGATGTGATCTGAAAGAATGATGTCCAATTTTCTCAAATTTGAGGGAAAATATGAATCGGAATATCCAAAAATCTTAGCAGATATCCAAGTGGGTTGCACATTATCCCAGAATTAGGACTCTTGAGAATCTTTTTCTCTAAGAGTAAACTTGGATCTAGGGACATGTTGAACTTGGGGGAACAATTAGCTGCAAGTGTTTATCTTGGAACTATAGATAGCTGTGTCCAATAACAGAGAATCTGCTTAGCTGAAGTGTTTCTGTAAGAGAATACTATGCACCTGTTAAATGACATCAGCAGTGTTTGGAACATGATATAAAAGGACGGTTATAGCCGAGCAGTGGTGGCCCACGCCTTTAATCCCAGCACTCAGGAGGCAGAGGCAGCTGGATCTCCGTGAGTTCAAGGCCAGCTTGGTCTAAAAAGTGAGTTCCAGGACAGCCAGGGATACACAGAGAAACCCTGACTCAAAATAAAATAAAATAAAATAAAATAAAGTCCACCTGCAGCCTTATTTTCATAACATAGGTGAGTGTGCATGAATAGTTGTGAACAAATTTAGAAAGCAGGACATGAACAAATTAAGAATTAACTTTCTTCTTAATAAATGAGATTAAGGATTTTCTTGATTCTTTTTGCTTCTATATAAAACTATGCCTTCTGTTATCACAGAAGATATTAGAATACATTTAAAGCCAGGCGGTGGGGGTGCACACCTTTAGTCCCAGCGATAGGCAGAGGCAGGTGGATCTCTGTGAGTTCCAGGAGTCAGGGCTACACAGAGAAACCCTGTCTCAAAAAACCAAATAAACAGCAAAACAAACAACAAAAAACATTTTAAAATTAGCCACATTCCTGCTAAGTACCAGAGAGAGGCTTGAAGTGAGTGGCATTGTCATCCATTAAACTGCGCAGTCTCCGGCCAGCCCTTCAGAGGCTAGCTGCGGCCCCTCACTCACAGGCCTTGCTCTCTTGTTCACCACAGACCTGCTGAAAGTTCCAGGGTGTTGTTATTTCAGGTATCTTAACAGATCGAGGGACAACGTCTAGGCTGAGGTGAAATTTCATCGTTCCGTTGGCTTCCTAGTCGCGCTGTCTGCCAAGTCATCTCAATGTTTCTGCTTCATCACTCAGCCTCCACTCACATCTCCCTGCAGATGAAGGAGCTGCTTGCTCATCAGCACCTCTTTCACTGGTCACAAGGGCAGAGCCAAGCATCAGGATGACCAAACAGCTATAGAAAGCTCGACTTTCTGGGCTGATGAAATGGCTTAATGAGTAAGGGCACCTGCTACCAAACCCGAAGACCCGAGTTCAATCCCTGGGACCTCCATGGAATGAGAGCCCTCCTTCAAGTTACCCTGTGATTCCACATGTGCCCTGTGGTAGACACACACACACACACACACACACACACACACACACACACACACTCAGTCAATCAGTGGATGATAAAAAGAAAGCTTAGCTTTCTTTCTGAGTCTGTCAAGGTGTCTTCGTGATTTTCCCCTGATGGGGGAATGTCTTTCTGTACGCTGTGAATATGTGTTGCTCTGCTTGGTTGATAAATAAAGTTTTGGCCTATGGTAAGGCAGCTTAGAGGCAGGTGGGAAATTCAAAGAGAGAGCCAGGAAGAAGGCTGGGAGAGATACCAGCAAGCCGCCCAAGGAGCAACATGTAATGGGACGCAAGTAAAGCCATGGAACATGGCGATACATAGATTAATAGTTATGGGCTAATTGAAGATATAAGAGCTACTTAGCAAAAGACTTGAGCCATGGCCATGCAGTTTTAATTAATATAAGCCTCTGTGTGTTTACTTGGTGCTGCAGTGCCACAGGAGCTGGGCAGGGCCAGAAAAACTTTCAGCTACATTCCCCCTTAATTTACAAAATTTCATCTTGCACCATTTCCCCCAAGGGGCTTTTGGAACTCAAATCCAAGCAGGAAATATAGGCCAGTCTGGTCACTTTTGCAAATCCCAGATGAAACTGAAATTCAAATGTCATGTGATGAATAGTGCTGACTCTCCTCTGCTGGCTGTTTTAGGAGACTGAGGTTTGGACACACAGGCTTCCTGATGAAGCCAGGTGCAGATGCTCTAAAGCTAGATTCACTTCTCAGAACTGCAGGCCAAGCTGGTTCCACCCCAGAGAACGTGCAGAAGCCCGGCCTGTGATCTTTAACCTGTGCAAGCGTGCAAGAATGGAATTTTTGCAGGGGAAAGGTTTCAGGTAGACCCCACCTCGGCCCACTGGGCACTTCCTGCTGTTCAAACCAGAAGTCTTGAGCAGTAGCTACAGCTCAGTAGTGGTGTTTGCCTGAGAGATCGGGGGCCCAGGGTTTCATCCTCAGTGCCATGAAAACACAGAAGTAAATCTTACCACAAATCTGAGAATACTTTAAAATCAAAATGCAGGACCACACACACACACAGAGAAGATGCTATATCAATGAAACTTAACTTGGGGAAGGCACAGGGCTCAGGCAATGTTCGTGGGGTTCAAGTCCTTTTCTGCCACAAACTTAAATTTTCAGGAGGCCCAGCAGCTTCCCATAGTGAAGAACCAAGCCCAGCACAGCTGACCAGGGAGGGGATTTGTCCTGGGCCCTAAAAGCCTACTGGGAAATTGTTCATCCTACAGGAAGCAGAAGTCAAGATACAGGCCTGTAGCCAACGCAGAAGCGCAGAGAGACTGGGGGTATACAGGGTCAGAACATAGTCACACACAAAGGTAAAATCAGAGAAATAATCATGTCTGAGCAATGGACTCCACTGTGGCACAGGCAAGCTTTTCTTTTCTTTGATATCCACCTCCATCCCCCATGCTGTCCAAACTCCTCTGAAATACACATTCCAGACAGTCTGCTTACTTACATATTAACAGAAATTTGCATTTTGGTAAGATTCTAACTACTGTGAAAGTTTTCTCAGGGCTCAAATAGTTGGATCTCCATACAGGTTGCAGAAAACAAAGTAGGTAATGAACATAAGAACATTCTAGAAGGTATAATGCAACACACGGGAACCTGTGCTGGGAATTAAGTTTCTGACCCTTATGGCCTCTTTTTTGGGACGTGATCTCCACATCTTTGTGCTAGGTGTTGGCTGCACACACTTGAAAGTGAGGCTGTCCTGAAACCAAGCTGTGTGCTCGTGAACGAGACAGCTTTGAGCCTCATTTTCCTGTCTGTAAAATGGGACAGTGAAACTGCAGTGTCTGGAGGCGTGCCTAGGAAGCTCTCTGCTACATTGCTCTCCATGCTTATGCTGCTCTCCTTCACACTCTCCGCCCCCACTTCCTAACAGAAATTGTTTGCAAATGAGGGAGTAAAATGGAGTCTCTCGCCGGGCAGTGGTGGCGCACGCCTGTAATCCCAGCACTCAGGAGGCAGAGGCAGGTGGATCTCTGTGAGTTCCAGGCCAGCCTGGTCTACAGAGCTAGTCCAGGACAGGCTCCAAAACTACAGAGAGACCCTGTCTTGGAAAAAAAAAAAAAAAAAAAAAATGGAGTCTCTCAAGGAGGACTTACTCTTTGGAGAATTCAGATTGTGACCTTACTGGGGACTTTTGGTTGTGTGTGATACCGCCCCAAGTCGGCCTAAGCAAGGAAGGAATATACCAGCTCACATAATTGAATATATTAGAGATGTATGCTGTGGGATGGTCTGTATGTCAAATTGCTCTGATTGGTCAATAAATAAAACACTGGTTGGCCAGTGGCCAGGCAGGAAGTAGGTGGGACAAGGAGAGAGGAGAATTCTGGGAAGTGGAAGGCTGACGCAGAGAGACACTGCAGCCGCCGCCATGACCAGCGGCATGTGAAGATGCCGGTAAGCCACCAGCCACGTGGCAAGGTATAGATTTATGGAAATGGATTAATTTAAGCTATAAGAACAGTTAGCAAGAAGCCTGCCACGGCCATACAGTTTGTATGCAATATAAGCCTCTGTGTTTACTTGGTTGGGTCTGAGCGGCTGTGGGACTGGCGGGTGACAAAGATTTGTCCTGACTGTGGGCAAGGCAGGAAAACTCTAGCTACAGATGTATCTCTTTACGGCTTCAGGCATGGCTGGATCAGGGTCTCTGATGACAGCAAGTCTTAGCCCCCTCTTCTTCTCAGCATCCCAGCTATTTTCTCTGCACCAATTTGATTTTCAGGCAGGGTCTTCCTGCATGATGCTCCTGGAAGTTCTGAAAGCCAGGGATGCCTACCTACAAAGGAAGCTCCTTTCCCCACACAGTTAAGAAGTCCCAGGACCAATGGCTGTGGCCAGAGCAATGGCAATGTGACCCGCGCCTGGAACAAGCGGACTGCGTCAGCAAGGAGGACTTGTCCTCCAAGGAAAACCAGAGTTCTCTTGGCAGCCGGAGGGAAATGTTAGCTAGGCACAAACAACAGATCCTGCATCCACTCTACCTCTTTGAAAGAAGGAACAATCAGGAATAAAGGGAGTCCCAAATGTCCCGGCAGAGGCTTGAGGACGTGTCCCCAACCCACTGATGCTAGCCTGGAAATAGAAGGAGCTAATCAAAGCTGCCAAAGAGCTCAGGGTTATTTGAAGTTTTTTTGTTGGCGTTTGCTTGTTTATTCCTATGTAACTACGATCTTAAGACCTCTAGAAGGGAAAGTGACCAGCTGAAGTCTATAGGAAAAGCAAACAAGAGGAAAAGACGGGGTGCTGGGCACCTGACCAAGCAGGTATTGGGAGCTAGCGCTTCCTTCTTAAACACCTATGGAAATGTTTGAGATCTAAAACAAGACATATTTACTGGCTCTGAACTATGAGAAGAAAAACACAACACCGAAACTAATAGTGTTTAATTAAATGTCAGAATGCCTGCAGATATTCATATTTTATCAGCTTCATTGATGGCTATGCTTACTATTCCTCCCAGATCCCATTATGTTGGGAAGTAATTGTATCGGTAAATACTGCTCTCTTTGCAGGCTTCCGAAGTTCACGCAATGATCTCTGGGAAATCTTGGCATTGTGTGTGGATGCACCCATGGCCAGATCCAAGGCAAAAGGATTCCTGTAAACCTCTCAACCGGCATATAGAAAACAAGAGGTAGGTGCATGATGTTCAGAGGGGCTGTCTTTGAGAGCAAGGGTACCTGGGTCTCTCTAGATAGGCCTGCCCATGGGACACCTTGGAGCCAGGGAGGCCACAGCCACAGGCCACCATCCCCCAGCCCCTTCTTCCTAGCGCCTCCCTGACTGAGCCCCCACCCCTCTTTTAAGCCTCTATCATGGCAACCGCCCCAGGGCCAGACCCCTAATTACCAGCTTCTTCTAAGTGCCAGGGAGGGGGAAAAAAAGCCTTAGATAGCCCTGCCCCCTCCCAGCACAGGCCCAGGAGGTCAGGCAGGTTCAAAAGGTGAAATAAATGAATCTTTACACATTCTAAGGGCCCAAACAACATTCTCTGTGGCATTAGGGCCTGAAACAGCAGCCAGCAAAAGCAGGTGTGCTGGGTGCCCTGTCAGCTAACGACACTGATAAGCCTGCCATGCCTGGTTCTGCTTCATTTCAAACAGACTGCTGCGGGAAGGGGGGGGGGGGGAGCCAGAGCAGAAATAATTGCCGGAGCTTCCAGGGAGCAGAGAGAGCCTGCAGGCGGAGATCAACCGGCCTGATTTCACCCTCTCCCCTTTCTTTCTATAACCTTAAATGTTCTACTCTGATAGAAGTCATCATGTCAGCTTTCTCCCCAGCCTCTCCAGCTGCCCAGTTTCCAATTGTATCAATGGGTAAGGCTTTGGGGGGGGGGGCGGGGGGAGGGCAGGGATTTTCATCTTGATTTCTGGTTTCCAGGCTTTAAGGACGAAGCCGACTCCCCCGATCAGATTCAAGCATCAGAATGTGCTGTCCTGAGCATGCATCTAGAATCAGATCCCTTCCCCTCTTCTCCGCCGCCCCCCCCCCAGCTGCCTAGGAACTAGGGAGGGCTTAGATAGGTCTTGCTTTTTTTTTTCTCCCTCTCCCCAAGTGATGGATAATAAAACAAATCGAGAGCAAAATAATACTTGTTACAGGATTTCTGATGAAGTGGGTAAGGGGAGTCTGATTCTCGGCCCTCCCTAGGGGATGGTGCCAGCAGGCTTTAAGCTCTTGAGTTTATTGAAGACCTCAGGCCTTAGGAGCAGGGAAATCAGGTGTACGGGCCTCACATGGGCCCATCTGAACAAACTCTGGGCTTTGCGTTGCTTATTGTATGAACCATGGTCTCACCATACTGCCCAGGCTGGTCTTGAACTCACAATCCTCAGCCTCCAGAATGTCATGACCTTGCACTATGTAGAACAGAAACTTACCAAGCAAAGAATGGGAAGAGCTGGGAAACAGGTGTTGACTCTTTACACCCAAGCATTAATGGTAAAATGGAGCGCACATTAAATAGACACACATTCACTGTGGCCATCAGCGGGGATGCAGGGATGTGAGGGAGATCATAAGTTGCTCTAAGGACTCGTAGTAGTTGCTCAAGAGAGTATGGTAGCAAAATGTTTAGGCAAATCAAAGGAAGGCCTGTGGAACCAACACTAACTTCTATAGGTGTCTTCATGAATCACCCATCGAAGACTCTGAGGTAAATTACCCAGAGACTTGGTCGTGTTAAAAAACAAAAGTACATGTACCTTCATTCATCACACTCACCAGGGCCATCGGGCAGTAACCAAGAATGTGGACAATGATTTGGAGAAGAGGGTGAGTCAGACACAGGGTGAGACTCCTGGGTCAAAACCAGCTCTTTCTGGAGCAGTGGAAGCTGCCTGCAGTGAGACAGAGCCATGAGGAAGAGCATACAGCGGGACTCATGGGTCAGGGCTGGACCATGTGGGCAAATGCAGGAAGAAATAAGCCAGACACCTGCACCACCTCGGACATCGGAGGGGTGGAGAGCAGAGAGGAGCACGAGACCCCATCTAGAAATTTCTCCAGGAAAGATGGCAACGGTGGCAGAGGGGTCTCTCAGTCCTTCCTTAATTCCTTCCCATGAATGTAAGTGTGCATCAGCAGAGAGGGAGGGAGGGAGGGAGGGAGGGAAGGAGGGAGGAGGGAGGGAGAGAGAGGGAGGGAGGGAGAGAGAGAGAGAGAGAGAGAGAGAGAGAGAGAGAGAGAGAGAGAGAGAGAGAGAAGAAAAAGGAAATGCTAATTATGCCAGGGACACTGACAGATGTAACAGAAAGTGTCTTCATTGGGAAATTGCCATCTGAAGTCCCTTGTTCCTTCAGAAACCAGGAGGAGAGGCAGAGGGAGCCTGACAGGAAGTGAGGATTCGAGACTTCAAACACAAACATTATGAAAAACAAGCAACATCTGCAAACAGTAAGTACTTATTTATATTTTATGGAGTGTGTGCTTGGGATTCTGACAGGTTTTTAAACAGAGACCATATTAAGCCCATTCAAAGGCGAGAATGTCCCTTTTAAAAATGCATTACCCTGCTGCTCAGGCAGGCAGGCCGGCTGCTGGCCTCAGGTGAGCCCTGACCCCTGCCGACCTGGTCTAACAAAACACACATGCAGGTTTGCAAGGGGGCCGTTTAGTGCCTCTCTCTCAAGGTCATCGCGGGCGGGTGGGGGCTGGAGGGTTAGTATGCAGCAAGCTTCTCCCTCCGCTGACAGAGGCGCTTTGAACTTTTCCCTTCTGAACAAATAGGAAAGGGACCCCGCAAGGAAACAGTGCTGAGAATCTACCACGGCAAGAGCATTCCTCAACTGAATAAGCTGTAAATAAACAAGTAAATAAATAAGTGGCCATCCTTGTCCTGGACGAATGAAAGACACCCCTCCTAGGCTTCTAGGGGCTTTGTGCATTTGCTGCCTGTGAGAAACTTTAAAATAAAAACAACAGAATAAACCTTCTCTCTCTTTCCTTTTCCAAAGGACGAACCCTTTATTTTTGACAACAGATACGAGATGGCTGGCAGGTACCGTGGGCTCTGTTCCATGAAATATTTAGTAAGGCAATAACGACTCCCCGGACAGCCTAAGAAAAGCGCGATTATATTCAGAGAGAAAGCCATGAGCAAACAGAGGGGGGGAGGACACAAAGGAAGATAAAGGAGGGGCTTTCATCAGGACTTCCTGTCCAATAAGGCAACCAGGCTTGATCCATATGTTTTGAGAAAAATCAAAGTGTCACAACTATCCAAAATGTCAATAGCTCCGGTAAGGAATATTGTGTAACATTTTCTATTACACCGTTCAAGAATTTGCCTCCCAGCGCAATTTGGAAGAAAAAACTCTTTCATTTCAAAAACACTCAAAAGAAAAGAAAGGGGGGAGGCGGGAAGAGGCGAACAAGGCGCGTTTGAGGGGAGTGTAACATGATCGTGCTCGGGGCTCCCAACCATCCTAAAAGCCGGGCTGATGAAAGTGACTCTCCTCCACACCTCTGCGGCCGCCTGCCCGTTCTCTCCTTTCTTTCCAGACACTCTGGCTTGCTAAGGCACTTCCTGGACCGCAGAGTGGGACTGAGCAGGCTTCGTGCAGCAGGCAACCGGAGGTGCAAGCCTTCAACGGTCTTAGTATTGCGATGATCCACGTAATGATTTAAGGGATGCGTCAAGGAATGCTCCGCTTGTCTCTCTAGGTGTTGGGTACCCAATTGCTGGGTGACACACTTTGGAAAGGTCTTGCAAGGCAGAAGAGAGAGTCTCCATGTGAGCAATCTATTGCTGCTTTGGCAAAATGTAAACAAAATCTGCCCCCATCCCCTTTCCTCTGGGACTGGCCTCGCAGTATCTAGTCTGACAGAACTTCCTGGCTGTGGTTCTTCTGATTGCCTCTGCCACATCCTGGATATTCTGGAGGGACAGACCATGAAGGAGCTGCTGCTGTCTGTGCCTTATGGAATCTTAAATAGAATGGAACAGGCCCCCAACAATCAATATTACTGACAAATTAATCTCTGCAAATAAACTGTTGTGCACATCAAGGCTGTCCCAAGTCCCCAGAATAATTGTGTTAAGGAAGTTGAGGTCTTTGCACCAGTTTTACGGCATTATTTTTTTTTTCTTCTGGGCAGCAGCAGCAGTAGCCTCACTCAGACTGTCTGAAGGGATGAGGCACAGAGGGTCCAGTCCCTCAGGGGCCTTGCCTTCCAAGACTCCAGAATGTTAAGGTACCTACCCTTTCTGGAGGGAAGAGAGAGCAGGAAGACACTGTCTATACGGCTCAGACTCAGAAACCACCAGGAGCTCAGCTTCACCATGGCTCTCAATATCAAAATTCTGATTCATTTTCCTTTGAGGAATAAAAGGGGCTCAGGATGCTTTTGTGACTTCCCCCAAATTTCAACAGTTGTCGGAAAGGAGGCCACGGGAAACCGCTTGTGCCCCCCACGCACCCCCCGTTAAACCTTGGACCATGGTATACTGTGTGATGAATACCACCGGACCAGTGGCCTCCCACTGTGCGGTGCTCTGGTCCTTCCCCCAGAACACCGGTTCCTGTCATCCAGCTCGGAAGGATTAACATGTGGAAAGCAGGGGGACACAAACCTGGGGCCCATTCTGTTCCCACTGACTGAGGGTCTGAGCTACTTGGGAGCCTCAGAGCAAATAGGCGAGCCTCTCCCCCACCCCAGGAACAGTACATGGCAGCAGGAATCAGGAGTCACCAGAGTATAGTTGTCATTAGTATGTAAATTTTAAAAGCTCAGTCAAAAATATCAATACCTCCCACTTAATTTATTACTATATAAAGATGGATGGCGGTGAAGCATATCATTGATTTTCAGAGCTCTTAAAAAATGGCAAGGAAGAAAATAGTCAAAGACAACACAAAATGCTGTGTTTCAAAATTAATCACTGTGCTTTTTAAAACACACACAAATGCGCTGTACAGCAGCCCATACGGTTCAATCTTATTTGATTGCCTTTTCTGAAAATGAAGAAATGGAGCAGGGCATTTATGTAAAGAGCTCTCCCTTGGAATGGATTAGATAGAGCGAGTTAGCATTTTTACTATATCGACAGTAGACTGTTAGGCAGCCTCACTCCAGCCTGGCCCCTGAGAGGAAATCGAAGAGAATGCAGTCCCTTGGCAGAGCTGGGCAGGACAACCTATCAGTCCCGGGTCCTCAGCCAGCCTGGTGTTCACTGGCCAGCCTAGGCCAGGCCGGCTCCTCTTATTCTTTGATGATTACTGAATGTTGCCATCGTCCTGTTTACTGACGTGTTAGGAGGAATAGTCATGATCCTGGAACCCAAACGCCGATTCGTCACCAGGCTCAAACTGTTGTGGAAAGTCTGTAACCTGGGAGTTTTATGTGTGTCTGAAATGACAAGGACATCAGGGGGCCTGATCATTCCCTGTGCTGCTAAAGGGAGGGTCACTTCCTTGCACTTGACATTTCAAGATGTTTACATTTACACAGAGGGGGAGGGGCTGGAGAGAAAAGATCCTGAGGAGGCAAAAGGAGAAAGAAGATAATAAAGGTGCAGTTGGTGGAAAGAGTGCACGTCTCGGCGCTTGTTCTCTGGGCTTTGTTTGGCCTCTCAAGCATTTTGGCTCTGTGTCTTTTGAATAAACAGCCTCCTGATTAAAGCAGACTGACTGAGCCTTGGGGTGAAGCAAATGCAGCCTAGAGAGATGCTGCAGATGCTACACTTCCCAAAAAACCCAGATGCCCAAGGAGGAGGAATACTTATACTTCATAGTAGTAAATTCAGGGTGTTTGTCTCCTCTTCCCAGAGTTCCGGGTTCTACCTCCGACCTTCCTCAAAAGACCCTGGGAATGGTGGGCGATTGCCTTGGGTTTGCTATGGTCGAGGCAGAAACTTATTCTCTTATAGAGATGCTCTACCTGGCATTAGGCTGCAAGCCACAGGCAACTCTCCACGTGCATTACACTGGAAATATGCAGCTCATAGATGCACCCTGTCCTGAGAACCCCAGTCTCCATCGGGGCTGCTTTCCAGAGTCCCTGCCAGGAGACTGATTACTCTGATTTATCCAACCACTTCCACTGTGGTGAGCAGTAGCCTGCTTTCCCTCCTTGCTTTGTTTACGAAAATACGCATCAACTTACTAGATGTCTTCTTGCTATAATTGGATTTAATTCATTATCTCCCCTTTCAATAAAATCACAGGAAAACACGGGGATGTAAATGTGCAGGCTAATTGCTTATGGAAATTCAGGGGCCGTAGTTGGTATAAATTTACCCCTCACGAGAAAGACACAGTTGTGTTATTATCATAGCATTTTACAACAATATGTAATTATAGAGAGAAGCAGGTATAATTAACAAGCCTTTCCACAAAGCAGGTAACATTGCTGGTTAAATATTTACAGCTACACAAACAGCCAATAATAATGAGTTTTCTCAGCCACACATTACAGAGCATCCACCAAATATCCCACCAAGTGGTCATTATCACTCCAGCAAGCACGGCTTTGCCTTCTTGCCTGCAAGGATGCTTCTGCAGAGTCGGCAGGACAGGAATCCAGGCTGACGTGCCTTGCTGCCTTGCAATAGTAACGAAAACAAGTATGGAAGCATTCTCCTTCTGCAGAGAGCCGCAATTAAAGCTGCATATTTAGAGATTCAGAGATGACATCAGCCAAGTGTCCTGCACTTGGGAGGCGACAAAACGTGCGTCTCCTTCTTTCTTGCCTTCTTCCTTTCTTTTTCTTTCCTTTCCTTTCTTCCCCACTTTGCTATCCAAAGGAAACCCACAGCAAACTGCCCAAATACCGAAAGCTGCCTGCAGCACAAGCAACCGCCAAACAACCCACCAAGGGTCACCCAGATCTGCAGCTGTTGCACAAAATAAAATCAATGCAGCCCACTCTGGGCAAACACCCTCTGCGGCTCTTTATTACCAAATGATATGAACTTTGACCCAACCTGAACAAAATTTAATATTTTCTCCCAAATATTTAAAAAATTCATTCTGGGGCTCGTGCGGAGTCAGAGAGTCTGAGAGCTGTAATTTGACATCTGAATTATTCTGAGGTTAATACGGAAAGCTATTCACAAGCTTATTTGGAGATGTGTCAATCAAGATATCACTTGTGCAGAGAAGATGGACTTGGGCTTAGGAGAGCAGATAGCTTTCAGGGAAGCACAGAATAAAAGGAAGGCGGGCTCTGATGAATGTGTTACGTCTTCATTCCCCACAATGACATTTTTCTTTTCCTGAAAGAGCCAAGAGAGCCTGTCTCAGGGACGTGCCTTTTTCCACACCTGCAAAAACATCTTAACGTCTATTAAAAATGATAACCATAAACAATAAACATGGTGTCAATACTCGCCTCTGTTAATTTCAACACTGATTAAGATTTTAAGCAACGCTTCTAAATTAGACTGTCAGGCTGCCGTCCTCAAGGCTGGGTCAGGGTTCTGATCCGGAGCAGGGTTGCTGGAGCAAGCAGTCTTTTCCTGGTTTGACTGTGAGCCGGGCTGCGGCTGCCGATAGTCCTTTCATTCATGTCTGCAGAGTTGGGGGTGATTCAATTAGCCCTGATTGTCCGTGAGCTGCAGCCCAAAATAAAATGGCTGGCTCTGATAGCCTCTCTCTTACATATTTCCCAGCTGACAAATAACAATGTTAATTACCCATTGTTATGATCTGAAAAGACATTCGCATTTTAATTATGCAAATTCGGAGCCATTTTGTTCAGATAAGCAAAAACTAAGCTGGCTAGTTTGTCCAAGGGTGGCTGCGTCCCTGTTTGGAGTCTCCCCATTAACTGGACTATAGTATGTGTGATCTGTCATGCAAGAGTGGACTTCACCTTCGGGCATGTCAGAAGTAACTTCTTTCTCAAAAGACAAAGAACAAGACATCGTCTTTGACATTCTGTTTCTCTGAGCATCATTCATGGAAAGCTGTGATGGCCAGTTTGCTTGGCTGTGGCTGCTATCTTGGGGGTGTCTATGATAAATGACTGGGCGGTCAGCAAACACTGGTATTCATACCTGGGAGAGCCAGAGACTCGCCAAACATAAATCACAGCATGCATCTCCCACAGATTCCCCAAATATGTTGGAAGCATTTTCTG
Organism: Peromyscus leucopus; assembly: GCF_004664715.2. Taxonomy (NCBI): domain Eukaryota; kingdom Metazoa; phylum Chordata; class Mammalia; order Rodentia; family Cricetidae; genus Peromyscus; species Peromyscus leucopus. Next base: position 83,033,704 of record NC_051067.1, on the reverse strand, counting down.
CTACTGAAGCTCTATTTAGAAAAACTCTATAAACTGAAAAAAATAAAATCAAAATTATCTTCCAAAGCTTGGAGTAGAGAATTGGCATGTGGAGGAGAGCCTTGGGGACACGGTCTCTTCATTGTTTGCCTTTGCACATGACAGTCTGGCTGGTCTTCCAGGGATTACTGTGGGAACATCTTGATGTGGGAACACTGGGATTATAGACATAGGCTACTCTATCTGGCTTTACATGGGGACTGTCTCCTCTTCATTGCTAATTGATGCCCACTATGGGCAGCACCACTTCCTAGGCTGGACCCCAAAGTGTTTAAGAGTGAAAAAAAGTTTACTGGGTATAAGCAGCAAGCAGGCGGCACAGGTGCATTCACGTCTCTCTGCTCTTGACCATGGTCATGATGTGACAGCTGTTTGAGCTCTGGCCTTGACTTCCCTGAAGTGATGGACTGTGACATGGCATTGTAGCCAAGTAAACCTTCTCCCCTGTGTTGCTGTTTGATCAAGGTGTGTTATCACAGCAACAGAACTGAAATGAGGACATGTTGCTACAAAGAAATTGTTTAATTACATATGTGTGGCCACATTGCATGTGTTAGGGAGTGCCTAGCGCTGATACGTTTACAATGCATTGATAATGAGAATGGACAAACTCACTTCCACAAAGATGGTTTAACATACAAATCAGGTCTTGTTTCTCTGTTCTTTAAAAACCCCTCACTAGCCAGGCGGTGGTGGCACACGCCTTTAATCCCAGCACTCAGGAGGCAGAGCCAGGCGGATCTCTGAGTTCAAGGCCAGCCTGGTCTACAGAGCGAGATTCAGGACAGGCACCAAAACTACACAGAGAAACCCTGTCTCAAAAAAAAAACACAAAAAACAAACAAACAAAAAAACACCTCAGAAGCTGCCAGAAGGAATTCAAGGTCTTTATCTATCTCTGGCTCTGGATTCTGCTGCTGGCTCCTTCTGTGGCTCTGTCAGCCACCGAGTTCTGTGCACCAGTCAGTTGGAAGTGCCGGTGGTTCTCAGCTGTGTCATGACCTCTTAACCTTCATGTCTTGGCCTATGCTGTTCCTTCTACCTGGATCTACCCTTCCCTCGCCTCTCAGCTCACCCCCCTGACTTCTTCTACTTAAGTTCTCCAGGAAGCCAACCCGAGACCCTTGGGCTGGAATCGGGGGGGGGGGGCACTGAATTATGGGCCATTCGTTCATTCATCCACTGTACCACTCAGTCACGAGATCCAATAATAAGCAAGCTCCCCGCTCAGACCACACCTCCTATCCCCCCCACCCCACCCGTGCTTCAGAGGCCTCTCTATGATATTTGCATTTTTATAGATGACAAAACACTGTACACCCCAATGCTCCAGGTCGCACAGGAAAGCATCCCCCAGCAGCTGGGCTCTTTCACCAAAACGGCCACCTGTGTGCTGGACCCATCTTCTCCCTTCCTGCCTGTCCCAGGGGAGATGGGTTGGCTCAGCCATAGAGTCACTAGTTAGGTCAGGCATTTGCTCAGGGATCACGAGCCCTTCAGTACAGAATTACCTTGTGTCCAAAGCCATCAGCACTGGGAACAGCCTGCCAAATATTTGCTGAGAGCCCCTAACCTTTACCTTCCCTCCCACAGCCCCACAGGGATGCCAGATGAGCTGGGCGGAGGCAGGTGAGTGGCAGGTCAAGGCTCCTCCCCTCCTTCTTTCCCCCCACAAGTCTCTCTGGTATGAAGGCTTGGCTGCAAGGCCCCCGCGCCTTATCTAAGTCACTCTTCATATTAAGGAGGGAGCCTGCGATGCTTTCCATGTTGACTCTGCTAACCCCATTAATGCTCTGGCGTCATCACTTTAATTTGGGCTCCTGAAGCAAACTGCTGCCATTGGAGCCCCGGCGGGAGGATATTGCTCATACTGAAGATCAGGATGAAGAAACAGCAGCCCAACTTTCAACAGCACTGCCAGAGAGGGCTGCCCCCAGCAGAGAGTTCCAGGAACACCAGCCCGAGACTGAGCATTTGGAAAGAGACTCAGGGATGGCGGGGGCGGGGGGCGGGGCTGCAGCCTCTCCTCAACCCCACTGACAAGATAATCACTCAAATAGTCCGTAAGACGTGCACAAGGCTGTCAGCAACGTCGCATCCTCCCGACAGGCAAAGCCCAGGACGCTGGGCACAGGGTCAATGTTAACCAAGTGGCAATGGGCTGCATGAGGAGCTGAGCAGAGCCTCAGAAAGTTGCCAGCCCTCTGCCCAGCCTGCCTGTAATTTGAGTATGGAAAGAAAGAAAAGAGTCTTCTCCCGTGGTGGGCATGGGTCAGGGGAACTCTGAAAGACAGAGACAATACCTGTATGCCTGTCAAATGAATGTCAGAGCCCCAACAAACAGCCCTGTGACCCCTATTGGGCTGGGGACAGGTTTGCTGGACGTAAAATGTGATATCCAGTGAAATGTGATATCAGTTAAATTTGAATTTCAAAGAAACGATATTGTCATGACTGGATAGTATTCTACTGCATGGGTCTACCAAACTTGGTTTATTGATTTATCTGCTGTTGGGCAGGCACATGAGTTGTTTTAATCCATTGACCTCTATGTATTGAGCTGGGGTGAACATGAGTGTGCATGGCTTTGTTTAGAACACTGTGTTCAATAATATCTCTGAATATATACCCAAGAGTGGAGCTGATGGGCCTCATGGTATTTCCATGCTCAATTTCCCAAGGAGTTACCAAGTTGGTCTCTGCAGGGGCCATCTCATTTGATCTTCTTATAAAAGGTCCCAACCCCTTGAGGGTTTGCAGATCTTAGAAAGTGATGTTAAGAGACAAATAGAAAATATATAAATAAGGCTGTAAAGTAATGTGACCAAGGCACAGATAATGGACAGTAACAGACAAAAGACATCAGAGATGGTACCCAGGCTTCCTGGATGGTGAATGGTGCCATTCACTGCCATGGGTAGTCTGAAGTGGGTCTGTTTGTGAGCTGACCATGAGCTGGGTTTGGGGCATGTTGACATTTGTGGAATGCTCACCCACCCTATCTGGAGCTCTGATCTCCAAGTCACCCCCAATGCCTCATCTGTCCCCACCAGTCTGTGGGATGCTATTTATGGAGATCAGTTACTTCCCCAGGTCTCACAGATGGACATGTGCTGTGGGATGTTCTGTATGTTAAATGTGTTGCTCTGATTGGTTAATAAATAAAACACTGATTGGCCAGTAGCCAGGCAGGAAGTATAGGCAGGACAAGGAGAAAGGAGAATTCTGGGAAGTGGAGGGCTGAGGAGAGAGATGCTACCAGCCGCCATGAGGAGAAGCATGATGTAAGATATCGGTAAGCCACAAGCCACGTGGCAAGGTATAGATTTATAGAAATGGGTTAATTTAAGATAGAAGAACAGTTAGCAAGAAGCCTGCCATGGCCATACAGTTTATAAATAATATAACTCTCTGTATGCTTACTTGGTTGGGTCTGAGCGACTGTGGTGCTGGAGGAAAGAGAGATTTGTCCTGACCATGGGCCAGGTAGAACTGGAGAAAACTCTAGCTACAGACATGTGGCACATCTAGGATTTGAACACAGACCTCGGGGACAGTGGCCCCATGGCACCCTAATCTGACAGTGACCTTCAGGAAAGCATTTCTTATCTCCACACCAGGGGGATGCTGCATATGGACATCATTCTTTGCCTTAAGGGGCACTGCAGCTTTCATTTCTATTGTCCACACAATTATGAATTATTTAAAGACCTACTAGAACAAGTGGTCTTAGTTAGGTTTCTATTGCTGTGAAGAGATGCCATGACCGGGGCAGCTCTTATAAAGGAAACATTTAATTGGGGTGGCTTACAGTTTCAGAGGTTTAGTCCATTGTTGTCACGGTGGGAAGCAAGGCAGCGTGCAGGCAGACATCACGCTGGAGAAAGAGCTGAGCGTTCTACATCTTTGATCCACAGGCAACAGGAAGTGAACTGTCTCCGTGGGTGTAGCTTGAGCATAGGAGACCTCAAAGCCCAACCCCCCAGGGTGACACGCACACAATTTCTCCAATAAGGCCACACCTACTCCAACAAGGCCACACCTCCCATTAGTGCCACTCCCTTTGGGGGCCATTTTCTTTCCAACTGCCAAACAAATGTTCATTTTTATAATCAGAAAAGGGTAGATGCTAGAAGGAAGGAAGAAACGAACGAAGGAAGGCAGGCAGGCAGGAATAAAATAACCAGCCAAATGGGAAGGCCCAGGGGCCATGGACTCTGTGAGATGAGAGAGACCTCCCCCCACAGGAGACATCAGCCAGCTGTCGATCAGCCAGGGATGCAGGTGGGGAGCAGACAAGATGAAATGATGTCATACCCCAACTCATGGCTGATGAGTGACAGGCGACTCAGCTCCTTACAGCCATGGCAGGAGCCCTGTCCTCACCTCCCAGAAGCTGGAGACAGCCTCTTTGGGAGACACTGAGGGCAGCGCTGGAGCTTTTTGCCACAGCATCCCTGCTGAAGGTGCAGTTGTGTGTCCGTGTTCAAGTAAGCAGAGGCAGCTTGAGGACATCGTTGGGGATGGGAAGGATCCAGGGTCCCCTGGGGTCTTGCTTCCCTGCTGGGCAGGCAGGAGGTGCCCCTATGGACCAATGGTCCACCCAGACTTCCCAGGGGTGCTTTAGGAGAACCCCATTGAGTAGTGCACCCATTTTTAGTGAGCACAACTGAAATCTCTTCAGGGAGTGGAAGGTGCCGGCACATATGGGCTGTTACAACACTGCCAGGAGAGAGGAACTTGCACTAGAGAGACAGCTGGATCACCCCAGAGAGCACACAAGAAAGGACTGGTCAAGGGGAACCACCTATTCTAGTAGAAGGTAGCAACCAACCTGCCACTGACTCCCAAGTAGAGATCGCCATCAGTAGAAGGAATGAAGAGACACAAGGCAGATGAGGCATGATTCCACGTGACAGAGCCAGCATTGTATGGCACTAGGCTCTGTCCACCCTGCAGGGTTGTGGGGGGCAGTTGAGAGCTAGCAGGAAAGACCCGAGTCCTCCACTTCAGAGAAACAGAAGGCACAAAGCCTTGGTCTCGTGTGCTGCAGTGTGAATTACCCCACAGTGCAGCATCACACTAGTCAGGGACCCCCCAAAACTGACCACAAAGCCATAGGCCACCTCTATCTCTGCGGGTCTGATGTCCCAGGTTGGATCAGCCTTGCCTCAGGTTCCATGTTGTCAGCAAGAATGGTGTCCACCTCTCGAGGAACCACTGCCAAAGTCCTCCAGATGACTGAGGGTCACTCACAGGCTTTCTCCATCTGCAGTTGCTGTTCCTGGGCTCCTGGCCTCGAATGGGGCAGCTGGCCATGAGTCAGTAGCTCTCAAAGCAAGGAAAGAGAAACAGGCCGAGGAAAGCGGTGGTCTAATGACAGAAGTGACATTCTGTCCATTACTGTATTCTGGGCTGGTACACAGTACTATAGATACACCTAATGCCTCTAACTGTACACTTAAAAATGGCTAAAGAGGTTGTGGTAGCTTGAATGTAATTGCTCCCCATATGCTCATAGGGAGTGGCGTTATTAGGAAGTGTGGCTTTGTTGGAGTAGGTATGGCCTTAGAGGAAGTATGTCACTGTGGGGGTGGGCTTTAAGGCCTCCAATGCTCAAGATATATCCAATGTCTCAGTGCACTTCCTGTTGCCTGTGGGTCAAGGTGTAGGACTCTCAGCTACCTCTCCAGCACCATGTCTGCCTGCATGCTGCCATGTCCCACCATGATGATAGTGGACTAAACCTCTGAACCTGTAAGCGAGCCACTCCAATTAAATGTTTTTCTTTATTGGAGTTGCCATGGTCATGGTGTCTCTTCACAGCAATAGAAACCCTAACTAAGACAGAGGTCAATTTTGTCTTATACATATTTTGTTATACACTTTTCAATGATTCCCTAGAGGCCCTGGAGGAATAATTCTAAGGCATCAAAACCTATGGGCAGAGGTCCTGGTGATCTTAGTGGCTACCCACAACAGACATCTACTGAGCACCTGCTGTGTGCCGGGAAGTGTTCTGGACTTCTGGACAGAACAGCGATACTCATTCCTGCCCCAGGGAACCGAATCACAGAGAATGATATGACATTGAGAATAAGACAGTGAACAGAAGAGGGCTTGGAAGTGCTGGGAGAGGAAGGAGGCTGTAGTGTTCAGTGTGGTGAGTACAGTATGCCTCATCCTCCATCAGAGTGCTGAACTAAATTTCAGAATGGAGAGCAAGGTTTATATAGTAATGAGATATGGGAAGGAATGCTTGAAGAAGGCAGGCACATCCTAAAAGAGGCAAGGCTGGCAAAGAAAGTCTGCAGCCGAGTGAAAGCAGGTGCAAGGGGCCTGGGGTGGACAAGAGGGACCGAAGAGACCCATGGGGTAGGCCCATGTTCTCAGTATGCCTAGAGAGGAGAAGAAACAGGAGACTGGGCAGGTCATGCAAGGCCCACCCAACCAGCTCTCAGCTGAGATCCCGGATCTGTTGCCCTATCAAGAAGAGACCATGAGGAGAAAGGCAGAGGAAGGCGTCGGGAGCCTCCGCCAAAGGCTGCTGTGGTTACTGATCCTGAAGGTGTGAGACAGACATCAAGATTCCAGGGAAGATGTACTGGCAGGGGGTGCAGAGAAATGACTGGCTGGGGAGTGTATTGGAGGGATAAGGCAATATAATTTGTAAATACATGGGCAATGGAGAGAAAGAAATGGAGGCCCCTTGAGGTGGTCTTCAGCTACTGTTCAGCCCCATCATCACTTCCTCCAGGAAGTCCCCTGGGACTGTCTCCCCAGGGATTTGCCAGGACCTGCCTTTCTGGAGCCTGGGTGTTCTCTGCTGGTCTTAGTTTGAGGTGATTACATGGGGGACCCTGCCTGTTTGCTCAGTGTTTGAGTCTCACACTGGCCACAGGCACCTGGGGACAGGGAGCATGTTTGGTATGTATGTCCTTGTCAGCCCAGTGCCCTCTTGTGCCTGAGGTACCACCAGTGGTCAGACCCTGGGTCGAATGACCCCTGTGTCCCTGAGAGCGACAAGAAGGGAGCCTCTGGCCAAGCTAAGGAAGGCACATCTTAGATCCCACGGAGACTGAGTCCCTCTGCTGGGAAGATACTTTCTCTCTCCTTCGACAGAGTAAGCCTCTCATGCTGGCTCCTCTAAGGCCAGGTGTCTCTCCAGGCATGCCAGGGCCCTTGTCCGGCCACCTTGTTCCTCCATGTCCTGCCCTGGGCTTGGCCTCAACACAGGTACATTGTTTTTCTTGCTCTGTACAGAGGTTGGGGAGGGCTGGGAAGCTGGAGGCCCCGGCAGGGCTGAGGGTCCGTGCCTCTCATAATGGAGGTCAAACAAAATGAAAACCCACCTCCCCTGCCCCGTCATCTGAATTCCTACATTGGCTATGACATGGCTAAGGGGGAAATATTGGATTTATTTTTATGAGTTAGTCATAACCCTAAGGCCCTTAAGAGGGACTGTGCGAAGTGAATCCATCAGAAGGTTGAGAAGGTCACAGCTAACTTGTAAAAATAAATCCAATATTTTTCACTCTGTCTTATTAGATTTATTTGATGCAGACATCCAAGAGGGTTTTTTTTTTCTTCTCTTTCTCTCTCTCTCTCTTTTTAATGGTCATTTTTAGTGCTATTTAGAGTCTAACCTTCCCAGCCTCAACCAAACACCCTGGCCATCATGATCATCTGGCCCCAAGGCATTTTCTTGGATTTTTGTTCATTTTATTTATTTTTTAATTTTTTGAAACAAGTATCCAGGGGGCCTCATATCTCCTGTCCAGTGTTTTCCCTCTACTGGAGTCAGCACCAGTATGGATGGTCTGAGGCCAAGCGTGGAAGTTGGAAATAGGTGAGAACATTAATGGGTGGTACTGTTGACAGAGTCAAAAGGTCAAGCCAGGTCTGTAATCCTAACATGCAGGAAGCAGAAGAATAAGGATTCAGAGTTCCTGGCTAGCCTGGACTACATAGAGAGACCCTGCCTCAAAACAAATCACTTTTTTAAATCTGGAAAACAAACAAACAAACACCATGGTGTGGGACCAAATGTCTCTCTAGTCAACACCCAGGAAGCAAAGGATGCTTCCTGGACTCTGCCTCAAGTTCTTCAGATCCAAGCTCCCAGTCAGCATCTCTTGACGAGAATGAGCATGGGCTACACAAGAGATTGAGGAGGAAACTGCCAGGAGATGACGAAAGTCCTTCCCTGCTCTGGAGAGGCTTACTCAAGTCAACTCCCTGGTCTCTCCTTCCTGGTGGTCTTCGCTTGCAAGGTCTCTCTTAACTGTACCTGGTGTATGCCCTTCTGTGGGAGATTGCTCAGGCCTCCATAGTAAATATCACAGACAAGTGGCTTAAACAGAAGAGAAGTATTTTCTCACGATCCTGCAGGTGGTAGGCCCAAGATTAAGGTGTCATCAGGGTTGGCTTCTGAGGCTGCATTAGTCAACTTCTGCCACTTTGAAATACCTGAGGTAATCAATGTTAAAAGTGGACAGCTGTGCAGGGCTGTGGTGGTTTACACCTTTCATCCAGCACTTGGGAGGCAAGAGGCAGGGGGATCTCTATGAGTTTGAGGTCTACAAAGCAAGTTCCAGGACAGTCAATACTACACAGAGAAATCCTGTCTCAAAAAAAAAAAAAAAAGAGTGAACAGCCTCGTCTAACACCTGGGGACATTTACCCATGGACTCTTGGCCCTCTTGCTTTCGAGTAAGAGGGCAGAGAGAGAATTAGTTCCTGGTCAGCAATGCAGTTACCCCACACCCAGAAGGCCAGCGGGGGGGGGGGGATTCCCACATTCCCTTCAAGGGCTTGTCCTCAGTGATCTAAAATCTTCCACTATGTCCTGTCCCTTCACAGTTCCCTTGCCTCCTCATATTGTCATGGAAAGGGAACAAGGCCTTCACCACATGGGCCTTTGGGGGACATAGGCGATCTAAACTACAGCAAAGGTCTCTCTCCTCACTTGCAGATGGCCATCTTCCCAGAGTGTACCCACATGCTCTCTTGGTGTCTAAATGCCTCCTTCTTAGTACAGGCATTAGTGACACTGGACAGGTACCACCTAGAGGCCTCTAACTCTTCCTTTGGTATAGATGCCATCTCCAGGCACAGTTACACCAGCACTTGGGGTTATCGCTTCAACACGAGAATTTGAAGGGCGCAGTTAACCCCTCAGGTTAGACATCAAGCCTTTTACTACAAGGAGGGCCTTCCTCAAATGTCTCTCCTGACACTCCAGAGCTCCGGTGCCGCTTGGTGGGGAAGGAGGTCTGCAAAGGTTTGCCACCTTAGCCCTTCCCAACAATAGTGTGACCCACGCAAGGGAGCTGTCTGGGAGGGGTGTACTTGGCAAGTGCCCGGCATTCTCCATTCACAGCTGCCTTTCACATGTGACCATCTCTCAGGCCACCTTTCCTTTCCACTTTGAGCAGGAAAAGAAAGAATGAGGTGGGTGGTGGTTTTAACCTACCATCACTCCTGGTGGAAACATTGATGATCCCTATGTTTTGCTGTTTGGACCTCTCTGAAATTTCAAATCACGTGTGCTTTCAAAAAGCTATTAGTCTGCCTGCACTGTCCAGAGCTGCTCTCTAGGGTGTGACAGATACCTAATGTGGCCAAGCCGATCCCACTGAGTTATGTGTGTCCCTTCTCACCTGGAGGGAATGAGGACAACTCAGGCAGCTCACAACTGTCCTGCTTGTCAATCCCAGCTCTGTCCCCCCAGAAGGTGCAATGAGGTTGCAGGACACAGCCACGTGAGAAACTTCTGTGAGAAGTTCGTGTTGGGTGGGACCCAGTGCTTCAAAGTCTTACCCTTTGCCAGCATCCCTTGCTCTTAGAACTAGGTGTTTTCGTGACCCAAGGAAGCTGTTCTCACACTTGAAGGCACTGGAAGACATCAAGCTGGATGTGGTGGCACATGCCCACGTCCCAGCTCCCAAGAGGCTGAGGTGAGAATTCAGCAGCTCAAAGCCAGCCTGGGCTTTGTTATGAGACTTTGTCTCAAAAAAGAAAAAAATAAATAAATAAAAGCTCTCTCCCGAGACTTAATGGACATTTTTCAGGGAAGAGGCCTCAGGAATGGCAGGTTTATTTTACCCATTATCTTTCCATATCTTATAACAAGGACACATACACACAGAGAGAGGGAAAAGGAAAGAGAGGAAGAGTGTGCAAGATACATGCAAAACCATTGTTTCAAAGGTGAGATACATTTGAGAAATACCAAATAAAAGCCAAAGTTCGGGTTTTCTAATTTGGACCTTTTTGGAGACTAGTAAACTAGCAAGTTAGGAAAGTGTCTAGAAGGGGACTTCGGTCACCCAGCAGTCCAAGGCCAAGCTGCTGCAGTCACCTGGCACTCTGAGGCCAGGCTGTTGCAGAGTTTTACACCTTTAAAAGTGCCCCCGTGCTGAGCTGAAGCAAGACACAGACCAGAAGGGGAAGGACATGAGTCTGAGGTCAACGGCATTTGGGGCAACTGGAGATGCAGTTGCAACTCAGAATGGGTGGAATTTTTGAGAGGTAATGTCTTCGAAGCCCCTTTGAGGGAAATGTTGGTGGAATGTGCTGTCTCTAGAAGGTTCTGATTCACTGTGTTGTGGTGACATCAAGGATGGAATAGACGAGGATGTTGAAACAAACAAACAGTAATGCTTTGGAAGGAAGGGACTTGTGTGGGTTTGTCATGAAGTCCCAGAGAGGTCTGAGGCAGATCCATATCTATGGGACAGGATCAAGCAGCCGGTGTGGAAGGGCCAGGAAGAAGAGAAGCCGGGAGAGCTACACAGGTGAGCAGGGAGTGTAGAGTCAGGAATGTCCTGAGGACGTAGTCACAGCCTCGGCAGGGCCGACCCTGCTCCGTGATGCCATCAAAGGAACACTAACTGATTACCTGGCCGCCAAGTCCGTTCTCATCCCGGGTAAAACGGAGACAGACAGAGGGACTTGGAGAAGAAACGGCTTCCACCGCTCAGAGCTTCAATTTAGCTTTCCTTTGGACGTGCCGCCGCTGCCGCCGCCATGATCCGCACCCAACAGGTGCAATTTAACTCAGGAAACTCAGCTTCCAATAATTCCCCGCTAGGTTTCCGCCTGTGAAAGAGTAAATAACGCAAGCGCTACAAACGCTGGGAGCAAAATCTCCAATAACAGCTCTATGCTTATGAGAACTTCCCCAATTTTCTTCGGCTTCCACCGCTTCTCTCCCGACTTGGGTCTGTATCAGATTTTTTTTCCCCCTTTATTGAACATCTGCCTTGGGAGCCACTGTCACAAAAAGTAATAAACACATCAATCCAAAAGAAAAAGAGGATTGCGCAGTCCAAACTACTTAACCAATCAAATTGGCAGCCAGGGGGATGAGATGGAGGGGTGAGAGCGAGAGAGAGCCGTTTCCTGGAGAATTTTCTAATAATGGTACCTCCCCACCGAGGAAGAGGGCCCACGCTGCACTCAGTTCCCAATAAGTTAATTACAGCTTCTATCACTAATTACAGATTTCAACCTTTGTTGTGATTCCCAGCCCTGGGATTAATTTGTAAATCTTTCACTCAGCCAAACCCTGACAGTTCCTGTTTCGTCTCTGCATCCTCCAAAATAGAAGAAACGGGGAAAAATCTGTCTTGGATCAAAAATCATTTTTTTTCCTTAAAAAATAAGCCCAGACAATAATAATGCCTTCCCAATTTATTACCCATGGAGTCTGCAAGCATGTATCAAAGACAGAGATCATTTTGTTCACTGTCCCTGATGGTCCCCACCCCCAAAGAACAACAACTAAAAATTATGCCTGAAAGGAAAAACAAAGCAATTTATGTTTCCCAGTGATCTTCCCAGAAACAGCCCAGGATTGCTTGTATAGCGAGCACACAAAATCAAATCTTTCCCTGCTTAAAAAAAAAAAAAAAAAAAAAAAAAAAAAAAAAAAAAAAAAAAAAAAAAAAAAAAAAAAAATCCTATTACAAATTACATTTAACTCAGGTGTGTATAGTTTGCCAGTTTTTATCCAATTGTAAATTAGACCAGGGTTGCCTGTTGGGAGGGAAAAGTAGCTTTTGAAACATGTCTTATTGACTGGGTGTAAATTACCTGCAGCAGATTTGTGAAGCAAATTCGAAGCAAGCGTGCCTCCCGGCAACACTGTATTGATTGGGCATTGATATTCAGCTGATTTTAAGGTGAAAAATAAATATTGTTTTAGCAGCAAATTAATTAACAAAATCATTACACACATGGTAAGAATATTGTGTTGTTTAATACAGGGATTTAAGCTTTGAAAAAAAACAATTATCTGAGAAATGTTTGGTTTCGCATGTAGATTAATTACCTTTATTACTAGGAGTCTCTGTGAGAATTCACAGAAAGCAGTGTGATGTCTGTGGGCACCTGTTCAGTTTTCTTCAGGCTCTGGAAATGAGGACTTCACTCCTAACTGAAAGAAACAACTGCTCCGAGCTGGCCAGGATTAAGCTGTGCTGTTTTTATCAGAGTCCTTGAGGGACAGTTGGAAGCAGAGTGGGGTGGGAGGGACCTATCTGCCAAACCAGTTGTGGCTTCATGCCATCCATCATGTGACTTTGCCCAAGATGGTTTCACTGTTCCCATTCGCTTTCTTGACAGATCAGCTCACTTCGAGACCATGGTGTGGTGGTAAATGTTTAGAAATCAGCTCTAGAAAGAGTACTGTATTGAAGCAGGTGCCAACCGCCTTGGTGTAAATACTCCTTAAATAAATAAATAAATAAATAAATAAATAAATAAATAAATAAATAAATAAATAAATTTAAGAAAAAAAAAAGCCGGGTGGTGATGGTGCACAACTTTAATCCCAGCACTCAGGAAGCAGAGAAAGGATCTGTGTGAGTTCAAAGCCAGCCTGGTCTACAAAGTGAATTCCAGGACTGTTATACAGAGAAACCCTGTCTCAAAACAAACAAACAAATAAATAAATAAGTATAAAGAAAATACTCCTACCATATCTTATCTCAAGCTCCCAGCTTGACTTTCCAGATTGCACTGTGAAAAGAGAAGCCTTGAGCCACCTCAGGCCAGCTCCACATGACCTTGACCCTTTCACAGTTTCATAATCCCACAAGTCTAAGAATTAAAATGTAAATTAAATTAAATGTAATTAAAATACCTGTCTTTCTGTTAACTCAGAAGTCATTCCAGAACCTTCCAGGATAGTAAGGCTGTTTATTTTGTTAAAAAAAATTTTTTTTTGTTTTTTTGTTTTTTGTTTTTCAAGACAGGGTTTCTCTGTGTAGCTTTGCACCTTTCCTGGAACTCACCTGGTAGCCCAGGCTGGCCTCAAACTCACAGAGATCCACCTGCCTCTGCCTCCCAAGTGCTGGGATTAAAGGCGTGTGCCACCACTGCCCGGCTTAAAAAATTTTTTTTAAGAATTATTTACTTTCTGTGTAGGAGTGTTTTGACTGCATGTGTACTACGCTCATTGAATCCCCTGGAACTGGAATTATGAACAGTTCTGAGCTGTCACATGGGTGCTGGGAATCAAACCCTGGCCTTTGCAGAAACAGGTGCTCTTAAGTACGGAACCACCTCTCCAGCCTGGTTAATGGGGTTTTAATGGTGGATATCATTTTTATTTTCCCATTAATAATAGGCCCAGAATGTCCAGCTGTTTCTTAGTTTGATCTTTCTTTGAGGTGGGGCTGGCAAGGCAGCAGATAGCATGAGGAGATGTCTGTACTGGTTTCCAGAAAGCCTCTCTTGAACTGACAGAAAAGGAAGCCTTCATCCTTGGTGTAAAAGCAGTGTGTGTGTTGAAAAAAAAAAAAAAAAAAGGAAAATTCAGGAAATCAAAGTGGGTGAAAATGTTTGCCTCTCAATAATCACCTCCTCCCAGATGAGGATATCACTCTGCTACTGTCTATCTCCCCTCTCTTACACACACTTTCACACACATATATGTACATAGGGCTGTTATGTTGAGCTTGTGCATCTATGTGTTTGTGTAGATTTTTGTGGGGTTAAACTCAGGGCATTTGGCATGCTAGGCAAGCACTCTACCACTGATATATATATATAAAGCCCTCTATTATTTTTATAGAAAAAAAATAGATCAGGCAAGGTTTTGTGATTCTTTTTTTTTTTTTTTTTTTTTTTTTTTTCGAGACAGGGTTTCTCTGTGTAGCTTTGCGCCTTCCTGGACTCACTTGTAGTCCAGGCTGCCTCGAACTCACAGAGATCCACCTGGCTCTGCCTCCCAAGTGCTGGGATTAAAGGCGTGCGCCACCACCGCCCGGCGGTTTTGTGATTCTTAAACAATAAAAATAATATCATGCCATCTAATACACCTGCATTAATCTTGAGGACTGCATAACCATGCATTAATCAATCTATGCTTTATTTGGGACCTCTAGTTTGTTTGGGGTAAATGGAAGACAACTGTATCATATACTCACTTTTACCTATAGCCAGTTGTTGCTGGTAAATCATTATAAGAACTGTAGTTGCAGATTCTGCTAATATACTTAGCTTAAAAAAAAAAAAAAAAAGAAGAAACGAAACAAAAAAAACCTCATCATCAAAGCCTGTTGTTAGTGTCAATGTGCTGACTGAACAACACTACGTGTTTGTTTGTTTGTTTTCCTGTAAGGCAATAAAAACCCGTGCAGATTTGGGTGTAGTCTTGTAGGACAAACACCACTGCTCCTCACAGTATGATCTGTGGGTACAGGGGAGGGTCCAGAGGACCCAGTCATGTTCCCTCACCCAGGAAGTAAGGGGAGGGACTCACAGGATCCCCTAAAAGTGACCCTGTTCAGATGGAGCTAAAAGATGTGCAGATGGAGCCTCAGGCACGTAAGGAGTCCTTGTAGGTCAGAGGCCAGGAGATTTGGAGGCCACAGAAAACATTCTCACCATATGGACTTTTCTCCAAGAAACGGCAGCTGGAGGCAGTGTCTGATTTGCTTTTTCAATACCATCCTAGGGGCCATTGACTCCCGAAGCTGAAGTGAGCAGTGTGAGAAAGAAGCAGCCGAGATAAGGGGAGAGTGAGTGGAGAGAAAACGCCACCGATTGATTAAAAACTCATACGAACAGCAGGGTGGAGACTGCAGAAAATCAATTTAATGAGGGAAAGAGACAAATTCAAGACATTTTCCATTATACACATGGGAAGCTTTGATAGATACTGATTTATAGTATCAGAGAAAAACAATCCAAGGCACATCTGAAAAACTTAAAGGTTGCCACTAATGGAACAAAAATGGGAAATGTGCTAATTATTTTTAATGAAAGCGAGGCAATCAACGTGAGTCATACAACAAAAGGGAATTAAGGAGAATCAAATAAGCCTAAAGTACAAACGAACAGAAAAACCACACATTACCAGCACCATCTAAAAACAGATCAAGCCCTTAAATCAAAAGCCTTGCATATAGGTGGACACTATTCTCAGACTGGGCCAAAAGATAGTCCAGGTGTGCCGGTACTGACTTATGACCCCAGCATCTGGAAGGCTGAGAGATAGGAGGACCGTGAGTTCAGGCCAGCCTGGGCTACATAGCTGGATGCTGTGTCAGATTATTAAAAACAAATTATTGCCATTTAAATAGCCCCGCCACATAAGTATTCCAAGTGTTAAATACTGAGTTATGTAAGGTTGATTTATACATGGTGTGTTCTATTCCCTCTCCAGGAGGAACATATTCTTTAAAACTCGCCACAGAATATTAACATAAAGTATTTTCTTTTAGTCCCAAGGCTGGCCTTAACAACTTTGAAAAGTATCAAACAGCCTCCAGAGAATAGCTTTAAAGTTGAGACTAGAGTCCAATTATCTCCCCCAAGTTTGCAGAATCCTTTAGAAAGTTTTGGGAGAAAAAAATCTAAGAGTAAGAGACAGTCTGTAGCTACATTAGAGACCTTAAAATCCTTCAATAAATGGCCCCCAAGCTTTAAAGCATTTCTGGAAAAGGAGAAAATAGAAGTGAAAGCAGTCCCAAAGTGGTCCTGCCTTACCCTCTTCAGACATGGAGGAACCCCGAGAGAAATAGGAAGATGCCTCGATATTAGAAAAGAAGGGATCCACAGGTGCGGGCCATGGGGACCAACAGTGCTCAACCCCTTCTCGGTGACCTTCAGCCTGGTTCTGTCTGCTGACACAGCAGAAAGACACCTGGAGAGCCCATGGCGTCTGCCCTGCTCAAAGGAGCTTTCTGTGACCCTGGGGCACTGACCCCCTTGCCTTGAAGACGGTGAATTGCTTAATATCAGGAAAGTTCTCAATTGGGGGCCAGTATAATATTCTACAAAGTGAAATATCAGCTGATAAAGACCCACAGGAAAGTTCTCTCTAAACATCTTTCCAAAGTGAGCATTTGCCACAGCCCCCTCTATTGTGGGAGCTCACCACCACCATACTCAGGGCTTATAAACCACAGACTTACTGATCTGGAGGCTGGAGAGCTCGGAGCACTGGCAGATTTAATGTGACCTTCTTTCTTAGTTCCCATGCCACAAAAGAGATAGGCAGCTATCTGGAACATGCTAATCCCATTCAGGAGGGCTCCATCTTCTTGATTTCATCATGTCCCCAAGTCACTTTGGGATGGTGCTGTGTTTTAGCCGGTGATTTTTAGAGGGACTCATTCAGGCTATAGAACCTGCATATCTAAAGGACAGAGTTCCCCTCGTTTTTGCTTTTGAAGTGGGAGGAAGCAAGTGTGACCAGAAGCCAAGCCACATCTACACCTTGAAAGGGAGACCCTCACAGTTTTCCAACTTCTCTGCCCCTCCCCACTTTTTCTTGCTGTTGTCTCTCCAGAAAAAAAAATTGGTGTCTGGTATATTGTTTGAACTGTTTTTCAAATTCCATTTGAGTAAAAATAGTATATCATAACCTCCTACCAAGTGCTTTGAGATATAAACAACATCACACAAATCCATTTTACTGGTAGCTATTACACCCACTTAGCAGAAGACCAAGGCACAGAGGAGGAAACCAAGGCACAGAGGAGAAAACCAAGGCACAGAGGTCAGGTGTCTTTCCCAGAGTCTTGGCGTAGCAGAAGCTGCCGACTTCTGTCCGGCCTTCCTGCTCCCTCAGCAATACTGTGAAACCTTAACTGATTCATCAACAAACTTCATGAGGAAAGTGCCTCGGCCAGCTTCACAAGTGCTCAGACGGTTCTAAAACAATGAACATGGCTAGTTGGAGCAGCTATTACCCGTGAACTTTGCCATTGAGAGCCTGCCCTGATCTGTGACTGGTTTTTATCTCTAATTAAATGGGAGAAGAGTGTGTGTGTGAGAGGGGGGATTCCTTGGCTCTGTCTAGCCCCTTCCCCTTCAGTCAGCCTTGGAGCCCACTCCTGGGGACCGAGGTGAGAGGGATGTCACCCTGGCAGCCTATCACTCAAGCAGAGGCAGCCAATGACTTCACCGAAGAAGGGCACAGATGCAAATGAGGTACCAAGACCTTTCCCATGTGATTTGCTCATGGCTGAGGACAAGGCTCTCTGAACTCCGGAGTTCGTTGGCTTTTTTTTTTTTTGTCCCAGGCTTGGCACAAAGATTTACGACCCAAGTGTGACCACACTCGCCATCCATCACGATTAGTTACAATAAAATCTCTCTTCGTGTTTTTAAAAGCCCTTCGCGTTACATTCCATTATGCAGTTAACATCTCGCAGATGGTCAGGCCATTGTTCACCCGGGGAACCATTTTTTGATGTCTGAAAACCAAAGCAGGCAATCAGCACTTGACCTTTCCTGAGACCCTAGAGACCCAAGCCCGGAGCAGAAGAAAGAGAACAAAGAAGGGGTGGGGTGGGGGGGGGACAGGACCCTGATTTGTCCACAAGAACTTGGTGGTTGGGCTAAAAGCTGTGGACAGAGAGGATGGGCTCAGGTGATCAACCTCTTCCTCGAGGGAAGCTAACCCAGATGCTCTCCTGTACCTAGCATACCTGGCCTGTCTCCTGTAAGCATCTGAATTAACTGCACATGAATGCAAGCCTGAGCCATGGCACTCCCAGGGAGTCCTGTTCCCAGCCTTCATGCAGCCTCTGATCCACGGTCCTGCTGGGAAAAGGTGAAAAGACAATTATGGACAGCACCAGGCCGGTGAGCATCTCCTCCCACTGCCCACCCAACCCTGGGCTCCACTAGCTGGGTATGGGGACTGACATGGTCGGCTAGGCTCCGCACCTGCTAAGTTTGGGGTTCGTTGTTTGTGGGGGTCATTCTGTGCGCTCCCCATGGGCAAAGTATGGAGCGTCGCCCCTTGACACTTGGCCATGTGATTTTGTTTAGCCAACGGCATGTGGCAAGATGCCATGCTTTATGTACCTTCCCAGGATTCTGCTGGGTTTCACTTTGCATTTGCTACTTGGGAGAGAGGTTTCTCCCTTGGGGCAGGTCCTGAAATTGAAGACTCCCAAGCAAGTCACAGTGACCCACAGCTGGCGTTGGTGGCCTTGGTAAACTGTGCTGCAAGCTGTGTCTAACTGTGCCCAGTAAGGGCTGAAGAGTTGAGTCAGAGAAGAGGGCTGACTAGGTCTTCCCTGACTGATGCTTCCATGCTCTGGACCTTCTCCATGGACAGCATCTTGGTTCCCATGAGCCTCTGTCCCGGCTGCAGTCTCCAGCTGACAACGGTACCCTTCTAGCAGTGGCTATCTGGCTGTGTCCTGCTGGTCTTCACCCACAGCTGGACTGTGTGTCCATTGTGAAAACAGATTGCTGCAGCTGGCTCTCTGTAGATGTCCCCCAAAGAGTCTTATTAAAAGCTGGGTCCCCAGGGCTACGTTGATCCCAGGAGTAGCCTTGGGAAGAACAACTGGATTATGGAGGCTAAAAGCTGTTCATGGATTGATTCATCCATCAGAGTTCTTGACTGAGTGGACCATTGAGAGGCGCTGAGAACTCTGGGAGGTGGGACCTGCTGGGAGGAAGTGATACTCCAGGTATTTTTTTTTGAAGATTAACCTTGTTCCCACCATCATCCCACCAGGAGCTGAGCAGCCTGGCTCCAGCACAGGTCCAGGAACAGTGGAGCTGGGCAGCATGGACTGAAATTGTGAGTCAAGATAAACCCTCTTCCTTCAAATTGACTTATGTCAGCTCTTCTGCCATAGCAACAGACCGCTGACTAGCCCCGATGAAGACACTCCATGCTCACGCTGCCTCTAAGCTGTCTCACAGTTTCTGCCAGAAACCCAAACACTAGCCCGGGTGACCAGCTCTGCACGTCGCTTCTCTGTACCTTCCTTTTCTCTCTGCCACATTATGCCCACCTGCCACCTGGGCCTTCATTCTTCTCCTCTGTCTCGTGCCAGAGTTACACCTAGAATGTTCTCCCACAGATCTGACCTGCCCCAGAAGCAGTACAAAGGCTGCTTCCTCAGAGAGGCCTTCACGGTCCACCTACCTTCCCACCGCCCTCCATTTCAGTGCATGGGGGCTCTGGCCACCATGGATGATTATCTTCTCTGTTAGGATACTTCCTGTCTGTGCCCTCCTCACAAAATGAGTGACAGCTGTTTTCCTTTCATGTGTCCCCAGGGCCTGGTACAGGAGTGCTTGATAGACATTTGTCAAAAAAAAACTGCCTTTATACACGAATGCATTCGAGTCAACCTTCTTACTTTACGGTTGAAGGGACTGATTCCCAAGGAGTTTGTGCCTGGCCAGGTCCTGAAGGTAGCTAGTGGCTAAGCCTGGAGGGGAACTTGGGTCTGCTGACCCCATTCCAGTGTTTTTCTTGACTACAGCACACCTCTTTTATTCCACCTCCAGATAGTCTGTCTCCTTTCCTTCCTCGTGCCTCTGTTTAACACGCAATAATATCAGAAACTCCTTCCCAATGTCTACTACACAGCCCCTCGATACAGCTTATGACCCCTTTAACTCAACCTTTGGCCTATGAAATTCCGGCCGCGTTTCCATTCCCTGCTTATAAAAGGATGGTAATGATAACAGCTAGCATTTAAAGGGGATGGAGAGGTAGCTCAGTGGTTAGGTCTTGCAGAAGCCCAGAATTTGTTCCCCAGTCCCCTTGTTTGGATGGCTCACAACGGCCTTCAACTCCAGCTCCAGGGTTTCTGATGCTCTCACACATCACCCATGTGCACATTCTCTCTCTCTCTCTCTCTCTCTCTCTCTCTCACACACACACACACACACACACACACACACACACACACACACACGCCCCTTAAAAACAGAAGCGCCAGCAATCACTGAGTACTTGCGTGTCTGACTCTATTAATCTCCCTGGCCACATAGCAGGCGCTGTCACCTCCTTCATTTTTTCTAGAACAACTGAAGGCCCAGAGTGGCTGGCTAAGTCGTTACCCATGTGTGTCACCGTCACCAAAATACCTGACTGAGGCAACTTAGGGGTGGAAGGGCCTAGTTTGGTTCCTGGTTTCCGGTATTTTCGGTCCACCGTGGCGGGAGATCTGATCAGTTCACCCTGGCAGAAGAGAACCTTCGAAGGCCTGTCCCTGGGCCCTATCTCCTGAAGGCTCCGTGGCCTCCTCAGGTAGCGCTGCCGTCGGGGAAACAAGAGCTCAGAACAGGAGCCTGTGTGGGCGTTTCAGATTCAAGCACCACAGTGACTCGCTTACCTCAGGCTGCAGAGCGCTCGTTGGCAGTGGCGGTCCAGCTGGGAAATGTGGCCAGGCAGCATGGCTCTGGACCCTGGACACCTTCTGTGTGGTCCTAACCCGATCAGTAGTCTGGTGGAATTCCCCACCAATAGCCCACACTTACTGGACCAGAAATAGCACCATCCGCCGGTGTCTTGCAAGGAAACAGCTCCATTAACAAAACCAAACACGACCAGTCTCTCATTTTAACAAGGTTCCTATGGAGTTAGGGAGAGAAGCACCATCTCATTTAACAGACGAGCAAACAGGCTTTGGAGAATGAAGTCCATTGCAGAAACCCCCGGGAAGAGGATGTGGCAGTTCAGACAGTTCGATTTAAAGACACTCGTCCAGATATTTGAGACCTCTGGGTATGATGCAAACTAGCAGTTATAAACACACACGATGGCCATGCACTGCCTGGCACCTCGTGGGTCATCAGATGACAGCTACCACGGCAAGGTGGATCCACCACTGGGCACGACGGTTCTCTGGCCAGAGCTGCTGGGTCCAGCTATTAAGCAGATGTGGATTGCAGGGACTCCTGAGGAAAGTATCGATCCGCTAACGACCTGCCTAAATCACTTGAAAGCCGTCTGCAAACAAAACGCCCTTGAGAAATCATCAGTTGTCACCGCTCCTTCACCTCGGTGGCCAGCGGCTTCAGACAGCAAACTTCATTCCCTAATGTGCATCGCCCCCCCCCCTCGCCCCACTTCCTCAGCCTCTCAGTGTGCTGGTTAACAGCTCGGGGACAGGATGGTAGCCTTCCCAGGCCTTCCACTGCCCAGCTAAAAAGGAATGAAGCTCTGTGCTGACCCCCGAGAACTCCAAACCCGATTCATTTTCTCTAGGTCCTAATAAATGAGGAGGAGGCAGAGTGTCTCCCTGCTCACTTTCCAATCGTGTGATCCATCTTGGAGATGTGGTGGTGCGGCTGGGAGTGTGGCTGACCATTTCAGCACTGAGCTCATCAGACCCTTCATCTCCATCCCTCCCTGTCCCTCTCCTTTCCTCGACGGCACAGCCACCAGCCAAATCCCAGGCCCCCAGACTAGAAGGCTTTGCTTGGAAAATACTAGAGTTCTCCTCCTCATCTTTATCCATGGCAAATCCATTTCAGCACTGGCTATGTCCAGCCTGCAGGCTGGAAGCTGGTTGGGGGAGAAAGGATCCCCCAAACAGGTCAAATGATCCCCTGAAGTAAACAGGAAGGCAAAGTCTAATGTTGGGGGAAACTTACCAAGGAACAGACTTTCTCAGGAGTCCAAAGCCAAATCTTTGTTTTTCTGGAAGGTAGGACTTAGTACTGAGAAGGGCACACTATGCGTGCAGATTCCAAGAAGGTCCTGGAAGCTAGTTCAGAACTGGAGGCAGGACCTGCCATAGACCAGAGCCGGGTGACAGGAAATTGCTGGTAGCTTGAAGGGTAGAGACAGGTGTAGATACGGAAGCAGGGGGCCCAGCCTCCGAGTGAGCATGTGTCCTGTTGAAGTGATCCAGTTCTGGCTTCAGAGGCCTGGAAGGAGCCATGTACTTCCAGCCACTGGAAGGCAGGGGCTTGGGGACAAGAGCCATTCTGACTTCTCCAAAGGCTCAGGCTCTGCCGGTCCCCACCATCTAAGGGGTGACACACTGCCCCAGAGTTTGGAGCTCCCTTTGTATTTCACTCTCTGGAGGACCTTGAGCCAGTCAGAGGGCTTTCAAGAGCTCAGCCTCCTTCCTCAAAAGTGGAGCTTCTGGAAAGTTGATGTTCTAGATCCTTCTAGTTCTGAATTCCAGTTTCTGTTCCAAGTTTCCAGAGGAAATGTCCTCTGAGATGGAAGCTTGGTGGCACCTTTCCATTCCCCTGGTGCCCTGTGCTGAGACATTCTCTGACTGACAAAGTATAGTGTGCTTCCCACGGCATCTCCTCTTCCTGCTCAGCCTTGAGTTCAGAGTCGAATTTTCACAGACCTTGGATTTCCTGGGCAGTGCTCAATGAACCCCTGCAGGAAGGTCCTGGCAGGCACTCTGATGCCCCTGGCTGCCATCTCCAGGAAGCTATGTGGGAGACAACCCATGCTACAAGCTGAGGGTGGAAGGACCCCCAGGGAAGCAGGCCACAGCATTTCTGAACTCTTGGCAGCTCCATGGGTGGCCTTTGGGACAAAGTCTACTTTGGGAAGTGCCACTTGGTACTCATCCTAAAGTGAGTTACCCACCCCACCCCCGCCGCTCTCCCCATCCCCAGCACACACACCGGGAAATGGAGTCATCCAGAATTCCAAGCTACACATCAGACACTTGGGCAAGCTGGCTAATGGCTGGTCTCTGGGGACCAGGGCTCATCTATGCAGACATTGTGACATTGGCAGCTGACGCTTAGAAAATTTGCCCTCATGAAGAGTCAACAGTGAGGCCTGTGGGCTGGGGACAAGGACAGAAGGGCCTTCAGGAGGCGCCCTCCTCTCTGACAAGATCATCTAGTTTCTGCTGCAGCCAAGCGGGAGGAGGAGGTGGGGGCAGGCAGAGGATGGAGGGAACCCAAGTTCCATATGTGCCCCGAGGTGCCACCAGTATACTCTCCAGCTACAGCCACCTCCTAGGAAGGTCCTGTTGTAGAATATTATTTTAAGATGTGTTACATTTGTTTATGCTCTGGAACATTTGTTTCATGAGGCAAAGATGTGCTGCATTTGTTTATGTTGCATTTGTTTAACTCTGTGAAGTTGTGCTACTTTGCCTGTCTAAAACACCTGATTGGTCTAATACAGAGCTGAACAGCCAATAGCAAGGCAGGAGAAAGGATAGGCAGGGCTGGTAAGCAGAGAGAATAAATAGAAGGAGAAATCTGGAGTGAGAGAAGAAGGGGCCAGCCACCTAGCCACACAGCCATCCAAGGAGTAAGAGTGAAAGTGAGAATTCAGATGTAAAAAAAGGAAACAGCCCAGAGGCAAAAGGTAGACAGGACAATTTAAAAGGTTAAGAAAAGCTGGCTAGAAATAAGCCAAGCTAAGGACAGGCATTTATAATTAAGAATCAGTCTCCATGTGTGACTTATTTGGGATCTGGGTAGCGGGCCCCCCAAAAGAGTCAAAAGAGTAAACAACAACCAGCAACAAGATCCAACAGAGTTATAGAGGTGGATGCTACACTTCCTGCCACCCCCTTTTCATCAGCCACAGATCTGCATCCTGAACCCCTAATGAGCACAGGAAACAACTGCTCCCTCACCCATGTCCCGGGGCACTGCTGAAAAGCTGTGGTGCCTCTGGTTGTCACTCAGAGCTACCAGATGCCTTCTCTGAAGATGGAGGTGGTGTGGCAGGGCACGGCTGGGCAGATGTCCCCCACCTTACCCATGCAGTGCCACGAGTACCGCCGGATGTTAGGACCAGTGTCAGTCCTACTGAAGGCCTAGGCTTTATGTTTGAGGCTTTATGGGTTCTCTAGGAGCTTTGTAATTGTACCATTTAAAGAGGAGTGCCCACTTCAAACCCAGCACCCAGACAACAATGTTAGAGGCAGGCACCCACGACTTGGAACGTAGCTGAGGGTGAGGCGTCCTTTTGTGAGATGTTACTGTGCTCAGTTTTAGGGGTGCTTCCCTCAAACACTTTCGGTACTGAACTCTGGTCTTATGTCACTGGTGATGTAGTCCTTTGTGAGGACTCCTCCCTGTGCATACCTGGCAAGTGCTCCTGGGAGGTCTTGCTCTTGCTAGTATAAATGAGTGCTTTGGCTGGAAGAGGGGTCATAAGGAGGGGCTTCAGGAAAGGGTCAGGCGGTCCATGAAGGACCTGGGGAAGAGACCAAATCCTCTGTGCCACAATGTAACAACTCTGCCTTTTTTTTTTTCTTGGATTTTTGAGACAGGATTTCTTCGTGTAGCTTTGGAGCCTGTCCTGGAACTCACTCTGTAGACCTGGTTGGCCTCGAACTCACAGAGATCCGCCTGCCTCTGCCTCCCAAGTGCCGCCTGGCCAACCCTACCTCTTTTATAGTAGAGTGAAAGTGAATTAGCCAGCGGGGATGGTGGGGAACTGTGGGGACAGTGACAACTGTGGCTTCATATGCACTCGGCAAAGAAAAGACCAACTAACCAACCGACCAACCAACCGACCAACCAGCCAACTAACTAATCAAACAACTAACCAACCAACCAACCAACTGACCAACCAACCAACCAACCAACCAACCAAAAACCAAACCAAACAGCTGAGGAGAAACTGGGGCCAAACCCCGTTTGCCTCCTCCTCCTCCTCCTCCGCAGCAGCACGGGTGGTATTTAAAGCATCCAGACAAACGTAACAAGCTGACAGACAAGTGCTGGGTGCATGCAGACATGTCAGAACCTCGTGTGCCTCAGGGGGAACAGCATTCTGCTGGACCCCCAGCAAACACAGGGTGGCCATGTGACCCGGCAAGTCTAAGTCCAGCTAGACACACGAAAGACCTGGAAGCAGAGACTCCAGTGCTTGCCCGCCCGTGCTCTAGAGCACCGTTCTTGACAGTAGCCCGGAAGTTACCAAGTGTTCATCAGCAGATAACAGGATGAACAAAGCGTAACGCGTACACACCACAGAATACCAGCCAGCCTCTAAAAGGAGCGACGTCTGATACATGCTACTCGGGTGCATCTGAAGACACAATGCTAAGTGAACTGTGTCAGACACAAAGGGACAAATTCTGAATGAGTCACCTCAAACTCCTAGAGACAAAGGGCAGAGCCATGGTCTCCAGGGGCTGGGTGGGGGCGGCAGCAAGGAAGTCATTGTTTTATGAGTACCAAGTTTCTGCCTTACTAAGGACGTAGAAAGTTCTGGAGATATACAGTAGTGATGGTTGCACAGCTTTTATGGATATATTTAATTCCACTGAATCTGTATATTTTAAAAAAAGGAAAGAGGGGGTTTCCTGGAGAGGGCTCAGCAGGCAAAGGTGCTTGCGCCAAGCCTGAGGACCAGTCCACACCCTGGAACCCGTACCATAGAAGAAGGGAAGAGACTTCCACAAGTTGTCCTCTGACACCCATACCTGTGCCGTGGCATGTCCTCCCCCACCCCCTACCAAACAAACAGACATAAACTTAAACGTTTTAAAGGAAAGAAGATATTTTGTAGTTGAAAACCTGGCTTCCTTTCTTTTTCCTCTAGGAATTCGGTTATAGCCAGGGCTCAGGTTAGAACAGAGTGCATGCACGTTGGGATGGACTAGCCTGTGCTGCAGAATAAGCATCCACAGAATTTCTGACTCCAGCTTCATGTTTACCAGGGTGTGTTTGCAGGGCTCATCTGACTCCTTCAGGAACTCCTGTGGACAGGACAGCATTTGTCAGAGGGAACACAGTTCCTGAGGTCTCGCACCAGCACCCCAACATTTTGGTCTGGAGAAGACACACAGCATCTATGTTCTCAAGAATCCTTGGCCCAGCTCACAACACACGCCTACCTTGTGCTCAGAAGAAGAGAACTGTAAGTCCTGGTGGACACCAGCTTTGGTTCCTGCAGGCTCTCGTCACTTCTTGCCCCCTAAGAAACACCCCAGTCACCTCACATGATGGCTGAGACAAGCAAACTCTAGGGATCCACCTGTAACCCAGGACAGATGAATGTCCTGAAGCCAGCAAGTCTCTTGCCTGCCCCACTGAGAGAGGGAACTCTCTCTAGCAGCTTTGTCTCTGGCATCTTAAGCAGATGCTGGTTAGGACAACAGATTTACAGCTCCCAAGGACGATGCTTACTGGGTCTTGCCAGTGTGTCCAGCAGCCTCGTCTTTATGTGTGTGTGTGTGTGTGTGTGTGTGTGTGTGTGTGTGTGTACACATATCTATAAAATTGTGTGTATATATATATAATTTTATATATAGAATTTCCCTCCTATTTATCCCCTCATGCCTTGCGTTTCCTTCTCTCAGCTCCTTCCACTGCTTCCCCCAAGGAGCTTTATTTGTTTTAAGAATGCTCCTGAGCATCCTCCACTCATCCAGCAAGCACATACTGAATGTTTCCTGTGTGCCACATGATGATCTAGATCGCAGAGACAGCAAACAGGACATACAGAAGTCGCTGCCTATGCAGAACTGTCACAGTTAGCGACATGTGCAGGTGTGCTGGAGTGGAGTGTAGAGTGGGACTTCTCAGACGATGGGTCTGCATGACAGACTCTACCCCCTCTGCACACTGCCAGCCTGCTCTGGTCAAAGCTTCATGGTACCCTGCTGCCTGTCCACAGACATCATTCTCGATCGCTGTTCTCAAATGCTCATCCATGCTCTCTGAGAAAATGCAGGAGTTCAGTGCAAACCCTCAACTCCCATAAAAATTAGGTTTAACATGTTTTTTGGATGGATTCTTGGGCCAGAGACTTGGTCCAGCAGTTAAGAGCACTGGCTACTTTTGCAGAGGACGCGGGTTTAATACCCAGCACCCAGATGGCCGCTCACAATTGTCTATAACTTCAGTTCCAGGGACATCCAACACTCTCACACAGACATACATGCAGGCAAAACACCAATGCACATAAATATTTAAAAAAAACCAAATAATTAAAAAAAAAAGAAAATTGGTTTAAAAAAAAGGATGGATTCTTAAGTGGATTTGAGAGGCTTGGTTTGCCTTTGACTGGTGTTCAGGCAATGGGATTAGTGGTGGGTGTAGAACTGATTCCTCACCTCATTCCTAAAAGTGTCTGATAAATTAGAGACTTGAAGGTAAAAAATATAAAACAAACAAACAAAAAAAAAATCCGAAGAAAACAAGGAGTTTTTTTTCTCCACACAAAAAACAATTTATGTGGAGAGCTTGTAAGATAGACATGAGAAGCAATAATAGAAATATTAAGAAATCTGACATTGAAAATTACATGCTTGTACATAATAAGGGATATCATGTTTATGATAAAAATAATGCAAGCAGCATTGGAAGACAGTATTTAACAGAGGACTGATGTGCAAATATGTAAAAAGCTCCCACAAATCAATGAAAATGAACTTTTTAAATGACAAAGGATATAATCAAGCAATTCACAAAAGCAGAAATTGAAATGGTCCTAAAATATGCTTGAAGATTGTCTTTCTTAGCATGTCTCTCTTGCTTCGGGTGTAGATCCTGGAACGCAGTGAGGGGTCTAGCCATCTTCCCTGTGACCCATAAGCCCAGCCCTTCTCTGGATGTCACAGTGGAGGACTCAGGACAATTGCAATCAGCAGGTTTATTCGGGGAGGTTGAAGTACTGCCTGACCAGCCAGCAGAGTGGGATGCTGACACAGAGATAGATGTGAGACAAGGGGCAGCTTTGGGATGGATCCTTGGCCGAGAAGCCGATTTGGGTCATTGCTATGGAGAACGGTCTAGCAGGGCCAAGACTGAAGGCAGCGGACTGTTGATGTCCTAGAGAAAGCCAAACAGAGCACAAGGAAGCATCGGCACGTGAAGGAGGGGCAGGATCTTGAGGAGACACCAACCTCAGGGACGGGAGGGAGGTGATGCCTATGTTGAGCTGAGACCCACCTCAAGCAACACTCTGAGTGACAGCCACTGGCTGACTGTGACAAATCCTATCCAGCCATCCAGCCTGAGGCCCAGTGAAGAAATGACCATCCACCTACAGCCTCTCATTAACACCCAGAATGCATACCTACTCAGAGAGCTATCCATACCACAGATTATCATTCGGTAGCCCAGGCTGGCCTGGAACTCTCTATGCAGCCCAGGCTGGATAGGATTTGTGATTTTCTTGCCTTGGCCTTTCCAGTGCTGGGAACATAGGTGTGCACCACCATGCCTGGCGATTTTTCAGTTTTGAAGAAAGAGCCTTCTCTGAGTAGTACGGTTCCCTGTGTGTTTTCCTGTGTAGGAGACACTACTATAAAAAGAAATCTAGGCCGGGCGGTGGTGGCGCACGTCTTTAATCCCAGCACTCGGGAGGCAGAGCCAGGCGGATCTCTGTGAGTTCGAGGCCAGCCTGGGCTACCAAGTGAGTCCCAGGAAAGGCGCAAAACTACACAGAGAAACCCTGTCTCGAAAAATCAAAAAAAAAAAAAAAAAAAGAAAGAAATCTAGAAGTGTATAGAGTACCGTTTGGGAAGGTATTAGACTCCCAAGTAAATCCAAATGAGCTATCGGATGCCCTATAAAACAAATCTTTCAACGTTTACAGGCTTCCTACTGGAAGTCCAGTCCCTGGACCCCAGCAGACCACCCGTGACGTGGTACCCTGCCGGAGGCAGCGGTGGCACACGCTGGTTTCCTCTGCAGCCTGGTCACGCTGTGAGTCAATAATCCTGGCACCTGCTCCAGAACCCCTCCTCCACCCTGACTCGACTACTGCTTAGGAAGAGTGGGTCCACAACAGGAAGAAAACAGAGCAGGCTGAGAGGACCGCTTGCAAGGAAATAGGTCAAGACACTGCCAATTGCCAAATTTAAAATTGCGTTTGAAAATTGTCGCTTTAATACAGGACGGTGCTCCAGCCTGTGGGGTGTGGATGTGAAGCTCAAAGGTCCCGAGAGGTGGCTTCCTTAGGCAGGCCCCAGTTTACCCTGGAGGTTGAGCAATAAATGGAAACAAAAAATAATTGACCAGTTTTGCAGTTAGCTGAACCCAGCCGCAGTCCCTAAATAGCTTTCGCCTTCCTGGAGCTTGTGGTCCTCGTAAAGCTACAAGATGCGTTTCAAAGCTATGAATTTGCTAAATAGAACTTCATTTCCTCTTCTTATTAGAGGTAATTAAATTTATTAGACGTCAGTAAAAGCCTTGTAAACAGAAAATATGAATGCTTATAAAAAGTCTGCCCTTTCTTTTCAACCCAATAATTAAGATGCAAGGAGGGAGCGGCTAATATCGGCTTGTAATTTACGAGGTGCCATTCAACCCTGAATCCGAGACAGACTGTGGAGGTATTAAACACTGAAATGAAAATAATACCCACTGAAACGCATTATTTATTAAGTACATAACCGCTCAGAAATAAACACATCGCAGAAGAACTTGGTGTGTCTGGTGGAAACAGTGTACATACATCACCTCCTGCCGTGGATAGATTACCCATTGAGTCAGATTCTTAAATCAAAGTCATGTTTGCTTAAAAGCAAGCTGCCAGGGGCAGTTAGCAAGTCCCAAACTTACTCCGCATTGGCCTTGATAGCGGCTCTCAAAGACACTGTTACTGTTTTTAACCTTCTCAAAAGAAGGGAGCTCCCCCAGCAAGCATCTGAAAAGCAGAAACAAGAGGAGTCTAAAAAGAACAGTAACAATTAAAAAATTGTGACAAAACCCCATCCCCTGTATCCCAGGCCAGTACCCTGGTGACTTGACTGAAGGAGGAGACCAGGAGGACGTTGATGACAGCACATTTAACATCGTCACCAGCAGCCCAGCAGAAACATGGCCTTGAAACCCTAGAAGAAACGATTCTGTGGAAACCAGAAGCTGCATTTCATCTTCTCAGAGATTCCTTTGTTTTGTTTTTTTCCTTTGGTCTGGTTTTTTTGTTTGTTTGTTTTGGGGTTTTGTTTTTTGTTTGTTTGGTTTTGCGTTGTTTGTTTGTTTATTTTTCGAGACAGGGTTTCTTTGTAGACCAGGCTGGTCTCGAACTCACAGAGATCCGCCTGCCTCTGTCTCCTGAGTGCTGGGATTAAAGGGGTGGGCCCAACCACTGCTGGCTGAGATGCCTGTGGCTTTTAAGGTATGTTGTTACCCACTGCATCACAACAGGGAAAATAAAACAGAACCACCGAAAGTGGCTGGCACAAGAGAGGTGCCCTGACATCAGAGATTTCAGAACTGGAAACAGCAACAACCGCTCAAGAAGCCACAAGACACAATCCAAAGTCACTTGAGTCACCAGTTAGGGCCAATCTGAAAACTCTTACTTTGGTTTGGGCATATGAATGATGTTCCAACAGAGCTGCTTTTGCAAACGTTATTTGGGGAGTTAATGTGGAACTCTAAATTTCAGTTTTATAGAGGGCAGTGGAGAAGGGGCTCGGTCCGAGGTGCGACCTTAGAGAGCAATGAGTAGGGATTGGAGCACAGTCTTGCAGTACGGGAGCACCTGAAACAGGGAGCCAGAGTGAGTGGAGTTAGGGGAGGCAGAGAGGGCTGTGGAAGGTGAAGTCAGACAGGCCAGAGCACAAGCAACCATTTCCTCTGCTCTTATATGAAGTGGAAAAGTACTTTTTGACTTGGGAGCAAGTTGGTTCATCCATTTCACTCTAAAACCAACCTTGGTAGCTTCTGGAATAGTTAAGAACCAGCCTCCTGAGGCTGGAGAGATAGCTCAGCAGTTAAGAGCACTTAACTGCTAAGAGCTCTTGCAAAAGACCTAGGTTCGATTCCCAGCACCCACAAAATGGCTCACAACCATGGTTAGCCTTGGTCCTAAGGGCTCCAACAGGCACACACATGGTAGACATACATGCATTGGAGCGAACCAGCCTCTCTTCACATGTCTGCTAACCCCTTGTATGGTCCTCATAGACGAAGCCTTCCTCCAGGTCCATCCCTCCCTGGCTCTGAGGGCACTGGAGGCAAATAAAGCCTCCCAGCTGGTAAGAAATGGACTTTTGAACTGACACTTTGCTTTTTATCTGGGACCAAAAATAATCTCCCCTTATATAAAAACACACAGACAGAAGCTGTTCTCCCCACTGAACTACCCTACCACCCAGCACTAAAAAACAAACAACAACGATAACAATAAAACCCAACAAAACAAACAAACAACAACAACAGAACAGTACCCAGCATCAAAAAGCCAGATTATTGTCCATAGAAACAGTCAACACTCCTGGGCAATCACCATGGATCTTGCTGAGTTTTGTGCATTTTCCCTTCAAGCAACTCTGTGCTGTTGGTGCCGTGAGCAGCCCCGTTTTGTAGAAAGGAAACAGAGGTACTGAGAGACGGATCAACTTGCCCACAGCCTACTGCGGCCCACGAGCTTATAGGAGGGCCCTGGAGTGTGGGTGTGCTGCGCCCCACATGCAGCAACCTCACCAGTGTGCGGCAGGGTGCTCTCCAGGACACTGTGTCCAGTCTTATAGGATGTAGCTGAGGTCAAGTGTCTGCCTAGTGTGCACAAGGCTGGGTAGGATCAATCCCCGGCAGTGCAAAAAATAATAATAATAAATTTTTTTAAAAAAGAAATAGTCTACCTACTTGTGAGAGCAGCTGTGCCATTGGCTTCTCCTCAGCAACACAGAAGGCCCCACGTGTGTGCACCCCACCACATGCAGATGTACTGTCATCGCTGTGCTAAAATGATAACCACCACTGTAGGTGTGCGGTAACATCTCAGACCGTTTATTTATTTTTAATTTTTATTTTTATGTGGATGGGTGTTTTGCCTGCACGTATGTCTGTGCACCACATGTGTGTCTGGTGCCCACTGAAGCCAGAAGGGGGCATCCGATCCCCCTGGAACTGGAGTTACAGACAGTTGGGGGCTACCGTCTGGATGCTGGGAATTCAACCCAGGTACTCGGGAAGAGCAGCCAGTGCTCTTAACCACGGAGCCGTCTCTCAATATAGTTTGACTCTGGGCTGATGGCTGACATGTGTGATGCTCTCCTCCCGCTTAGGGCCTCCTGCTGATCCTCTTTGGCAGAATGTCTGGGTAGTTGCTCACCCAGTGCAGAGCAGATGGTGCGAAAGCAGACGCCACCGTGCCTATCTGTGCTTAAAAGATACATGGGACTGGGGCTCTGCCCTTTGCCAGTGCGGCTGTCTCCATGGCGTTGTAGAACTGCCCAGTGGCTCTGCCCCCATGGCACTGTGACTCTGCTGCTGTGCCACTGTGGATCTGTGCCCTCCACCATGTTCCTAAGCTCCACTCCATGCTCCCCGAGATCTCTGTGTGTGACATGGGGATGGCGTCCTGTGCTATCTGTCTCCTCTCTGTGTGTGTTCGCCTAGCACAGGCAACCTAATTCTCCAGTGAAATATTCTCAGCGTGGCCCCACTGTCCTAGTGGCCCGTGACGCAGGCCAGTGGGGTCTGAAGTCAGTCTCAGTGATCTAAGCCCAGCACCCCAGAGCTGCGACACTGGGCTTCCCCACCCCTCTCTCGGCCTCTCCTGGTTAAAGCAGTTTATCTTTGGTAGTTTCATCTCTGGAAGGTTTGCTGGGTCTGGGTCCATATACTGAACACCACGTGACATGGCTGAGCCTCTACCCCACAGCAGGGCTCTGCCCGTTCCTTCCTGGGTGCTTCCTCAGCCCCTTTCATTCTAGATCCAACCAAGAGCTGCTGGAGACCTCTCTGCCCTGACTAGTGGCTCACTGCCCAGGGCTCTCCTCTCGGTACGTCCTAAGGCAACTGTTCCTAATGATGCCAACCACATACCCCCCTGCCCCATTGGCTCTCAGCCTTATATGCCAAGGGTCTGCCATAATCATGGCCACCTTACCTGGCCCTATACCAGAGCCACGGCCCAATGTGGATATGGGACAAAGCAGGTGCTATGGGAACCAAAGGTAAGGGGTGTGTTTCAGGGGTGGACCAAGGAATTGGAGCGATTTCAACAGCCCGTGGGCCACAGACAGAAAGTCAAGAGGAAGCCAGGGCTTGGGGGCTTTTTAAAGCAGGGAATGACCAGGTTTGTTTGGTACCATCAGCTAATAAGCTGACAAGTATTTATTGAGCACCTGTTACCTATCAGATAAAGGCCCACCGGAAGGAAATGTTAATTCTATTGAATGACTTTGGGGATATGAGATAAGGCATTAGTGTGGAATGGGGCCAAACAGACGCAAACACTTGGCTCTGTAGGCTTGCCCTCTAGTATTTGATAATTTAATGTGAAGGTCACATCTGAGCTGCCGTGTGTTCGGAAACACTGACAACAAAGGAAAGTGATCAACATGGTGACTTCCTGCGACTCAAAGGCTGCTGTGGAGAGAGGCATTGTAGAACACAGATGGGGTAACCTCGGCAAGTCTGGGGTGCCATGGAGACTGAAGAACAATGCACAGGTCACCCTGATACCAAGAACAGGGCAGCAGGGAGTGAGGCTGGCTTTACAGTGCTCATTCCATCCAAGGGAGAAATTAGCAAGTGGTGTGCTCTTCCCCGGGGAAGACATTTCTCCCAGTCCCAGCATTCCTTAGTTGACTGCAGTTCTTTGAGCAGGATTGAGGCTTCCTGGGCTTCCCACATCCATCTTAACTTGTCTATTGTTCAGCTCATATTTAGGCAGTCATGTTGGTGAGGCTATATGCATATACTGTACTTACATATTTATAAATACCTATATACACATACATATGTATATATGCGTATGTGTATGCATATAAACAACAATTAATAGAAAGAAGAGGCCGAGCATTTGAAAGAGAGAAAGGGGAAAGGAGGGGTTTGGAAGGAGGGGGAAACGATGTAACTATATTATCATCTCAAAAAATAAAAGAAGAAAGGAGGAAGAGGAAGGGGAGGAGGAGGAGGAGAGGAGGAGGAGGACGTAGAAGTGGGGCTTCTGAGTAGCAAGCTAGCCCAGAGTTAGAAGCAGATATCCATCACATGTAGTGAGCCATGGCTGTAATCCCAGTACTCAGGAAGCCCAGGCAGGAGGATCCTGAGTTCAAAGCTCGCCAGGGCTACAGAGCAAGCCCCTGTCTCAAAAGAATAAAACAAAACAAATAAACACCCAACAGAACCCTCTTCCAAAATAACACAGAAAGTAGCAATTATGTGCTACTGACTTTTATAACAACACACAGTCAACCCTGGATGCCACAGAGCACTGCTCCATGCACTCTAGAACATTCCAGAATGAGCTAACCACCTCTCCCATGGAAACGTTATAATCACTTAAGCTCTGACACCCAGGGGGCTGGGAAGGCCAGGCTTCAGCCTGCTTGTCTGCAGGAACGACGCCCCCCACCCCCACCTCGACTCCCGCGGGGACGAGCTATGTGGTGCAGAAAGCCAGGGTGGCTCTCTGCCCTCTTGGCGTGACCTCTGCTGTGACTCTCTTCCTAGCTCAGTTCACTTTCATTCACATGCATCCTTCTGTCTGCTCTGCTCCTTGGCTGCTCTTCATTGCCAAGCCCCATTTCTTCGTGTATTTTGGTACAGCTACTATGAATATATCATCATAATTTACATGCACCGAACAGTTCCTACGAGCTGGGCATAATGCTAATCACTTAACACACAGTTCACAAGTGACCCAACAATCCACCGAGCTGGTCTTTGGTCAGTGCTGTCTGTTCTAGACCTGTACTGAACATGTGGGGATCTGTGGGTCCCACCCACTCAGCTCTGCTCCAACAGTGAGAAAGCAGTCACAGACGATGTGGAGACACACGGTGCAGCTGTGTCTTAATAAAGTTTTATTTGATCAGCGCACTCCTGAGCTGGATTTAACTGAGCTGTGCTCTTCTGACTCCTTCTGCAGATCTTACTCTTGTCTCTTTTGCTTGCTCCACCATCCATCATTTTGTGGTCCTAGGGGTCAAATCCAGGGCTCTGCACATGCTGGGCAAGCTCTCTACTAGTGAGCCACATCTTCTCTTCTTCATTATTTAAATTAATATTTTGAGACAGGGTCTCTCTTGCAAAGTTTCTGAGGCTGGCCTGGAACTCACTCTGTAGCCTAGGCAGGCCTTACATGCTGTCCTTCCCACAC
This sequence comes from Peromyscus leucopus, assembly GCF_004664715.2. Classification (NCBI taxonomy): domain Eukaryota; kingdom Metazoa; phylum Chordata; class Mammalia; order Rodentia; family Cricetidae; genus Peromyscus; species Peromyscus leucopus. The sequence goes on along the minus strand of NC_051067.1, from coordinate 82,998,417 downwards.
CTGCCTGCTGAGTAACAAGGAGAGCGGACCTGGATCATCAGCCTCAGCTCTGTCATCCTAATGATCCATCTGGCTTCTCTGAATTTTATATCCTGAGTCATGAACACACATCTCAATGGCTCACTCAGGCAGTGAAATCTTACCCAAGTCCCCTGGGCATTTGTGGCTAAGGAAAACACGATTAACGACGTACAAATTGTTTTCCAGCCTGACAAAACTGCTTCTTTCGGAGCCAGAATTGGGAGGAAAAAGAGGCCATTCTAGTAAGGGACCCAGAATCACTGTCTTCAACAGTACACAGGTTTGTGTGGGAGGCTGAGCTCAAAAGTGTTGTCCCCCAGTTCCACTAAACACCAGAAACTTGAAACCCGATTTACATCATTCATCTTAAATAAGCCAGTTTCTCCCATCTGGGCTTCACTTGCCCCCTCTGTAAAATGGGTATGATGAATAAATACTTATGCCTGGGATATATGCCCTTACGAATAGGGTGAGGATCCTCTTCTGCCAAAATGCCCCTTCTCCTTCTCAGGCCCTGTGTCAAAAGGCCAAAGGCAGGCAGCAGACCCGCTGTTTGAGAAGGCTGGGTCACAGGGCTCCAGCTGTGCTTGTGGTTTATGAAGGACCAACAGGTGTCTGCGCGATGGATCCATGATAGTAAAGCAGAAAGGCCTGTCAGCGCCCGCCCGCCCGCCCGCAGGGCTGGCATTGTGCTGCTCCTGAGGCTGCCCTGACTGCTTGCTTCCTTACCCTCTCCCAAAGACCCTTCAGCTCCACAGGCAGGCTGACGAGAGTGTCCTTGACATAGCCACAAGAGTCCCAGGCCACCGGACACAGGCTTTCACTGGCTGTGTACACTGTCTCTCCCATGCTGGCCTCTGCGGGGCTTCTTCCTGCTTCAGGGCTTCCTGCTTCAGGGCTTCCTCCCTTGCCCTTCACTGGAGGCCCTCAGCAGGAGCACTGCTCACTTCTGCACACACAGCTCACTCCATGGGGACAGAGAAATGGGAGAAAGCTCTGGAAAAAAAAAAGAAGAACCCCACCCAGGCTAACCCTCTGGAACTCTACCAGGGGCCACATGGCTTTGAAACCCATCCCCAGTGTTTTTTGTTCAAATGAAAGCATGCTTCTCACGGAGGGCTGGAGACAGCAAATGGGGCCGGAGTCATACACAGTTAGTTTCAAACTTAGGTTGCTGCTCACGGGGAGAAATCAATGTACAGTATATTAAAAACAATCACTGCGGCCCTTAAATGATCCGATAGTTTAGCTTTGAATGCATTTGAGCTAATGGGGGCTTTAATGGCTTCTGACAGATCATTGCATTGATCAAGGGGCATGTATGAAATACGCTGCCTACTAAACTCTGTTTTGATTTTGTAAAAAGAAAACTAAGCAGCCATGGTAAACAGGGGTTGATTGTTCACCAAGTCCCTGGGATGCCTCTCCGCCTGGCCCTGGTCAGGAGTAGTAGAAGGGGACAGGGGAATCCTATACACCTGGCTCGCCTCCTTCCCAACTCTAATCACTGTAATCAAATGCAACTCACTGTCAGAAAGGTTGGGGAGTGGGGAGATGGAAGGAGGGGACCAGGGCCCGGTTTCCATCATGGGTGAGTTACCAGCTGTGGCTTTTGCTGCTCTGAGAAACCGATTCATCCCTTGTGGGGCTTGGGGCTTGCTTGCTCCCCATCCTCCGTTAGAAAGGAAAACTGGGGCTATCAATGGGGGGCAGTCATTTTGCCAAGAAGCAAATGGAAGCCCATTCACTTTCCCTGCAGTGTTCGGGGCTCTCGGATAGTCGGATGAAAAATGGAACACATCTGTGTTCAGCTTTGGTATTGTAACAGGGTGTACAGAGTCTGAAAAAAAAATGCAAGAGCAGCCCTTAGCATACTCCTCATGGCTGTTTGGAGAGGTGGGCGTGCTGCTGGTGAAGCCTCCAGAGTGAGCCACATGCCACTGTCTTGCCTGGGCAGAAGCAAGAAATGTTCCTGGGCACTGAGCAACACTCTCCATGGATCTGCGTGGGCTTGGGTGCTTGTGATAGCTCCCTACAGGGAAGCAATCATACAGAGAGCACAGGGCCAGTGGGTTTCAGTATGAGGATCCTTCCGGCTTATGGATGTTCTTGTGTTTAGAAGGGCCAGAAGGTCCCTTCAGTACTGGTACCGTGAAGGAAGGGATCGTTGTTGATTTTTTCCCCCTTTACACTTTTTTGCAGAGCTTCGAATGAAACTCAGGGTCCACGTGTGCTAGGCAAGTACTCTGCCACTGAGCTACCTCTCCAGCGCCATGGTGATCTTTATGTGACACCAAGCAAGACTGTACATCACGTGGCCACCAGCCAAGAGCGCCAGATGACCCAAGTGCTTGGTTCAGAACCACACTGTACATTTGAGAAGGCAGCTCTCATAGAGTGGCCTTGTACTGGTCTACCAGCACGCTACCACCTCTGCAGGTTGAAACCGAAGGGAAAACCTGGGCGGTTGCAAGCTCTGCGTTTGTACTGGTGCCGGATTAGTCAGTAGCTTTTGTAAAATTGATGAATTTTGTCTAAAGGCAAGTGCAGACAGGCAAAGAGATCTGTATCTGCTGTGATCCATTTAGCCCGACACATATGTGCGGGGGAGCTGGTTCCCCTCGATTCGTTCAGGACTGATGAAAAGTAACTGTGAACAAAGTCATGCACTGCGTCATTGGAAAAGAATCACCGAGTCTAATGGTAGGAGTTAATTAATGCTTCCCTCCCCCGAAGCAGGCTGACCCTGGTCCTTAGGCATCCGAGTCAATAACAATTGTTGTACACAGGCCATCCATTAGAAGGTGAGGCAGGAATGTTTTTAAGCAAATCTAAAATTGCCAGGGGTGACCTAATCCTGCCGCAGTAATGGCAGTATGAAGGAATCATTTTTCATACCATCTCATTTATAAGAAGTTCCAGGCCATCTGCTGAGAAAAAAAAAAAGGAAATCGTGAAGAGCAACCGGGATAAATATGTGCTGGTGGCATTCTCTCTCCTTAAGCAAACTGTAGCTAGCCGCGCTCTCTTTCTTGGTGGCTATTGACTATTGGTTGGGTGTCGTTGATTATAGTAACTGACAAGCACTGAGGGATTACTGAGATACGATGGGACGCGCTGACCGAGCCTGACTGCAGGGTGTGGGGCATGATCAAGTAAGTGCTAGCCCACATCTCCATCTCCCCCCGCTGGGCCAACGAAGACTGGATTGCAGAGAGGTAAGACATTTGCTTATAAAGCAAGGACTTCGATGTCAGGTAACTGGGTTCGTAACAGCGGGTGTAGCGGGTACTTCCTGAAGACCTGTGCCTGCCAGCACTGTCTGCAGCACTTTACATGCACGTGAACTTGCACGCCCCTCAGGACCTGCTCAGGCAATAGTTGAATTCCTACACCTTCCGTTGTGTAGACAGGAAGAGGTGTGAAAGGGGTGGCAGCCTTAGGGTCACACATTCATAACTAGCGCGGACCAAGAAAGCCCATACCCAGAAGCCTCTACTGCTACTCAGGACTCAGGTTTTCGGAACTCAGATGTCAACAAAATAGATGGACATGTGAGCAAAGGAAAACTAGCTTCCAAAGTAGGACGATGAAGGCTAGATATCAGAAAGAACTTGTGCTGGCAAGGCTCTCAGGGGAAAGTGAACCATAGGGTAAATAGGAAGGAAGTCAGAGCAGAGGATTATGGATGTAGCTGCTTGGGGCTAGACTGCAACAGAGGCTCTTGGGAGGACAGTCTGCCTTGTTGTACACACCACGGAAATGGGAACGAGCCCTTCAGGCCCTTTGCTGGAGTCACCAGCGTGCCCTGGAGTCTATCCAAATCTATGTGGGTGTCTCAGGGCAGCAAGAGTACTCCTTTTGCTGACAATCACTGAGGACATCCTCCCAAATGCAGCAGCAGCCCTGTGTGTCCTTGTCCCCTTCCAGAAGTCATTACAGCAGGCTGGCCTTCTCTCAGTCCGCTCAGGCTGCCGGCTCTCGGTGGCTCTCCCAGCAGTCATGACAACCCGCCTGCGCCTTCCTCTCTCTTTATGGTTGTCAAATTGATTTCACCACCTCGATACCTATGGCTCCCAATGAAACTTAATTAAAAATACCATTTAATCACAGAGTAACAAAGGCAAACTGGATAAACGGCATTACCACTTCAGCGCCTTTTAATCCGCGCCGCTTCGCTCCATCTGAACCTGTTTGGATGAGAATTGCCTTTTCAAATCAGAATCCCCTTGTCTTCCATGCACTCGCCTCTGACAGATCCCCAGAATAAACAGTATTTAGCGTGGCATGGATCCAAATGTATGCAATTTGCCCAGTGGTAAAATCAGCCTTAACTAGAGCAGGCAAAAGAAGTTGCATTGGAAAATACCTTCCCTGGAAACGTATACAAAGCCTGCGCCCCAGCATTAGGCAGGCAGGGCTCATGCAATCTCATTTCTGGCTCCCCTCCACTCACTTAGTGATGGATTTGGAAGCTTATTACTAAAATTGTGTCACAAGCCATGCCATGACCCCGCTCTTTTCTGTCTAGAAAACTCTGTCAGGCAGGAGGCTGCTGGTAAGAACAGGAATGGATGGCCTATTGTGGGTGCTGCTCAGCATGGACTCGGACACTGGAGGTGGCTGCTTGCATCCTTCCCACCACATGCAATTCCTGGCTGCCAGGGCGCTCCCTGGAACTGAGCCTGTTCGTCCCCATGACCCTCAGGACCCAGGCATTAGTTAGAGTGATGGTTGGAAGCATCAAGTATCTCATCAAGTTGCCCTCACCTGACCTGTGGGAAATCCTCCACCCTTCCCAGGGAACATTGCTTCCATCTCTACTCTAGTGGGGGATGGCAGGACTCTCCTGGCTTTCTCTGCATGAGCCACAAAAACCCTTTTCCTCCCTTGAAGCCATCTTCCCCCTAGGTCAGAGCCTACCTGGTTCTCTCTGAATGACCTAGTGAATGACCTAGAGCTCCCCACACTGCTGGAGTCTGGGAAGAGGAGGGTCAGAAGCCTCTGAGTGTAATGCATCTTTCAGACCGCCTTTCTCAAGTGAGCTGGAGCCTGTCAGCCAGGAAAGGCTGGTAGGAAAGTGGGTAGGAGCAACTGGAGAATGTGAGAACCACTTCCATACACCCAGCAAAGCAGACCACCAACCCCCTGCCCCCCTCCTCCCACCCTCCCGCCCTCCCACCCCACCCACCCCTATTTTCCTACCCCCTCTCGCTCCCCCCATCCTCACCCCCCCATGTGCAAGGAAAAAGCACAGACACTCTTTGGTTTTTCATCTTTTAATTCTTTATTGTGTATGAACGGATGTACACAGCACAGCAGTACAAGCAGACCATGAACACAGTTCAACAGGAGGAACACGTACTGAGCACTGGACACTACTGCTTTCTACTAAAGGGTGTGAGCAAGCAGGTTTAGAAGGCGCTGCTGGGGGAGCAGCGTGTTTACAAAATGATGACAAGGAGCAGCAGGGTCGAAGCGCAGCACAGAGGTCACCGACGCTGCCATGCGAGTAGAGACCAGGGGCTCATAGGTGTCCTGACCTCTAAAGAGAATGCAGGCATTTTTATTTTATGTGGATCTCCCAATTTTTCACTTTGGCACCTAATGGAATAGAGCATAGAAGAAATATCATGGGGCCTAATGAACCACAGAGCCAGATGGCTGGGGATGGTGGGGGTGGGCCAGCCTGTGACATCGGAAGCCACCTACAGCTCACTTAGTCACGTCATCTCGTCTGGGTCAGTACCCTGTGAGAATGTACCTCCCCGTCTCTACTGAGGAAGTCGCGGCTGAGTGACAAAAGGCCTGAGAGACTCGGGTCCCTGCACCAGGAAACCCTAGCTGCTTATGAAATGCAGCTCCCGGGGCTGACTCAGGGCGGGAGGGCACCTGAAATGGAATCCTGGCTGCAGCAAAACAACAGTTGACTGTGTACCCTTCCATATGCAGAACATACCGACTAATACAAGAAAATCAGGGCCAAGGGACTGGCCTGTTGCCACCATTTCTGGGGCCACCAAAAGGCTCAGGCCAGCAGAAGGAGGTGTGGCCACGAGACACAGAGAGCAGAGGATGGCAGCGGTGAGGAAGGGTGCTACTTCCAGGTCAGCTCACATAACAACACTAACACGTATCGGATGCTCAGCGGTGGGTTAGAAACGGCTTTAGCTCGGTCACGTCACTTAATCTTCATGTTGGGGGTTGACACTTTTAACATCTCCCATCATACAGATGAGGAAACCGAGACACAAGGACATGCGAAGGTCACAGAGTGAGTGGGGAACTTAATCCGGGCACTTTGAAATTAGGATTCAGGCTTACATCTCCCCATAGTCTCGGATGCTCTGGCATCCCAGGGATGGGGAGTTGGGTCCTTCAAGTCCCCATGCCACCTGTCAGTACCTATGAATGGGGGAATTTTAAAAGAAATGCTAACTCCATGAAATAGTGTCTGGAGGGCTGGCCTGTGTCATGGGATCAGGGAGCCCCCCCCCAGCCCCCCCGCAAAGACAGGATGCGACTGTTTCCTTTGCTGCCCTTTCCCCTTCCTGTGTGTGGTGCACAGGACTCACAGTCGGGCCCTCAGTGAGCTTTGTCTCCGAGGAGGGAGGATTACCGTTCAGCCATTGCTTTTCATTTCTTCCCTCCACAGCAACAGCTGCTACAGAAAACCGTAAGAGGGACCCCGTCTGCTTGGAAACTTGCAACAGAAACATCCATATGTGCTGTCTAAAACCACTCACCGGCACCCTCCTGCCAGACCCCTGACATGTGGCCAGGGCAACTGAAGACTGGATTCTAACTACAATCGTGCTGAATGTAGGTCTGCGCAGCCACGGTGAGCTAGTAACTGCCATCTTGGATGGTCCAACCGCCAGAAGCCAAGGTGAGCAGCTGGGATGGATGTTTCCAGTTCTGCGGTCCCATGCCTGGGTCTACTCCCAGTCTCTGAGGTGGCTAGCCATAGAGGAAAAGAGGTGAGCCTTGTCACAGGCTTACCTCATCCCTGTGGCTGCCTTGGGGACAAAAGGAGTCCCAAGGAAAAAAATGAGTGGGGAGCATTTGTTTTGCAGAGGAGGGGGTGTTCTAGTTTAACATCAAATCAGACCAAAACACGAGTGATTTTTCAACATTTCAGTATCTGTGGGCTTTATTGTCTAGCTGTTTTGAATCAGAACCCAGGTCCTATAACCTACGGGTCAAGTGGCGTCTACACTACCCTTGTGCAAGGTTCGGGGAGGAAAGCCAAGGATAGCTTCTCCCTCTCCACTTAAGACTTGTGCTTCCTCTAGGGTTTCGCTTCCAGAAGCTGGCTTCTGATCTCCGCAACCACTTCCGTGAGGTCAAAGGGCAGAGGCATGGAAGGGTCATCCTTCTCCCAGTAGGGCCGGCAGTCTGGTTTCTGGTGAGCTGATAAAGTCCGGACCACTCGGGACTGGCACCTAGGAGAGGAAGAGCAGGAGTTAATTCACCGGGAAAGCACCGGAAGCTCCAGGCTTCTGGGAAACGTGGAGAATAACACCGGCAAACGCTCCGTCAACAGCTGTGAAGGGGAAGGGGAAGGGGAAGTGGGAGTCGATGCTCGCAAGGCGGAAAGAACACATTTCTGAGGGAAAACCGACCCTCTCAGTGTTGGAGCCTCAAGTTTTTCCAATTCCCAGATCTGTATTATCTCCAGTGGCTTTGGAAAAGCCAATCACCAGGGAAATTGAGTTACTCTGCCTTTAAAATGGTGAATTATTTTTTCATTATCTCAACAGTTATTTAAAGTGTGTGATTAAGCCATTATCAGATTTAAATGTTTGTGGGATTTCGATGTATTACTAGATTACTGGGAAAGATTAAATTGAATTTACTGCATTAAAACGTCCAAGAATAGATTAAACAATATTACAGACCAGGATTGACTTTGGAGATCCTGGAGATTTACAAGTGTCCCAGCCTGCTAGGCTCAGAAAAAAGGCACTCCAAGGAGAGAGAGGTTTATAAGGATATATGCAAATAGAGGTTAATAATCATTTCCGCTGATGAATAGGTGGGAACTTCCACCAAATTAAATTAAGAGGCTAGCAAGAGTTAGTCCCCAAGGAAAACACTTAAATCACCGTTTTTATTAAATGGATTATTCATCAATAGTAGAGAAATTAATTATCATATGCAGCTAAATTATAGCCTGGTAGGAAAAAGTTGGGGCAACATCCTCGTCTTTCTGAGGCACCACCCTCTTGGAGAGTCGAGCTCATCTAAAATTGGGCTTGGGAAATGCTTTGGTTTCAGCTCTAGTTATCTGAAAAATGAGGGTCATAGAAAGAGAAATGGATGCAATAAGTAACGAACGATTTCTTACAGGTAGAGCACACGCACCAAACCTGTGCTTACACCAGCAGTGTAGGGGCTCCTACCTCTGCCACGCACCCCTTCCCCACCCCTGCTGTCAGCTGGAGAGTGGCCACACCCACTTCAAGTCATAGGACTGGGTCAGATCTTCATGGAAAGACATTTCTTCTCTGGGGGATTATTAATGGTGAGGGGATTCCCAGGGGAAAGCATACTTCAACTTTACACCTATTTTCGCATGTGGTTAATTGCTATACCAGCATCCTATGCACTCAATCCGTCGTACATTACACGTAACATTCCAATATATCTTCTGCTCTCTGCATCAGACCCTGATAATAGCGTCTGTTAACACGCACTAAGTACTATTATGTAGCACATCACTTCATAAATAATAAGATTAGCTGACCTCGGGGCCCCAAGAAGAGTAATGTGTTTAAATGTTCTCATTATTTATTTAAAACAAGAATTAAAGCAACAGAAGCAGCTCTCGACAATCCTCTTAGCATAAATATTCAACTGTTTGTGCTGATAAGCACACGCGGCGTGGAGGGGCAGAGGGCACGCTCTGCAGCCTACTTCATAATAGGTGCTGGAGCCCACGCAGCTTGCTGCTGCCCTTCTCAGGGTGCATCTCTGCAAGTCCTGTGACAGTCTCTAAATCACTTGAAAGAGGCGAGGGGGGAATTAATATTCAAGGGAAGCTGCGACTAATTACAAAGGGACCCAGCAAAGCTTTTTAAATTGTGCTTTCTCTCGACCTCAGAATCGCAGAGTAATGCTCAATTTACTGGGCAGGGAAAGTTATTCCAAATTGAGCATTTCAATCTCACAGTGGATAAATTATCCGTGCACATATTATCCTGCTTGGCAGATTAAAGGGCTGTGATAAGTGTTGATCCACCTAGAATATCATAAGGTTTGTAAAAAGTCAATAGAGATGCTTTCTCAGCTGTCAAATGGTTTTGCCTCCTCACTTTGAGAAAGTACTAAAAATATTCAGAGCTGTGGCAGAGCTGTGTGAGCGCTGACCTGCTTCTGTGCAAGCTGCTTCCCGGATTGCTGCTACTGTTCCCACCAAGGACGGCTGTTGAGGGATCTACCTGGCTTCATAAAGACCCTGGCAGGCTTGGAGTGGTATACATACATACATACATACATACATAATACATAATACATAATGTGTGTGTGTGTGTGTGTGTGTGTGTGTGTGTGTGTGTGTACACACGGCCACTGACTCCATATGGGTTAGGACAAGAACCTTTGTTGAGCTTCTCGGGGGCCCAACTCAGCTATACTAAAATTGCTGTAAAATTCTTCTCTCGACGGCCATCACTCCTTGCTAACTTCCAAATGTCAGCGTGAAGGCTAAGCAGGGTTCCATGTATGAGAAGGTTCCATGTGTGAGAAGGGACTCCTGCTCCCTCGAGCTACACGGTCTGATTCAGAGTTACAGCAGACTGTGGAAGGGGAAGAGGAGGGATTGAGGATGGGAAGGGAAGAGAAGGGATGATCTGGAGGCTTGCCCTCTTTTGTTCAAATCACCCCGTCTGCTGGGGTCTGGCTGTCCTTAGGTGGGGCCGTAGGGAGATGGCAGCATTAAGGGTCATGGTGTGTTCTCTGGAGATGCTGCTTCGGAGGGACATGTCATTTGGGCAATTCTTTATCTTACGGGGCCGTGGGTTCTTGTCTATCTAATGGTGATGATGGGAGTAAGAATAATGACAATGGTCCAGTAGTTCCTGCTATCTATGCATTTGTTTTCAGTTACCCACAGTCAACCGGTGGAAAATTCTAGAAATAATTTGTATGTTTTAAATTGTGCATGATTCTGAGCAGTGTGATGGGATCCTGTGTCCCACCCAGGATGTGAGTCACCTGTGTCTCTCATAACCATGTAAGTACATAGTACGATCTACTTGGTCCACATGGCCATGATCTTGAGTCACAGAGGGGAGACAGTCCTCCTGACATAATGTCAGAAGGTCAACAGTGGCCCCAGGCTACATCAAAGCACCTGCGTTAATGTCACCCATCTCAGCTCACCTCCTCATTGGAGACACCTCACAGCACCACCCTCAGGGGGAGTGGCTCATATGGTATTTTGAGAAAGACAACTAAATTCATCTAATTCCATTGCACCACACTGTTAAAATGGTTCTGGTGCTCATCTTTTTTTCTGTGCCTACCTTTAATTTAAACTTTATCCTAGGCATATATGCCCAGGAAAACTTATTATTATTATCAACCATTATTTCAAGCATGCCCGAGGAATCTGAGGAAATATTCCCTACAAGAAAACTGGTGTGTGTGTGTGTGTGTGTGTGTGTGTGTGTGTGTGTGTGTGTGTGTTGCAGTAATAACATCCTGACTTCTGGATTTGCTGTGATTAAATGAATGAACAGAGATAGCACTGGGATACTGTCCAGCACACAGCTCAGTAACTATTAAGTATCACCACGATCATTCCTTCCACCATGAGTGACAGTGACAGATGAGTGATGCCACCAGAGTCCTGACTGTTGCATGGTGGCTGTCTCCTCCTTCCAAAGTCTCTGGTGGGGTCTTTGGACAGGTTCTCTAGGGAAAGCTCAGCAGCCCTGGCATGGTTCTTTCTGCCTTGAATCAAACAGCCTGTGGCTGAATCTTGTCACAAGTAACATCCTGAGACATGAGGCTTACCCAGTGAAGGTGCTGGCGGGCTACCATGCGCAGACTCAGCAGGACCACCAGCTACCAACCCACACTCAGGAAGGAGTGGTGGCTGCTTCGTGTGGACTTGCCACTTACTGGAACCATGCTGGGTTGTTTGTTAGCATGCGTACCCTGTATCCTACAGTCCCCTGCACAAGAGAGGAGCCGTGAGTGTCTTACGATGTGCTTTAGAAATGCCAAGCTTGATGGTACAGTTAGCACCACCTACTCCTAGTCATAGGGAATGGCCAGAGAGGCGCCAGACACAGTCTGCAGAAGAGAGAGTCAACCTGAGGTCTGACGCAGGAGCTGAGGGAAAATACTTTGTTCTCTTGTGATCTGTGCAACCCTGACCTTCCAGGGTCATTTTGCCTCTCTGCCACCAGAGGCAGGTTCTAAACCATACTGTCAGGTGGAGAAGGCTCACTTGAGCTCGGTCTCTGCAGAGCGCATTCTCGCAAGCTTTATCGTCCGAGGTAGGCTTTTCTGTTACTTGCAACCCAAAGAACCCGATGATGCCTGCCACTCTTCCCACGTTTTACAAGATCCACGGCCACAGTCCCATCATGCGTCCATGTTACTGCTGAGAGTGTGCAGCAAGTACACAAACTGTCTGTGCTTGAAATGATAAACCTGAGGGCTTTGCTAGGAAACAAGCAGTTTCCACAGCCGGAACTGGGTGATCTTCCCAGAACATCTAAACGACCCTACCCAACTTAGTGCTCTTCCCAGCTCTTACCATCCCTAGCTACCCAGTATGAAGGTCACAGCTTCCTCTTCTGACCCCCATTCTCATCTCTTAAGGGAAAAACTCCAGTTTTGGATGCTTCTGGAGTTAGCAAGGAAATCTGGATCTCCTTAGAAAATCCTGCCCCTCTCTTGAAATACTTAAAGGGGAGTCAACCAAAACAGAACAAAATAAAACAAAAACTACAAGCCCTTTATCCCTCTCTTGCCCAGACTCACCAGGCTTCCATTCAAACAACTCAATGGGCCACCCTCAAAGCTCTCCACTGCTCAGGAATGGTTCTCTCTGAATGACCTATCGAGAGTGCAGGAAGGTGGCTGGCCCAGAGGTCCTGCAGCCTCCACCCTGAGGTGTAACTCACTGATTTCCCCCAGGGCTTCCCTCACATCTGGGTGATCAAGACGGCAGCTACATTAGTGAACATCGGCCACCATGCTAAAATTAACCACTTTAGCTAAAGTGTGTGTTAATTATGGGTATGCAAGCAGTCAATAAAGGTTAATGCAAAAGTCAAAGGATAAATTTCTTCCCTTATCGCGTCACTTCACAGACTAAATGACTAACATTATACTTTGTGTTTTTAATCAATAGGTTTTACAGTAATGTGCTGGCCATTGATTTTAAGAAAACACATATGGTTCTTCCTTGTCCCTAAATTTTGCAACAAATAAAGAAGGACAGGTAACATTTCCGACACTCTCCAGACAATGATAAAGTTTCAGGACAAATGGTTTCTGCTAATAGACTCACGAGGACGGACAAGCTACACACCCACAAACTTCATGGAGAAATAGCAACGAGCGTAGGTCAAGAAGAGACAAGAAAAACGAACCACTAAATGAGAGTTCTTTACTGGGAAGAAGAAAGCAAACACTAAGGAAAATAGCTACAACCTGTGATTTAAAAGTCCAATACCCACGAGCTGTGGTTCCCCCACTCCTTCAAAAAGCTGAGGGAGATAACAGGGGTCGGGTCTAGATTACTATTTGCAGGAGCCCTGCTTTATCCCAAGTTAACCCAAAGGCTGGCAGGAAATTGGGTGGGCCCAGACCCTGCATAGAAGCTGGCTGCCCTTTGCATTACATCCTATCTTTATCATGGATTTCCATTTGGATCAAAATGGGTCCTGTCCATCAACTACTTAGCTATTCTTGCCAAACTGAGATATTTGGGAGATTTCAAACCACTTGTGGGGCGGGGGTAGGGGAACACAACATTTTTTTTTTCTTATTTCTAGGATTCTTGCTATGGCAAATGACTGAACAACCTTCCCTTTTTTCCTTTTCACCCCCAGGCTTTGAAGTTCTTACAAGTGTTATCTGCAGAAATAAATGATACCTGTTTATCCTTCAAGTGCATAAGCCCTCTCTCATTACAGCCTCTGGGTGACCTTGAGAAAATATCTCAAGCTCTCAGGTTTCTCAGCTGTTACATGAAGTGTACGGTCCTCTGCTCTGCTGGGTTACGGGGGAGATGAGATCAAGTCATGCATATGAGGCCTTCCAAAGTAGGTAAAGTACGCACAAAGGTAATCATGCCAACATCCCCACCTCCTACAGGGTGCGCATCCTAGTTTTAAAATGAAGCTGATAATGCAATGTTATCCAGGAAGGCTCTTAGCACTTGGAAATAAAAAGGAAGTAACTGATGCTTCCGAAAGCAAGACTAGTTTAAACTAGTAACATCATCAGAAAAATCTCTAATGACTAGTGAAGTGTATTTTTTAAGTCAGAATTTCCCCTGGGATTTTCACCTACAGTGAGTTGAAGGTCACTCGGGCTAAAGTTAGTTAGGAGACTGCTTTAGGATGTCAACCCTATCCAAATACATTCTCTCAAACAATAAACAAGGCTTATGAGGCCTCAAGGAAAAAACACCGGGGAGATCCATGCTAACCCACAAAGCCTGAGAGCCTGGAGCAGTGCAAAGAAAGCAGGAAATAATGACTGAAGGGCCTAAGTTTCCTAAGGCCTGAGGCTCTCAAGCAGCTGGAGATCAGTGTGGCTACCCAAAGTATCTGTCCCACTCAGCCTCTCTGGACAATGAGAGTCAGTACATCCGCCACACAGAGTGAGGCAGCATTTTCTATCTAGCATGGCTGCCCATTCCTTACCACATGCATGATTTAAGGGGTTTATCCACGTTGTCCCCCTTAAACCCACTATTTAAAATCTAACCTAGGACCATTTCATCGTACTGTTTCTCACAGCCTCATGGTATTTTGTGTCAATTTATTTCAGTATGAGCATGTGTGCGGGCAGGGATATAATGCTCTTAGCCATAGGCTGCCATGGTGGCATGCCTAAGATTTCAGCACGGAGGAGAAAAAGCAGGAGGATTATGAGTTCAAAGCCAGTCTCGGTTACTGAGACTCTCTCTCTCTCTCTCTAAATATATATATATATATATATATATATATATATATATATATGTATATATATATATATATATATTTACACACACAGACAGACATACAGACAGACACATACACACACACACACACACACCTACCTTTGAAGCATGTGACACACAAACTTAGCCTTGGCACTCTAACCGTCTTTGTGCATTTTTATTGCTGCTATTCTAACATCATGGAAAACGCTACCAATGAGGAGCCACCTTACCTTAGTCACCATGATGATCTACTTTGTAAAGGTGATCTCGTAAGTTAGCTTTCCAGTTTTGCATAACTCTCAGCTTACCTAATGCCGAAGCAGCTCCTAACTGAATTTTAGTGAGGGGCACGCCTACTCTCCCTGTGCAAGGCTTTTCACCTCCTGCCTCCATGTCACATTAGTGTTTCCAGATCAGTATAGTCCACACACATCAGAGGGAGGCCATCTTTCTTTCCTCCAGATCGACATACCTTTTTAGCAGACAGTACTTTTCAAGCACAGACACTTGAACCTGGGTTTAAATCCTAGTTGTATATAGATCTACCTTTGCACCTCCTACCATAGGAAGAAAGGAGGAGTCTAATAAACAAAAGGCTGTACAGATGCTTTTCAAAGGCTCCAAATACCAAGTAAACCCAAAACACTTTTGAATACCAAGATGATGCTACCAATTCCAACCGGTCATTGCCCAAGAGATGGCTAGGCTGCTCAGCACAGGCAGCCTGCTGTCTGGGTCTTGGTCAAACACTCTGCTGTGTGGACGGAGCGTTGACTGTACTGTTCTGTTGGCTGGGAAGAGCCAGCTACTAGAACTCACACCTCTTTGAGACTCAAAAGGCGTTTACTGTATAAAGTAACTTTCAGAGCTCCCAACTCTTTCCTTCAGAATGCAGATGACCCATAATTTGTCTGAAAAATAATATTAGCCATATGTCACCGAAAAACTACAGGTAGCATGCTTTGGATATGAAGCACATACCCAAAGGCTTCAGAGGTGCAGTGTTAGGAAAGTAAGTGATTGGCTCATGAGGGTTCTGATCCAATCAATGAATTAATCCATTCATGGATTCCCAATTAAATGGTCATTGGCTCACTGGAGGTGTGCCGTTGAAGGTTATGTCTTGTTCCTAGCCTTTTGCTCTGTCTCTTAGCTTCCTGTCTGTCAAGAGGTGAGCAGTCTGTTACATCATGTTCCTGCCACCATGATGTCTGCCTGCCTCACTATTGGCTAGATAGACCAAGGCCAGTCAACCACAGGCAGAAACCTCTGAACCCATGAGCCAAAATGAATCTTTCCTGCTATATGTTGTTTATCAGGGAATGAGCATCAAAGTCTTTGTTTTGTTTTATTTTTTAAAGGAGAAAGAAGCTTTCCAACTTTGGGATTCTAAGAAGAGACTTCCTTTGCCAAGGGCTTCTGGTCTTCCTGGCTCAGAGACAGGGACAGAGGCTCTACCAGACAGAAAGGTGCTCAGAGTATGGCCGCATCAGGAGGTAAAGAGATGGGGATGCAAGATGGGGGTTCCTGACTACCATTTTAAGTCAGGAACCCTTTCTAGTCACAATATGGCCCAAAGGCATCTCTAGTCTTTTTGCAGGAGCCTAAAGGAATGCCATGTCCTTTTCTATTGCTAATGTGGCCTGCCTCAGTCAGAGCTCTGTTCCCAGTCTAGGTGATTATACTGCAAGGCCCTCCCAGCATCCCCTTACTCCCCTAGCTCTGGAAATGGCCCTTCAAGGTTTGTTGGGGTTTTTGTTGCCATGGGAGAAATACAAAGTTATTCTAGATCATGTCACTGCTCCTTCAGTGACAAGTTTCAGACCAAAGAAACAGCAAAAATGCTACTGGAAACACAAGGCTGCCGGTAATGCACACTGCGTGCAGACACTCTGCACATTTCCATGTAAATGTCTTGTCCCCAGAAGGAACTAAGTCCAGAAAATTAACTAATCAAGTCACGCTTTTATGACCAAACATACATAGGCTAGAGTCTGGCTTCAAGGCCAGACTTGTCTGACTAAGAACCTCAAGTTCTTTATACTGTTCAAAAAAGCAAATGAAGAACAAATTCTGTGAGGAGGGGGTATCTATACTAAAATGCATAAGCCCCAAGTCAGACTCTCCAGAGGAGGGTCCTGAGAATCTCAATTTTTATAAGTGACTTCGAAGAGCAGGCCATTCAGGACAAACATGCACCATGTAAACTTACCCAGAGGACCACAATGATGCTAAGGCAGGTATGTCATGGAGGACATAGAGTGTCTTTGCGATCATGCAGAACTAACACTGAATTCATCTACAGAGGAAACCAGAGACAGGATGGCTTCCGTAGATATGCAATGGGGCCTGGTAAGTAGACAACCAGTGACCTTCCGGGTTCAGAGCATCCAGCAGGTCTCCCAAGGTCCTTCCCCCCACTTCAGGAATGCTGGCAGGCTCACGGAACCACTTAATATGTGAGACTGCTTGGCCCACCTCTCGGGTGTAAATCCGGGAGGCAGAAGGTTGAGAATAATTTTATCCCAGGTTCATTTGTCGGCTTGTCAGTTGCATAATGATGGTGATGAATGGGCTACCTTGACAGCAGAACATTTAGGAGCTGCTGACCTTTGATCTCTGGTCACATGATAGGGTCACCTGAAACCTGCATGACTTCTACCTGCTCAAGGGTAACAATATAAAGGTCAAACGGGTTGGCGGTTCTATGTATCAAGTCTGAGGCAACTTGGTTGGAAGCTTTAAGAGAGGCCGGGTTGGGTTCCCCGGCACACAAAGCTATGGACGCACTGCAGAAATGTGCTTGACAAAAGATATACAATTTCAAAGGAGGCTAGAGTGGCTTTCCTTGCAAGGGAATAGAATGAACTCATTATTTTTAAAGGGCAACAATGAAAACAAACACTTTGGAAGAAAATATATTCTGCCAGTGACTCAGCCATTGGGAGGGAAGCACACGGCCATATGACTTAATGAGTGTTATTAATGCCGTACCTGCGCCGTGGCAGAAGGTCCAATTGGATGCAATTACTGGAACAAAATCCCCACTGGGTATGATCAAGCCCTGCTTTCAGCCATAAAATACGGCCTCTCCACTGTCTCTCTGTCAGCACAACACCCCACAAAGGGCTATGATTGACAAAAGATAACCCTTTCCAATTTCATGACTTCCCTGTTGCCTGAAACCTAAGTCAAGTTTGCACGGGATAGTCTCAAACTTCAGAAAGACTCTAGAATAACTTAGGACCAGAAATTCAAGTCAGTGTGGTTTTTAGACACACTTATAACATTTCAAAAAGCATTTCTTACTGCAAATCTCAGGATTTGCAAATCTTAGGAAATCTTAGGATTTTTTTTCAAATGTTTGGGAAAATTCCATTTATTCAGAATCAGATAATAGCTGTCACATGGGTCATAAACATAGTTATAAAAATAAAAGCAGGAGAGTCAATGCCATTGATTTCCCAAACTAGAAATTACATAACCTGGGCAAAAGCAGATGTCACAGAAAAATCTGACTTATACCGAGGGTCTAGTTTTTACAAAGGCTGTTTGCCTGCAGCGTCAAAAACAGTCAGACACGGGAGCATAATCCATTCATGCTCTGGAGAGATAAGCCAAGCAAAGGACAATGGCTTACTGAGTCTAGGGCCAGATGTTCTGACTTAGGGTCGAGCACTGGAGTTGTAAGCTGTGAACAAAATCGGAATCTGTGTTCCCATATGCTCACCTGTCGGTCTGTCTCCACAGCACTGTGGCTTTCAGAGATACTTCTGAGTAGCCTGCTCAACTGGGGTTTGGATGCTGAGAAACTCCCCCTCGGGTCCATTTTAACCCTATTTGGGACTTGAGGCCCAAGAACGTCTCAAATGTCCATGCTACTTGCAGTAGGGAGCTTGGGATGACCCAGTACCAAGTGCTGAGCAACAGTCTATGTTTAGATAGATGAAGATGGGCCACGCACAAGAGACGCCTGCTCACTAAGGACACACCAGACTTCCGATGTAGATTCATGCTTTGCACAGACTTCACAGGTAAGTGGAAGTCAAAATGCTGCTGGGCACAGTGGTGAGCACCTGCAATCTCAGTACTTGGGAGGAGAGAAGAAGGAGGAGGAAGAGTTTGAAGCTAGCGTGGGCTACAAAGCCAATGTTCTTACCACGGTCCAGAAGACCCTTCTCCATTTCCTGTGTACTTGTCTCCAGTTCTCTGGTTTTCCCTCTTTCCACTGGTCTGCTTGTGCATTTGGCTCCCACACACTGGCTTATTTGTTTTTCCTCCAGCAGGCCGAGAACACACTCCGGGTACTAGTATGCCCTTCCTTCTGCCCAGACCTCCCCCTCTTCTGTCTACGGCGCTAACCTGCCCTCCTGCTCAGGAACTGAAGAAAGGCTTTTCTGGAAGTTTCTGCTCTCTGCTCTCTTCTCCAAGCCTAGAGTAGGTTCTGACACACGAAGACCTGGGGACACACTAATGACTGAAAACACTGTGCCTGCACCACTTAGATGATATCAATCTCCCTAATGCATAACCCTAACAATAGCAATGGAGAGTATGCGGCACAATTAACAGCGTGATGATAATAATAATGTCATTACTACCTGTGGACAAGGAGGATACTGTGGTGGGGAGGACATGAGTCTGAGAATCTAGGACATTGCTCTGCCACTACTTTACCCTGTGACCTCAGATAAAATCTTGTCTGTCTGGCCACCCTGGCTCACCTGTATGATGAGGGGTTGGGTGAGATAACCCTTAAGAACCTCCCAACTCTGAACAAAGATGCACACACACGATCTCACATGCTTTTTACTACTAGGGTAGGACACAGAGGTGTTATCTCATCCTTAGGGACAAGTGACTGGGGGCCTTGTTCCAGGTCACAAGGCCAGAGTGTCACACAAACCAGAACTTAGGTCACTGTTTAGCCCAGCACTTTCCTTTCTTGATAGAATCAGAAGTACCACCAGACACTGTCATTGTGATTTAAAAGCTGTGTTTGCAGGCAGGTTCTGGTTCCCTCAGACATGACACTGTGAATGGGAGACTCCGCTGTGCCACTGGCCAGAGTCTACAGGCTCTAATCTGTCATTTTGTTTGCAGGCTGGAGAGAATCAGTCCTTTGCAGGGACCTTTGTGATTGGCGGTGTGGCTCTTACGAAGAAGAGAAGCCCAAAGCACAGCATGCTTGAACTCGGCATTCCTCTATGGCCTCTGCGTCACTTCCTGCCCTGACTTCTCTCAATGATGGAGTGACATGGGAGGTGCCAGCCGAAGGGAACCTCCTTTCCTCCCGGGTTGGTTTTGGTCAGGATGCTTTATTACAGTGGCAGAGAGCAGCGAGAACAAGCAGTAGACTAGACTAGGGTGCAGGTTCTGCGGAGCCTGCATTTGGCTGCTGGCAGGAGGGTTAGGAGCTGTGGAGGTTAAAGGGGTGGATGCTCATCTCTGTTTCACACTCAAGAAGTCGGGGGATGGGGGTGGGGGGTGTAGGTCCCAGGAAGACAGCCCATAGATTTATAGGAACCTGCTGCTCCCTCTATGTTCTGCTCTGCCATCCACAGATGACTGTCTTTCTTGAGGTCCCCTGTGGTCCAATATGTTCTAGCCACCATACTGGAGTCCCAGGCAGGGAGGAGGAAGGGAAGAGAGTGAACTATGCTCCTCTTCCTAAGAAGGCCAGCTCACAAGGGAAGCTGGAAAGTGGCTGCCCTGGCCCTTCCTTTCCCACCAAAACCAAGATTCTATATTAAGGAAGTAGGAATGAGGAGAAATCAGTACTTTTCTGCTATCGTCTGTAAGCTAATAAATAGTGAGATGGTCTTTTGTAGAGACAAACGCTCCTTGGCGTTAGATGGGTATGTGAAGAAAAGAGTGAGTGGGAACATTGGGGAGGCACTGGCAGGGTGGCTATGGCAGCCGTTTACTGGGGAAGAGAATAAGTCACGTCATTGTGGCTGCAGGAGTGTGAGGATGAAGATGGAGTCAGTGAAGCCTAGGGTCTTGGAGGCCACTGTGGAGCCTGGACTGTTCCTGAGGGCTGAACCGCTGAAGGGCTTTGCACAGGGAGTCTTCATCCCAGTGCTCTGCAGAAAGCCTCCATGAGAGGAAGCTCCTATGCTCGACCCCGCACAGAATTGGTGAAACTCACGGAGAATCTTCCTGGCGTCTCTTGGCTCGCACCTGCTCTGGGGCTGAGAGGGAGGGTAGACTCTGGGCCTTACTGTGCCGACAGTGTTCAGGGATTGTCCCCTTTGCACTAGAACAGGAGACAGATGAGCCGCCTGTGATCCTGAGTCCACCCAAGGTGTCCCTGCCCCAGAATTCTGCTCACATCCAGTTTGTGGTGATGTTGCTTTGCTTTTCTTTCTTGGTTGTGGATTCAGGCTGAGGAAGAAGTTCAGCCTTATATGCCTGAGCCAGCTTCAGAACCAGAGCTGGGCTGGTTTGAAAATGGCTTGCAAGGTGGTTTTTATACAGAGAGAGCAGACTGAATTCTAAGATCCCCATGTGCTTCTGGGGACACTATCTCTGAACAGAGCCCCCTGGAACCCTGGGAAGAAAGGAGACTGCCAGAGAGATGGCCCTAGGGGAGAACTGGGGCCCTTAAACCTTTGGCTGACTGGGCACATGGCCTGTTCTCTATCTTGGCCACAGAAAGAGAAAGGCAGGGGATTCAAGGCACTAGCTATTTCTTCTAGTCATGTCCTCTAGCAGATGGTAGGGCCCGGGCATGTTCTTCTGGGCCCTAGGAGCTTGGGGTTCTGTCACTGTCTGGAGGTAACCTTATTCTCCTAGGACCAGCATTTGCTTGTGAGGTGACCTTGAGGAGGGCACTTAAGAGGCACTGTTTCATCTGTCAAGCTGAGACAGCATGGAGACCTGGAGTCACATCTGGTAAATACTGAAGGGTTGACCAGTATTGGCCACCTCATCTCATAGCCCCTGGCTCCGGGAAGAAGGCTTTTTCCCACACAACAAATGAGCAAGGCCATGTCCTTGCCATGATGTCTGTAGTGATGAGGGGATGAGGTGGATGACAGAGACTCTCTGCACAGACACCCAGAGGCCCTCACTGTGGAGCCCAGGCACTTTCTCATTTGCCCAAATCCAGAAGGTCATGAGGAATCAAAGGATGACATCTGCTGGAGCAGCATGTCATTAGAGAGGAGTCTGCGGACAGGAGGGGCCCATTACAAGCCACCTTCAGCTTCTGAAAATGGGCGATTAATGGGGAAGCCCTGCTTCTTCCCAAGCAGAGCAGGAGACGGGCAGCTGGGAATGGCCAGGGCTGGGCGCTGAGCCGGGCCACCATAGTGAGGCCTGATTAGCTGCTGTGACCTCCTGCCCTGGGCCTGGCCTGTTGGGGAGCCAGACTTCTCTTCAGACTGCTAAGTTGCAATTTATTCTTTTTGGAAGAACACTCTGCAGTTGAGAACACCTGGGACTTCGCCCAGCCTGCCTCACCGAGGCCCATTATGCAGCCTCTGCTGGCTTGCTGATTTCAGTTGCTCTTTCTATGTGCTGACCGCCTCAGAGACGCCTCGTGCCCAGAGGTGCCTGACAGTAAGTTCCAAGGCCAGGCTTTGGACATGCCACCCGCAAGTGGCCTTGCCTGTGAAGCATGAATGAAGAAAAGCTAGGAAGGCAGTCCTTCCAAAATGGCCTTTGCTCTGGCCTTCAAGCAATGCCACGAACTCTATTATTGACTCTTTTTTTTTTCCAACCATATGGAGAAAAAAGGATGGTATTTTAAAATGTGATGGCTAGTATGGGGAGAGGGGACCAGGCCGCACTGTTTCCTGGGTGAGGAAGACACGTGAGTTCTCCCCAGGGTGGGAAAAGAAGGTGAATGCCTGGACACTTGTGCCTAGGCCTGACCACATGACTGGCCTTTGGGGAGAGATCCGTCTGGAAGAGCAGCAGACACAAATACACGCTGCACAGGATTTAATTGGTTCTAAGTTAGTCTCCTGGAAGGGCCTGGGAACCACGGTCACTAACTCTTTTAAAATGATTTATAAAGTTCGCTTCCAGGAGAGAGCTCTTTGGGCAGCGGACCTGTGAATTATTTCTCCGCTGTGGATAGAGTGAGGACGGCCAACAGCTCCACAGCAAAGGGTGTGAAGCTCTCCCCGGGAAGGAGGGCCTTCCCATTTTTCAGTGAGGGCATCTCTGACAGCCAGGCTTGCGCCTTCCCGCTTCAAATTTGACAGAACCTCTGTCCTTAGGAGCTAATCTCACCTGCCACTCCCTCGGCTTCAAGTGATGCTAACAGCCTGGCCTGTGACAAAGCTGGAGAGCAGCATCCTCTGGCCCTCCCTGTTTCTCTGTGACATGCATGTGACATCTTCCGAGCATCTCTCTGCACCGGGTGGCTTATGTCAGCGGCTCCCACTGATGCAGTACAGTTAACATTCCACCTCACGGACGGGAACACTGAGTGGGCATGTAACTTGCCTAAGCCACCAGAGCTTGCACTCCAGAGCCCATCCTGCCAATCATTATCCTCGAGTGTTACTGGGTCGCCCGAAGCTCTAAATCTAATGATATAGAAGACAGTGCAGGAAGAGGGAACAGCGCTCTCTCTAGTCGGTCTGTTCCCATGCTGCTACCCTCTGTCCCTCTAATATGCACTGACTGCTCCTTCTTGATTGAAGTTTTTCGAGCCAGGGTTTCTCTGTGTAGCTTTGCGCCTTTCCTGGAACTCACTCTGGAGACCAGGCTGGCCTCGAACTCACAGAGATCCGCCTGCCTCTGCCTCCCGAGTGCTGGGATTAAAGGCGTGCGCCACCACCGCCCCGGCTGAAGTATTACATTCTTAATGCATGGGTATTATGTTCTTCTCCCCTACTGCACACATGTGTGATGGTGTCTGTGGTAACTGGCTCTTAAGAACCAGTTAAGGAGATGTGACTGATTTCTGCTTTTGTAACCTTAGGAGTCTTGAGCTGCCTCTGAAGACTGAATGATACCCAGCTAGAGAGACCACGGGGAGAGGGCCTCCCTGAAATGCCAAGAAGGAAGTCAGGCAATACCAGAGCCACGGCTGAAGCAGCTCTGTGCCCTAGCCACTACCGGAGCCCCGTGTGACCAGCCTGGCCCAGCGACAGAAACCACAGTCGCAGGTAAGAAACAATCAACAGTGGCTCTCTGAAGTCACGGGGTTGAGGTGAGTGTGCTGCGGTGTTTGTAACTTCAGGTGATGTGCTATAGTACTGTTAGTTTTGCTTCTGCTGGGTCTCTCTGCCTGCATTTTTTTTCCTTCACTAACTTTTTGTAGGTTTGTTTAGGATGTGTGTGCACGTGTATGTGTGCACACGCGCATGTGTGTATGTGCCTTGCTACACGGTCCTGGCTGTCCTGAAACTTAAGGTTCTCTTGCCTCCTGAGTACGGGGGTTCCAGGTGAGTACCACCACGCCCAGCGGCTTGCATACAGCACAGCTCAGCCTGGAATGAGGAACAGTCCAAGTGGAATGAAAGGCTGCACACTCACTAGTACACTCTGGCTGTTCTCTTCCCACACCACACCATTCTCAAGACAGTCACCTGCCTTCACAAAAGCAAATGCTCTGTTGCACTCTTCACCCAGGCTGGAGATGTTTCCTAGAACTGAAAGTGACTGGTGTGAATTGTTTTTACATTCTAGCATCCTTGATTCGAACTCAGCTGGGGTGGAGGTTTTCATTCTCCTGTGCTGTAAGCTCCCAGGATCTGGTTGTGTGACTGTTTGTCTCTTTAACTAAGTCTGAGGACTTGGGGCTATCTCAGGGCTTCTCCAACCACATCTAAGACTTCTACCTAAGGAATGAGATCGAAGACCTTGAACAAAAAGCTGTGCATGGGCTTTAACTCTCCAAACTCCTGGCAAGAGGCTGCTGGAGGTGTAGTTATTTAGGCCACGTGTGCCTATTCTGATTGGCAAGTCATCCTTCTGGTAACCACTATCACCTCTAAAGTGTGGGTGCTGCAGATAAGGCCTGCGAGGACCCAGCAGCATGTGGGGGCGCACTCTCTATGGTTGAAGGTATTCCCAGCGGGCAGCTGCAGTTCAGGGGACAGAGTTCAATGTACTGAACTAGTCCATGAAACAAGAAACTCTGCAATGACCAGGGCACCTCTGACAGCACGATGCCCGTGCTAAGGATAGTTAATTCACTGCCCTGTCTAGAAGACCTATTTATTTGTGGGTTCTAGGATACAAAGTATCTCATGACTATAGCTCAGCGGTGAGCAAGGTTCAAGTTCACCCTCCAGCACTCTGAGGAGAAAAAAGGATTTTGAACTATGAGGACAGTACAAACATCTCTCAAACGGTATCTGTACTGGTCAGCATGCCAGTTAGTCTCAGCAAACTGTCTCACCTCCAAACAGAATTTGAAAACCTAGAAACCAGTTTCCACTGTTGAGAGAACAGTAAGAATTACAGGGTACCCACAGAAAGGACACCCTGGCAACAGTGAAATGGGGGAGACTGATATGCTCTGCCATAGGAAGATTTCCAAACGTAAGACAATTGTCAATTTAAAAAAAAAAAAAAAAACAACTTGGACATTGATTTCACCAGGAAAGTAACCACTTCCATTTGCCTATGGGTCCATGTACATTGACAGATGCACAGAAAAACATCTGGGGGCAGAGGGCCTGTGGGGTGAGCTGTGGTTAAAGAGAACTCTGTTCTTATCTAGGGAGCTTACGCTTTTATAAAAGGAATGTATCTGCGCATTGTACTTGTGTAACTGAGCACAGGGAGATGGAACAGCTGTGGGTAAATGGTGCTCCTCAGCTGGGAGGCTCCGCAGGTGGCCAAGGTCACAATGCCTTTGCTCCCCATTTCCTCACACTCAGACCCAATTCTGGAAACCTAGTGAGGACTAAGTTCTTGGTCTAGACAGGTCAACTAGGTCAAACAGGTCTTTTGCATCGTAAGGGAGGTTTACCCACAGCATCTTTCGTTGCTTTCATGAAGATAGGCTCCCCAGAGGACAGGAGGGAGATTTCTTCTGAGTGGACACCTCATGTCTCTAAACTTGCGTGGGTGAGACCGAGGCTCAGCACGGGGAAAGCTGAGAAGGGGCAGAAAGGACCAGTTCCTAATCCTGACCATTGTGTCAGGCTTCTCTCCCCTCTGCACGCCTGCTAAGAAAACTTGTCAAAATAGAGCTGGCAGGTGGAAACAGATGCTTTTCTACCAAAGGCTCTCAGGAACGGCTTCAGACGGCCCTGTTTGTTTTCCGAGTTAACCACACCAACTGCCTCTCCCTGTCCTCTGCGAAGCCCCTGGCATCCTTCTTGGGCCCCTCTGGGCACACATGCTCAAACAGTGTCTGGCCATGGAGGCCTGAGTTCCCTCCCGTCCTAAGGACAGGGCAACTCAGTCTACTCTGCCCGGGGCACCATACACACGGCAAAGCGGGCACATTCTTAGGTGGCAAGGGCCAGCTCTCAGCTGACTCTGCCTTGCTCTTCCCTGAGTGGCCTCCTCTAAGATGCAGAGGGGCTTGGAACTACGAGCCTCACCCCTACAGTTCGCGACCCCTCCCCCAAGTCTTTGCTTTTAGGCACCTTTGTTGCTAAAGGCATTTAACTCTAATTCCATTTGACTTCAATTGTGTCCAAATTACTGTAAAGAGGAAGAAGACAACAGGCTGTAAATATGAAGAGAGACAGAAAATCATTGAGAATCCTGCCCGTATGAATATTTGATGAGGAAAGGTTAGATCCATAGCTGGTAAATTATAAGAAATTATGTCCGTCATGTGACTCTGTCAGCAGAGGTTAATACAAATGGGTTGGGACTTAGTTGGGATGACAATGCAGATTAGAAAAGACGTGTCCTGTCCCCCTGCGATTCGTTTTCCTTCTATTATTGGGGTAATAGAGTTGATCATTAGGACTGTGGCGACAGAGCGCTGGAGTTGTTTTCTCTGTCCGTCACTACATTTTCACAATAAATTTTTCATCTCTGCTAATCTTGCCCTTAATTGTGTGGTTGCTGTGGGCAGGATCCAATTATTAACTCTTTTGATCCTTCAATGGCCCTGCCTCGGAGCTGCTGATGAGATGCACACAGGGCGGCATGTCCGCACTGCTCTGCAGTTGGATGCATGGATCTTGTGGTTCATTTAGTGTTAGCAGAAAAAAAATGGTTATTTTGCTCAAATAACAGCTCTAGCCAAGTGTGAAATTGTATATAATTGTGTTATAGGATCCTGCCCGGGTTAAAGGGCTTCTTGGAGCTTCCATTATGAACCTCATTTCTCAGGTATTTATGATTTGTTTTCAGTTTTTAAAAATCTGAATTAGGCTTGCCGTGTTCTGCCTAGAGGCTTATTGTTGCTGTTGTTATTTTGTGAAGGGGATTAAAGTGGCCATCCTGGATGTTTGTACCAAGATGGAAAAATGTAACTGATGTCCAGTGCAGGAGCTGAGTGGTGGGACACCACCAGCTGGAAGTACAGGGGTCCCCGTGACTGTGCAAGGGCATCGTGGTGCCCTCAACAAGGCTGGAGACCCTGGGCAAGGGGTGGTGGTGAGAAGCCAGCTCCTGAAGAAAGACAAATATGGCCAGGGAGCTACTCAGCCGGTTAAGTCGCTTGCCGCCCAGCCTGGTGATTTGAGGTTCATCCCTGGCCCCACAGAATTGAAGGAGAGAACTGACCACCACACAGCTCCTTAGCATGTGCACTTACCCTTACACCCTGCCCTACTAAATAAATAAATACAGTTCATAAACAACAGTTTGAAAACTTTAACAAGAAACCCAAGTGGGTGCTTCTGTCTCCCCACATCACCTGCCAATGGACACCAGTGCCCGTGTGCCACCGCCGAACTCTTTACAGGAAACACCATGCCAGCCTGAGGCCAGCCTTTTTCTGATCTCTACACATCATGAATTAAACACCTTTCATAAAGTGGCCACATACTTCTAAGGGAGCGGCGATGGCCAAGCATGTTTAAAGGCTGGGGACAGCCAAGGAGAAAGGCAAATGTAATTTTTTTCTGGCAAGTGCAAGCAAATGAAGGAAAGCTCCAGAGGAAGGAGGGTGAGCGCTCAGGACAGAAAGGTGAATTAATAAAGTCCACATATGCCAGCACACCCAGAGTCCCCGGATCCTCTCCAAATCTAAACTAAAGCTGCAAATAACAGCTAGCCAGGAGAAGGTGGTTCGGGAAGGGTTAAGGTGACAGCCAGAGGGACAATTGGAGCTGTCATGCTCCAGCAATGTGCAATGGGAGCACCGTGCAGCAAGGACCCCCGAGAGCTCTCCCAGCAGACGCGCATGCTCTGCCTACCCTCGGCAGCCACCCCAAAGTAAGAAATTTAACACATCAGGGAGCCCACTGGATTATCAAAGTGACTAATCAATAGCATTGACGATATTTCTGCCTAAAAGCATTGGGAGGCAGCAAGTAAGTCACCACAGCAGACGGGATATTTGCCAGTACATTACCTTGGGCCTTTGACTTCTGCCAAGGGCCCAGGGGGCACCTTACTTTTCTTTCCAAGGCCTGGGATTTTCCGCCTAAATGATTTCTCCCTGCTTCGGTTGAGTCAACAGTATCCTTCCCCAAGAATTGGTACTGGGAACATATGCAAATAACACAGGGCCAGTCTCCCAGGGCTCAGAAGCAGCATGTGGGGCATACCATTACCCTGTTTCAACAGCCCCCACCCCAACTCTGTAAATCTCAGCTATGTGTGTAACATCACTACACTCAATGGGATACAAATGGCTTCTTCGTGTATCTGGATTGCTCCTGAGACTTAAGCCACCTGAAGAGTCTGTCCCCCTGGTGTGACCTACACCTGGTGGTTCTCAAAAGACATTTCGGCCACTCTCTATTCACTGAATTTAATGCTCCAGAAAGCAACAAGATTTGACCACCGAGAATGATGCTAACTCATGGAGACAAGGAGAATACACTGTTCATGTCCCCGGCTTTAAAGAACCTTTGGGGCTGTGCAAAGTGCAACTCATCAACTGCACACCAGGTATGCTTCCTAGAAGGTGAGTCCAAGTACCAGGATGAAGCGTCTCTGTGTGACATTTGCCACCAAAGACTAGAACAGATCTATCAGGACCCACTATAGATCGGCCTCATTTAATCTCACTTAACTGTCTACACAATTACCCGGATTTACTGATGAAGAAACTGGTGCTCAGAGAAGGTGAGTAACACAGCCCAGGGCACAGCACAAGGAAAGAAGGAGACGAGACAGAGGTTGGCCAGCAGACCCCAGATTCTTGGGGGCACTCAGTGATGAAAGTTGGGGCTTGCCAAATGCAACACAGGCAGGTGGACAGGTGAAATGCCAACCCATGACCCTTCAGGAACTAGGAAAGCAGTATGGCTGGGCTATGGCACACTGGAGGAACAAATCCCATGGTATTTGTTTCCTTCTCCCATAAGCTCTCTAAGTGGCGGGTACAGGAGGGGAAATGGGTGGAGAGGGACTGGATCTGCTGCAGGCCATATCTGCACCAGTCCTTGGGTTCTCGAACCATGACAAAGCCAAGGTTTTCTTGAACTGGCATATGACTGCAGTCTGCCTGGCTGTGCTGTAACTATTTCAAGGACTATTAAATTAAACCCTGGAGACAGTTTCCCTTAAGATAAAGAGCATGCTTTTTATTGTGTCATTAAAGGAGACCAGAAAACCTGAAGCTTTCAGCTTTAAAGACAACATAATGAGATCAGAGATTTCGCTTGCAAAGAAATTAACTTTCGGTTAATTAATGAAAGTAACCTTAAACAGCGGGCATGTTGCCAACAACCAGGACACTGTAATAAAAAGGGGGGAGGGGAGATAATGGGCTGCTTTCAAGGGGCCGGGGCTCAGCAGCCCAGAAAAGAAATCTGATGAGGATGCTGCTTGTAAATTTGATCTCAAATTCTTAAGATGAACAAATAATAGCCTTATCTGTAATAAAGTCGGCTACAAATGCTTTCTTTTCCCCCATAATTTTCTGTTCAATTTAGATAGAAGATTTAATTAGATGTTGGTGAAACACCAGTTATTTAATAAAACCCTTAATAAAAATCTAATCTATGGTACATAGAAACCACTGTAACATAATCACAATTTAAAAAATACATTTTAGTGTATTTACTTTTTACAATTAAGAAAATATATGTATGTGACATGCTCTATTTTCCCATCAAGGCAAAAGCTAAGAAAGGCAAACCTGTTACTAAAGAATGAGCCCCGAAATACAGGCCTTTTCCTCTTCCCATGGAGTTTGCTTTTAAAGGATTTCTTCCATTAATTGCAGCCCAAAGGGGGCCTTGAACCTGAGTGAGAGGACTCAAAACTGATCCAGACTCATGAAGCTTTAAATTTACAGTGGTCACTAAAGATTTTTAAAACCGCCTGAGAAACACCATGGCCTCCAGCCCTTGCTCCAACTGTCACTGTCATCATAGAGCACCAGCCAACCCATGGGTGGACACAGGCTCTCCTTCCACCGACTAAGGGGACATGGAAATCCCCAAACAGGATGATCATGTCATGGAGCATGGCGACCCATAACACATCATTGAGCAACCCTGGGGACATTCGGAGTATGTTCTCCGTTTCCAGAACCTTACCCGGACTCAACATTTTGGAAAGAACACTGTGGGCCCCAGGAACCTGTGTGAAGAGTGGGTGGTGCTGGTTTCCACAAGGGGTCGCTCCGATTTCCCAGCCTTCAGAGCAAGACTCAAGAGAAAATGGGACATAACCTGAGAAGCTGATAGTCTGCATTGTGCAGATTTCCTGGAGGGAGTTGGACGTCTGGAAGGAGGGACACCACCCTTAACTGAACTGTGAAGTAGAATCCACAAAGCCATGTCCCTTTATTGTCTTTGCATGGTTCTCAAGAGCCTATGACTAGTTACATGCTAGAGTCTGAGGGAAGGGATTTCTTGGGTCAGTAGGGTGCTGGGTGGAGTTATGGAAGAAGAACTAAGTTTCTCTGGGCTTGAGTGGCCAGGAGGGGCTGTTTTCTGCTGCCCCATTGACCCAGCAGCAGGACTAACAGGCCTGTGGAATCAACAGCCTATGCCCTTGGCCAGGGCCATGTGGCATCTCTGTTGGCAGATGACCTGAGAAGGTCACTGTTCAGCACATCTGGAGGCTCTGATCATCAGGATTAATCATCAGAATGGGGTTCCAGTGGCTTCCACTGTATGTAAATTTCAATAATGGTCCCTCCTCCATGAATGAAGGAAAGTCCACAGACTTTGCCCATCTGTTCCATGAGGCTGTTCATTTGGAACTTCTGATCAGGCACCTCCTGCTATTCCTAAGAATGCCACCATCTCCAAACAATTCATGGTGTTTGGGGTATTCAGTGATTTATAGTCTTTGTTAATTTGCTTCAAATCTGCCTCTTCTTTGGCTAGGACACTGAGGCTTGACCCAGACTAAATGTGGCTTGTGCTGTTTAGACAGTCATGGGACCACACAGCCATCCACGAGTGTGTCCTGACTGGGTGCTAGACTGTATTTCCTTTCTGCATGCCTTACCAAATGGCTCACCCCCAGACTGAGCTGGGGGACAAGAGAAGATGGGGCACACCGGGAGGGTTGTGGGAAACAGAATGGGGATACAAGGAAGAAAGACTTAAATACCATCTAAGTGCCTCCTCTGTGGGAGGGGGTGGCAGCTGACCACCAGCCCCAGGCCTTGGATCACCTTCCAGTCTGTGCAGACTTCTTCCAGTCACACCATCTCTCTCCCTTCTACAGGTTGGCTTCCGGTAGCCTCGCCATACTCGGAGGACAAGAGACACACATCCTCTTTCATGTGTCTCTTTGTACATGTGTTTAGCTGTGGAGGCCACAGGTGATGTGATGTCAGGCAGCTTCCTCGGCTGCTCTCCACATTACTTTTTGAGACAGGGTGTCTCACTGAATCTAGGGCTCCTCACTTCTGCTGGGCAAGATGGCCAGTGAGCTTCAGAGATCCACCTGTCTCTACCCTAGGCTTTTTTTTTTTTTTTTTTTTTTTTTGGGGAGATTGGGTCTCACTCTGTAGTTCTGACCGGACTAGAACTCTCTTTGTAGATTGAGCTGGCCTTGAACTCACAGAGTTCAAACCTGTCTCTGCTTTCCAAGTGCTGCTCCTGGCTTTTTATGCAGGTGCTGGGGACACGGTACTTTATCCACTGAGCTATATCCTCAGCCTTGAGGGGCATTTTTATTTTTTTCTTTTTCAAAAGAGTACTGATGTGCTTACAGGCCTGGAAAGAAAGGCTGTGTGTGTGTGTGTGTGTGTGTGTGTGCAGTAACCTCAACTCTTCTAGCTCAGAGGCAGTTTCTGAAGCCTCCTTAAACATTAGCATTGTAACTGGGAGCCGGGCCTTGCTTTAGTGTCTAGCGGTGGTTTCACACACACCCTGCTCTGACAGGATCCTTCGGCTCTATGAGGCCTCCCAGCACAGGCTGTACTCGCAGAGGGATGTTGACTTTTGTGGTCTGTTAAGCAAGCGATGCCTAAGTCCAAGTATATCTTCCAGGAGCAAAGCATTGACGCAAATGCTTCAGGCCAAACTGCACACAGGTCAGTCCTCTTTCCCATGAGCTTGGCAGAGCCGATGCTCCCCAACGGCACAATGGGAAGGGCGAACTGTCGTGTTGAAAGAAGTTACGGAACAGGTAGCAGAAATCCCCTATGGAAACCGTCATCTCTGTGTTTCTGGGGAAGCTGCCAAGGCTCTGGGGTGGATGGATGATGGGTGATAGGACTGGTGCCTCTTGGTGTGACTTACAGGGTTCCCTAACCATTGGCAGATTTGTCTCGCTAGGTGGGACTCTGAGCTTTGAAGTCTCAAGAGAGGGTTCAACCCCTGGAGTCCTGGCAGTGTGGGGGAACTTGAGAAAAATCACAGAATCCTGCTGAGTTGCGTCATCTGTTGGTCAGGGTGCAAACAAGGCCAGCATCTACTTCAGAGACCAGCTACAGGAAGTAATAAAGTCCGTGGCACCGTGCATGCACTCAGTCACCAGCTCCAGCGGTGGCAACTAGTATCAGGGACGTAGCAGGGTACCTCAGTGACACTGTCACTGTTTTTTAACAAGCTGTGAGGCCTCTATCCTGGAAGTATGGTCATTATTCTTCTCTAACATTTCAAAGCATGAAAGTCATGATGCCATTGATCCTGGGAGCCACTGACAGTTTAAATTGGAACTTTTAAGTCTCTAGTCCAGAGTTGACAAAATGGTGGTCCTGGGGCCACATTTACCTACAGACATTTATTTTAGCTCAAATATACTGACTCTTCTAACTTTCTTACAGCGTGAATTAGCCATTAAAAAAAAAAAAAAGTAAGTTGTAGAAGTATAGAAATTTTACTCAAAAATTTAGATTTTAGGCTTCCTTCGAAACCTTGGGAGATCAGCTTATTGGGCCATTATTCCTCCATGGCACGCGCTGGACACACCCTTTAGGCAGGATGCACATCCCCGGACAGAAATCATGTCTGTCCCTGTGCTCAGCCGGCTTCATCAGCCGGGCTCTGCTCAGTCACTGAGCTGCTCAGGAGGGCTGCCCTCTACAATTGCTGTCTCTCCGGTCTCCTCCAGATTTCTGCCCCTTGGCGTTCTGTGGCTGTGATTCAGGGTCTTGGAGCTAACTTACCTGTGTGAGGAGTTTCCCATGTTGCAGCATTGCCGAATGACTCCTCTGGGTTTCCCTACAGTGCCCATCAACAATAAAGTCTGTCTGTTATTTGCTGTCAACCCCTTGATAAGTAAAGTTTACTTATATATTTTTCTTTTTCAGCTTCTGTCCTTTACCCAAAGCAGGTGGAAGCGTACCTGCTTGAAACACTCAGAGCCAACCATCATCATTGGCTTACATTGCCTGTGTCCTCGTGACCTTATTCTCATCGCTCACCTTGGTAGGCAGGCCCCCGCGTGTGAGCTATGCCTAAAGACCACCTACTTCCAAGGCCCCACCCAGCACCCAGCAGGTCTGACATCTGAGAAAATGATCTCACATCCCTCTCCTCTCTACAACAAAATAATTTTCAATAGTGAGTACAGGATAATCAGTAACAACAAATGGGTTCATTCTTTAGTTTGAGAAGAATCGATTTGCAGTTAAATAAAATAATGTCAGCTAAAATATGATAAACACTCAACCAAATATTTTATAAAGAGAACTAAAAATTTCATCTCCAGAAAACATCAGCCCCAGAAGTGTGTAAAAGGCTTCTCTGTATTAAAAACTTAAAGCCCAAATGAAAACCTCTGGGAACTGTGTGGAATGGCGTCTCTGCCTTTACTGTTTCAATGCACTATTCTGATTGAGGGACACACAGCGCTGGGGTAGTCAGAGACAAACCATACTGAAAGTGAGCTCAAGCAACTCCAAATGGCGATGAACTCACTCTTGGAATGCTTAGAGTGTGTACATGTGTGTTTGTACATGTGCATGTGTGCGTGTGTACCAGCTGACTGTATGACTGAGAACAGCATTTATTGAAAGATGTGTATTCTTAAAATGTGCTGGTTTGAAGCTAATCTGTGTGCAAAGGCTACACGAGGATCTTCAGGAAGAAAGCAGACCCCTTTCACCAAGCTTCAACAGCTTCCATAAACAGCAAGTTTATATTTGTACTATTACCAGTACAAAGGAAAGGGGAGTGGGGAGAGCCCCTTTGGTCTGAGCTCTTGGGCTTCTCGGCCCTGAAAGAGATCTCTGCTTTCTCTAGTTTGGCTTCCTGACACCCCCTGACCCATAACTTTGCTGGGGCCTGGATCTTCTTGTCCTGAGCCTACTAGTCTGGATTTCTAGTTGGCCTGCCTACCATTCTGGCCAGAAGATCTTGCTGACCTCTTGCTCCTGGCTCAGTTCTCACGCCAAACTGCTCACTGACGATGGCCTTGCTGTCTGCTTTTCTCTACCATAGCCCCTCCTGGCACACGATTTCCACACATGAACACTTGCCTGCCTGGATGAGGGAGAGTGCTTGCTGTTCAGTCAAGTTCAACTCCTGGCACAGACCCCACACTGTACTATTACTGCCCAAACCTCAAAGCGGCATTTCTAAGCAGTCTCATTAAGGAAATACAGCTCGGTGGGGAGGTAGCCACACAGAGTGGTTAGCCTTATGTATGAACGTGTGTTTTACAGGGACGGCCGAGGTTCACCAGGACCAGCTGAAAACTGGAATGGGGAAGGTTCTGGGCTGATCCCACAATGCACCCGCTCAGGGGCTTTAGCATTCAGGATGCCCTTTCTTATAGTATATTCCCCAACAGCAGAATTTATAGTCTTTTGTTCTGAGCTGTCAATAAAACCACAAGGCTACTGAAGAGTTTTCTCCAGGACAGTCTACTAAGGAATGCTTATCTTAGTCAGACACAACATTAGCTCCCAGATCCCACTAAATCTGCAAATCAACCCAGGATTTCTAAGGCTTCTTTGACAGCACTCATAGCCTGAAATTCTGTTCTAAGGCAATGATCATTCAAGGTGATCAGTTGACCCCTTATATAAAGTAATCATACAGGCTGGTTAATCAAAGTTATTTCCCTCTGCTATACATTTCATCTTCGACTCTAAGAAACAAGTGCTTCCAAAAGGGACCGGAAGTTATGCCTCATTCAGGAAAATCAAGCTAGAGGTCCAACAGTTAACTCCAAATCCTCTGCACTGATCAACCAGCTGCTTTACTCTTTGCAGTTAAGGAGTAATAATCCCAGCCTTTCACTCCCTTTCAAGTAAGACAATAGGAGGGATGTATTTAAAAGTGTTCCCTGCTTACTTAGTTCCTAAATCTAACAAACATCAGTACCCAGTAATACAAGTCACTTAACTCTATGCAGTAATGGACATGTAACCAATAACCTATGCAACGTGTACACAAGCCAACAAGTGCATGTAAACAAGAATGTATATGTAAACACAGTCATAGATATAGAAGCACATGTCTTTTTAACAAGCACATATGTATATAGGCACAAATGTGTACGTAACAACACATATGTGCATATAAAATGCACAGGAGAAGCCATCTGGCTAGTTTCGGTGGGGGTTATATGTCGTCGATGTGCTACAAGAACACCCAAATGCTTTTTGGCTATTCTCTCCCGTACACACTTGCTTTGTGGAATTCAATCACTGCTCATTTTTTGCTTAGTCCTCACATGTTTCAAGGGCGCTGCTCTGAGAAATCTGGGCCACCTGGAAAGATTTTCTAAAGTGACTCCTTTATTCTCGGGAAGAGGAGAAAGGCAGGTTAATCATCTATTGACTCCCCGTTCTTATTACTGGCATAAAGCCCTGGCTTTGCTAAATTTCCTCTTTGGAGCTACCTAACAAACATACATCACCAGGAGGTGCAGATAACGATCCAAAAGATTAAGCTTTGTCACTCAAATGATAATTAAAAAGAGTATTTTAAACACACTGTAAATATACACAAGCCATCATGAAATCATCAAAACCCTGCAGAGCACGCCACCTCTAGAGTCTATAGATTACCAGGAAGAGGGATATTGATGTTAAGTCCCGCTTGTCTTGGGAGACTGTCATTAACTGTCCCAAGCTTGCTCTCAGCTGGCCACCTGAGCTAGGAGACTCCATGGAATCTGGCCTCACATTCCAGGGTAAATTAGTGGCATTTGGGCCAGGCACTTCAATATGCATTTAATTGTGACCCTTTTCTAGTCAAATCCAAGATTCCTAAAATATATATTATCCCAGGAACTGCAAATAAAGACAGAAGTCAAGATTCTGTTGTCCAGCTTTCAAAAACTGATTTCATACGCAGGAAAGATTTAGAGCAGATTATTTTCTTCTCAAATTTTTCATTTATAACATGTCATAAAAAGACAAGAGCCCGTGTACAGCAGAAGCACGCGGTAGCATCACCTTTCATAAAAAGAAAAGCTTGTCATCACAATCTTATTAGGATGTCATGCAATGTTAAACTGGGGAAATATTTCTGTATACGCCAATTAGTGCAGCCATTTACGGGCGCAGGCATTAGAGAAACTGCTCTTCCTCAGAAAAACCCTTTCCACCGGGAGGCAGCCCTTTGTTTGACAACGCCGAGAGTGTTATTTAGAGATTTTAATTGCTCAGTTGATCTGTGGCTGGATCTCAGTAATCAAAACAATAAAATTGTTGGTTTTTTTCCCTGACAACTGTAATAAAATGCCGGCGGTGGCCTGGGATACTCGGCCGCGCTGGATTGACACTGTCAGATTCTCTTTCATGTATCTTTTTTATCAGAGGCAAAGAGCCATTTTCAGAAGCTAAGATGCATTATTAATATTGCTAGCATCAACAAATACTCTGAATATTACTAATGTTTACACGGAAAATCCAATCTGTTGATCTCTAACAATCTCTACTGATTAGTGATAGCAAAAGGCTACAGTTCTTAATTAAAAAGGAACTATGCTCAATCAGTTAGAAAAGGCCTAGTGTTCCAAAATGGGCAAAAGATGGACGTTTCATAAAAGAAGAACGTAAATAGCCATGGAATAGTAGAAAATACCTCTACCTCCTTGGTAACCAAGGGAATCAAGATGGAACCATGGGGCCTATGTGAGTATGTGCACACTGACCCTTGCTCTCTAGTACTGATAGGGGTAGAAGAAGGTAGGCTTGCATGCTCATAGGCTGCTGGGGAATTTGGGTGACAGGTTCCACCTCTTGGAAGGACATTTTGGTATAAAGTACGTAACCTTAAAAAAAAAAGGGCATGTGTTGACTCAGTATTTAACGTCTATGAAATCATCCAAAGGCGACAAAGAATCTGGCAGGGCTTTGGGTCAGGATGTTCAGCCAGCTCTCACACAACAGGGGAACAGTGAGTAGCTAGGCGGCCAAAAAGCGAGGGAGAGAGACGTACATTAACA
Organism: Peromyscus leucopus; assembly: GCF_004664715.2. Classification (NCBI taxonomy): domain Eukaryota; kingdom Metazoa; phylum Chordata; class Mammalia; order Rodentia; family Cricetidae; genus Peromyscus; species Peromyscus leucopus. Next base: position 82,961,351 of record NC_051067.1, on the reverse strand, counting down.
GCAAACCCATCCACAGGCAGTGTGGTTTCCAACATGGAAAACTATGAACAACTCACCGCCAGTGCTGGGGACCAGGCTTAGGGAGAGAGAGAGCACGGGACCCGAGTGCATGAAGCACTGGGTTCAACACTCAGCCCTGCAAAGTGGAAACAATGCTCGGGCTACAGATAGTGAATGGGAAAAGTGAGGAGGCAAGTCATGAAATATGGTCCTAACTTTTCTTTACATTAACATATGTACAATGATACCTCAGGGTGGCAGGGCATCCAGAGACATGTGTCATACTTTTCTGAATTTTCAGGAATTGTTTTCAATTAGCACAGATTACATCTCAGTCAAAGACAGTTAATTTAAAAAGCAAATTTAGAAATCCTGGGCACTGAAAACTGTTCCCACCATTTTCTGTGAATCATTTACCAGACTTCTGACAAACACACTTAGGGCCGAGCAAGCTTCTGTTCCGGTGGAGAGTCTGGGGAATCTTCACTATGTGAAGCTTACAGAAATCTGGAAAAGGCATTTCAAAATGTTTTCAAGGGTGGGATGGCAGTTAACATTGTGGAATATTACTCTCTAACTATGTAAAGATGTGTTACATTAGTTTATGTTACAGAATATCACTTTAACTAACTGAGTAAAGGTGTGTTACATTTGTTTAGGCTGCATTTGTTTACCTATGTAAAGATGTGTTGCTGTTTCACCTTGCCTGCCTAAGGCACCTGACTGGTCTAATAAAAAGCTGAACGGCCAATAGCTAGGCAGTAGATGGATAGATGGGGCTGGTGGGCCTCGAGAATAAGTAGGAGGAGAAATCTAGGCTCCTAGAGAGGGAGAGAAATGAGGGAGAAAAGGTGGGGCACTCACGGGGCCAGCCAGCCATCTGCCAGTCAGCTAGACATGGAGTAGGACATGAAAGGTAAAAAACCCTGAGGCAAAACATAGATGAAGAGAAACAGGTTAAATTAAGTTATAAGAGCTGGCGAGAAACAAGCCTAAGCTAAGGCTGAACATTCATAACTAATAATAAGTCTCCATGTCATGATTTGGGAGCTGGTTGGTGACCCAAAAGAAAGCCTGCCTCAAGTTAGGATGATTGAGGCCTGAGGAAATTGTTTGGTATATTACGTTAAGCCCCGCAGGACACAGGACAGCTGAAACATGGTGCCAATGGAAATATGGCATGAAGGCCTGTGTATGTGACTTACGATGACAGCCAATGGGAAGGATCAACAGACATTACAACATCGTGGTCAATTTTGATGTTGAAATTCCATACATGGGAACGCTTTAGTTGCTCCTGTTAAAAAGAGAGTTCCTCCCAGGATTGCCACCTCACCTTCTCTACACCAAAGCACGCAAGGGAGGGCTTTCTGATGCCCCCTTTCAGTGTCTTCTAGGAAGCGACTGACATTCACACTGGGACCACAGGAGTTCTGAAATGCGACCTTACTTAGTAAACATGTTTCAGATCTCAGGACTGCCCATTCTGAGACTGAAACGAACCATTTGCTAAAGAGTCACAGCAGAACACAGAGACACTGTGTTCTTCACTTAGTCCACTCCCTGCCCACCACTCCAGCTTCATCAGCCCTTCTTCTTCTGGACTCTGTAAGAATAGCACCACCTCTGTGATCTACTGCTAAGGAGGGTGTGGGTGTGAAGAACTGGGACGAACCAGGAGAAGTTGAGAAGGACTAAAATCAAAGTTTGGGCTGATGACTGGATTACTGGTTCAGAACTGACTTGTACCCTGCATTTTCTCTGCTTGGAACATGATCACATTTGCTTTTATGCATTTCATTGCCCTTAAAAAGTTCTTCCTCCAGGGGAGGAAGGATTATGTGAGCCAGAGGGACCAAGGGCACTATGGGAACACACACAGAGTCAACTGACCTGGACTCATGGGGGCTCACAGAGACTGAACTGCCAACCAGAGAACTTGCATGGGACTGATTTAGGCCCTCTGCATGTATGTTGCAGTTGTGTGGCTTGGTTTTCTTGTGGGACTCCTGGAAGAGGAGTAGGGGCTGTCTCTGACTCTGTCGCCTGCTCTTGGGACCCTTTCCTTCTGTTGGGTTGCCTTGTCCAGACTTAATAGGTGAGGAGGTGCCTAGTGTTATTGCAACTTGATATGCCATGGCTGGGTGACATACAGGGAAGACCTGTCCTTTTTTGAAGGGAAGGGGAGAGGGAATGGGTTGGAAGGGGAGAGGGGAAATTGGGATGAAGGACTGGGAGGGAAGGAGAGAGGGAGGGGAAACTGTGACCGGGCTGGAAAAATTAATTAATTAATTAAATAAAAAAGTTATTAACAATAAAAAGATTCTTTTCTAACCACGGTATTCTGTGTCTTTTTTGGTTTTCTTCCTCCAGTGTCCTGCCTATATGCATGTATGTGCACCCCTTTTGTTCCTGGTACCTGTAGAGACCAGAAAAGATCATATGGTCCTCTGGAACTCAGAACTGGAGTTACAGATGAGTTTAGCCACCATTTGGGTGCTGGGAATTGAACCCTGGTCCACTGAAATAGCAGCCAGCGCTCTTAATTGCTGAACTATCTCTCTAGTCCACATCTCTTTATTCTTAAGCCTTGGGATCCACGCCCAGTGGCAGAAGGTGGACAGTTCTTCTGCATGACTCAGGGGCAACAGTTCAGAAACAGGAAGCCCTTCAGGCCCTCCTGGGCCATGGGGGAGGCTGGCAGGCAGGAGAAGGAGTGCAAGCTACAGCCAGGGCAAAGCATGCTCAACAGCCCATGTCTTACAGCGGGTTTCTGAGTGTGCTTTTATTTCCGAGCTCCAGTGGTTCAAGTTCCAGGGCAGAGCAGATGTCTGCTTCTTTCCTCACTCAAGACTGCTGTCGTTCCCAGGCAGCTACCTGAGTGGAAGGAACATTTCAGCTTGGTTGCCTCTCCAGCAGGAGACACTGGGCTTTCCTGGTGGGGCTTGGTGAGCCACCACAGAGGCCTCCGTTAGAATGAAAGCCACTTCTGCAAGCCGTGGTCACTTGCTTAGGATGCCTGTCCTCTGCATTTGCAGTCACGTCAGACAGCAGAGAATGTTGCCTTCCACCGAAGACCAAGTACATGATCCACTGCAGCTAATCAATAGGATAATGGAATGAATCAATAGGAAAGATTTTTAGAAGGTCTTAATTAAAGAAACACTTGCAGATACAAATGATGTCTTCAATCTATTGATAGTGCCAAGGTGAAGGGTTAAACACAAACAAAACCATCAACTTTATTTTGCCGGCATGCCTTCCGCAAGAGAGCAACCCAGCAGCCTCCTGGCCCCAGGGTTGGCCCATTAATCAGTCCCTTGTCAATTGCAATAGCCACACTGTATGGGAAAATTAGTCTATGATCAAAATTTTAATTACTAAGCAGCAGCTCAAAACAATGAAAAATAGGCATGGTACCCTATTTGGCTTTCCTTTGCTCCTAAAGCCGGGGCAGTGTCCCCTGGACAAGCTGCTTCTGCACTTCTGCACACCAAGTCTCCTTCCAATGAGATGCACAGAGTTAGAATAATTAAGGAGAGCCTAAGTTGATGGATCCCACTTAGGCTGGGGGAATTCTCCAGCGAGCCTCCTGCTCCAACATGTTACATCGATATTCCTGATTCCCCCGATGGTCCTGCACAAGGTACTGGTTTAAAGAGACATCAATCTATGATGTCAGCATCCATCTAATGAACCTTCAAAAATCAATGTCCAGGACGGCCTGTTCCATGCAATCCCCCAATTTGTCCACTCCCCTCGCTGTACTCGGCTAAGCCTACAGCCATAAACGACCGTAAACGGGTGTCAAGTGGCCAGGCGGAGTGGCTGGATGGGAAGCGACTCAGAGTATGGGGCTAGGTTCAACCCGGAGAATTCCGAGACACGGGGGTCAAACAAGGAAGCCATGATGCTCTTCCTATCATGCAAGGAAGGGTCTTCTGACTTCAGACAAGCATGGCCGGGGCTGATCCGCTTCTTCCCATGGTGCCCTCCAAACCCACCTCTTCCTTGATGCTCCCATCCATTTCCCGCCCTGGTCCTGACAGTTATGGTAATTTTTCTGCTGCTTTTGGGCTCCTCGACTGGGGTTGCCACTTAGCTGCACTCCACAGGAGGCCGTGCTCAGCTTTGCCCTTGTTAGTGTTTATACTCAACTCACCCCAGCCTTCGGTTAACAGCGCTCCCTGACATGGATATCTTGACACCCTAACAGTCTGAAGAGAGGGCCCAAGTTTGTTTCACTTCTTTTCGCCTCTTTAAAATAAATTGGCTTGAACTGGCTGCCATGAGGTTGAGCTACTTGGAATTCGTAACTGGGGGTGACAGCATGCCACTCACAACGCCAGTGTTTGGCCGGCCTCACAATCTCGGCTTTTGTTAGCTGCTGTTGTCTCTCTCTTAACCAAAAGAGTCAGCCGTGAGAGCCAGTACGGAGCATGGGCAGCTGGAAGATGCGTTGTGTGGGCTGAATGTGCTTCTGACTCCTGTCTGTCTCCGTCAGCGCGGCTTTCAGCAGCCTCTCTCACTGACTTTGAGGCCAATTAAGCTACAATGAAAGGTACCATGATTTCATTTGCTCGGATCGTCATGTTTCAGAAGTTCAGTAGCCTGAAAAATGTTCGCTGTCTCTCATTAAGCAGGTTCTGGCAACTGTGTAAAGTCTCTAATTTTGCTGTTTTTTGCACTGCTTTCAGCCCGGAAGATGGCTGCCTGTGGGGAGGATCCATGCCAGCCTTAATGTTAGAAAGGGCATTGGAACCCACAGACCAAAAAAAAAAAAAAAAAAAAAAAAGCTTGAGGATGAATGTCAGACTTGCTCCGTGACAAACATGGGGAGTTCTGAGGATCCCTGTCAGGTCTCCAGTGTTTTCCCAGGACGATGCTTTCATGTGGGCATCTGTGTGAGCATGTTTGCGGGCAGATCATTCCATGCCAGAGAACTGTGATCTGTTTATAGAAACACCAATAAAGAACTACAAGGTGTTTTCTCAACAACAACAAAAGAAGTTTTTACTTTAAAACCCTTGAGTAAAAACCGGTTTCCATTTATTTGAAAATAAATACAATTTTAAGTCACATTAAAGGATGCTATAAGCATTGAGGTTGACCTAGGAAGTGTGGTGTGTGTGACACCAGAGGACTCAATAGAGCCTTGCTTGGGTTTCTGTAGGAACAAACAGGAAACCAAAGCAAAGTGGCACAAAACCCCAAACCTGCCCATTCTGTGGACTGACTTTATGTTGCCATAGTTCCCATTAGTGCTCTGGCTGGATAAGGAGATTGCTCTGCAGATGGCAGAATGGTAGGTACTGTTTATCGATTGCATTCTTCTAGCTGCTAGGCACTAAGCTAAGAACTTAGACGTACCACCTCAATTCATCCTCTCCAAAAACCACCCTCCACATGAGGGCTCTGAGGCCCAGAGAAAACACAGACGACAAGGGAAAAAGCCAAACACGAAGCCCAGCTGTGTCTAACTCGGAAGCCCTCTCCTAAGCGTTTCATACTTTGTGGTGGTGGCAAAGGCTGGTGCAATCCCCACCAGATTCCCCAAATGAAAACTGGCAGGTGCGTGGTGACAGGAGCCGTGTCCGCTCTGTGTCCCTCGGGGTGGAGATTAGCATGGCCACTGAGTCGATTTCTACCTTGGCTAATGCATCCATTCCGGTGGACGGGGGTCTTTTGCCACTCCAGCCTTGCTCATCTTCCCACTTCCAAAAATAATGCTGGTGAGCAGGGATCTGTTTCCTCATTGTAAAACAGGCACAGAAACGTCTCCGTCATCAGACAGAGTCAGTGAGTGCAGGTCGCCTGCTGTCTCCGCCTAGGAAAATTCCCATTTCCAGCACCATTTGTGTCTGATGGTGTTCTCAATAAGCAAGCTCACCCCAACTCTATGCCACCCCCTTCCCACAACCAGACATCTAGATTATGGCCGCAGAGCTAAGTGTTAAATGCCTGGTTCTTTTAAACACCCAACAATCTCATCTGACTCCACAGAGGCAAAACACAGAACTTTCCTTGGCCCAGGTGTTGAGAAGGGCCCCAGCTGGTTGAAGACTGAAGGTCAAAGAGGCCCTGGGTCTGGCTGAGTGTGCCAAACCCCGGATCCTACAAGATTAAAATGTAATCAGGGTTCTTCCTTCCAGCTGAGGGACACACAGATCTAGCCTTCCTTAAACAACAAACAAACAAATAACAACAAAAACTTACAGAAAAAGCCCAACATAATACCAAAGAGATAAGTTTAATTATGTATGCATAAAAATAATCATGGCCAAAAAAAAAAAAAAAAAAAAGCTTTCATTTTCCTGGGTAATTTTGCAGGGACTGCATACGGTTGATATTCTAGCTTGAAAGATGGCGGGCTGCTTTACCCTGCAGCAGGCAAGGGTTTACAAGACTGGGCCGCTGCTCTCTGCCTGGCCCCGGGAAGGGTGTGATGAACACAATCTGAAATCGATAGCAGGGAACAGTTACTGCATCTCAATATTATTTGCGGAGATGGGCTGCTGGAAGGAGAGTGGGAGAGAGAGATATGTCAATAGCTTTAACGAAGCACTCCACAGCCACGCACAAAGGGAGGTCAAATAACTATCAGCCGACCAATCCCAATTGTAAGTAGTAAAAATGATAAAATCAATATTATTAAATAAAAAGTTAGTACTGCTATTGAACTCTCTCATGATCTCGGCAGCGCCTGGCTGCAAACGAAGGAGGCTGTTTTCCAATCTCTTTGGTGGTAAGCAACGAGGATCATGAACATTTGCACCCCGGAATTTTTCACACATATACTGTGCCACAGGAACCGCTAAATAATACCTGGCTAGGAACCAGTGACCCCTGCTAGCCCTGGCTTCACATCTGTTCTGATGCTACCAAAGGCTGCATCTTTTCAGCGGGACTTTGCTGCTGTGTCCTGGGTGGCAGAGGTTAGACTAATTCCAGGCTTTCCAGGAACAAAGAAAGGCCCTGCTTGGTGTCCTTGCCGATCTCGAGATTTAGAAATTTATCAGGAAAAACAAAATCGTGGGAGAGAGGGTAAAAGAGAGAAACAAGGGCATTTCATAGAGGACTGACCTATCCTCCTTGGTGCAGAGGACTCAGGGGCTGCGGCTCCAAGCCAAGGCTGTGCTCTTTCCCCGCTGGGGCTAATCCTGAGGCTGAAAGTGACATGCGGCCAGGTACCAAGAAAGACACACTTAGAAAAAAAGATGGCCAGTCAAAAATGCCTAGGAAAGCAGCAAGCTCTAGCCCTGCCTGTAAGAAGAGAAAATAAAATAAAAAGAATGAAAAAGGACAAAACAAAACAAAACAAAAGGGAGGAATGTGTAGGCGTGAGTGACAGCCCCTGGGCAAGGCAGCGTGTGCTGCTCTGACCTGCATTTAAACACACAGCTGCTTAGCCTTCTGAACACCCAAAGTTGGCTCCCTGTTTACATTTCATAGAAACTACTATAGAGAGTAAACAAGAACCTTTGGTGAATTATTTAGCATACAAATAAGCCGGCAAAGAAGGCTAAGTAGGCCTCTATGAACTAACTGGAGTGAAATATTCATCTGTAAATAACCCTCCAATCTGCTGCTTTCACGTACAAATACTACATGGAACATTAGACACAACTAGCTTCTAGGGATATTTAGGCTCACCAGAGAGCAATTTTTATGTCTACTGGCATCTGTGGGTAGTGATATGGACTGACTGTTAATATAACCAACATAAAATTTATGTGAACACTCACTGAAATAGCAGCACACTGTCAGACAGCTGGTGGCTGATGCGGAGCACATGCGGATTTTATATGCACTGCGTAAACTAACCTTTGCAATAAAGATTTAGCAGGTTTATTAGTTTAGGAAATCGCTATAATTAAGGATAATTCATAATGGCCGCTTATCCACTCTCCAGCAATAGCTCGCTTAATTTAGGCTCCATTTCTTTGAGCCATAAATAAGTGAGCTGCTATCTTCTGCACAGATGTGGCATTCAACCTGTTCATGTTGGCTGGTTTTGCTTGTGTTTTAATCAAAAGCATTAGTAGCTAAGACTATAAAAAGCACAAGGTTTGAAATAAAATTAGCAAGGACTACATTGGAAAGTTTATTTTTATCTACTAGCTTTCCCCCTCAAAACTAACCCCAACGTCAAAAATCTAACCTCCCCTTTCAGAAGTAAAAGACAATTACAAACAAACAATCCTTTAAAATGTACTAAAGGGGCTTTCATTTAAAAACCCAAGGAGAGAGAAAGTGACGGAGCAATAACATTAATGAAGGCCAAAGAAATATGAGCGTGACCTCTCTACAGTATTTCCATTTAACTGCGCATGTAATTAAAGCCTGACCTTTGCGAGTGCGGCGCACTGGGCTGTGCAGCAACTTCCCCTGTGATCCAAGCTCTGCTGCAGGGAGAGGGGAAAGCCTCCGCCTTGAGTGCTTGCTGGGAGGCATGCTCACGCACTTGCTCCCTCTTCCACTGATGGGGATACTTTGTGCTGGCTCTTAGCTACACCTGATGCTCTTCCTCCACACATCCTCTGACTCCTCCTGCCAGCCGGTACACTCTGCAGGGCATGAGTCAGCACAAGGCAGCCAAAGCCAGAACCCAGGTCCGGAATCTCATCACCGTCTATAGTGACTAGCTGTGAGAGTGCACTCGCACTAGGCGCAGGGCAACGCCCTCCTTGGCCGGGTCTGAGCAGTCTGCAAAGGGAAGCTTACCCGTCGCACATCTCCCCCAGGGAACTGCAGCGTGATTGACATGGGAATTTGGAGTCATATTAGGAGCGAAGCTATATGGAGACTTAAGATGCGCTTTGTTCTCAAGATTTCCACGATGGTGGAGTTAATCCTAGTGTAATGGAAAGGGTGTTGGTCTAAGAGTCAGAAGATCTGGGATGCAGTCTTGGCTGTGCCACTCATCAGCTGTGTTCCCCCAACAGACACTTAGCCTCTCCGAATTTCAGGGTTCCGATGTGCAGATGGAGACATTATTACCTGGCCATCTACTCTGGCTGGGGACTGCCGTTCAAGATCCAGAGAAATAGTGCTGACAGGTATTTTCTGGGACAGTACAAATTCTACAGTGAGTTCCAACCCAAGCACTCACGACAGGTGACACGCCAGGCCCTAGCTTCCCCCTGGGAAAGTGGGGCTGCCCTGCCCATCTCACTGTGCTGTGAGGATCAAGAGGAATGCTGTGCACAAGCGGCTGGCCAACTCACCAGGGCTTTACCCTCTAATCTGTCCTCCCGGCAGCTTCCGAAAGTCCTCGAAGTCATTCGGACCAGAGGGCAAGGACTTGGAGCACAGAAGTAATCTCAAGTGTACACAGGAAGTATAGAAACTACTTTGGAGCAGCTGTGTCCAAAATACCCAAGAGAAGCAGAGAAGAGAGGGTCCACATTGGCTCATAGTTTCCGAAGGTCTGGTGCAAGGCTGCTTGGCACCCCGAGCTTGTGAAAACATCACCGTGGTTGTGATGTGTAGAGGTGGTGGCTCTTCACCTCATGGCCGACGGGAAGCACAGGGCACAGAGAAGGTACTGGGCATCGAGTACAATGTCCAAAGGCCAGTCCCCAGTGACCTACTTCCTCTGCCTCGATCCCACCTAATGAAGTTTCCAGAACCTGCCAAACACAGCTCCACAAAGCTAGACACTAAGTCTTCAACACAGGAGTCTATGGGAGTGGGGGGCACTTCATGCTCACATCACAACAGGCACAATGCTGTGGCCCCTAAGAAAGGGCAAAACATCATTTTGAAAATGTCTATCTTTCTCTGAAATAATTTTCCTATTCTTGGAAAGGCACTAAATATAGTGCACTTTCCTCTACGAGTAGATTCACCTGGAGAAGATTCAAGAGGCAGCCCCGAGGTCAGCTAGATTGCCCACAAGAAATGCCTCCTTCAAAGCATTCTCACTGAGAAGTTGAGACTGGGGCTAAGATGGAAGAACTTGGCAACCCTCAACACTCTGTTGACACATACTGGTCCTCTGTGTCCACCACCACGTGGGCAGGTGCACAAGAGCAGCGGCCCGAGGAGATGGGGAGGGCCTGGGGCTGGTGCCAGCACAGCCTGGCAGCCCTGTCGGTGTCCTTGCCTTGGTGACCCACAATGGCCACTGAGAACAGGCAAGAGGGGCACAAACCCCCTGGGACAGGCCTTTTGAATCTGAGGAAACGCACAGCCAAGGAATGGCTTCTGACTCCCATCTCCTCACAGCAGCCCAAGAAGCAGTGCGACCTTAGCTCCCGAGTTAATAAAAACACACCTGATGGTCGGTCACCTGACGGCCTTACCTGTCGCCCCTGGTGGCAAGTGGCTGACCCTCTTTTTAATTCATGTTGAGGCTTATTTAATCAGCTGGGCACCCGGAGATTTATAACCCATTTTGAAAGTGTTCTTGGCAAAATAAGACTCTAATGCCGGGGCTTGTAAAATGCTCCCAGTATATGGGAGCAAGTGGGGTCAGGCAATGGTGGAGCCCTTCCCAGCCCCACGCTCACACTGAAAGTATTAGCCCAAAATGAGGAACATATTTATCAGGAAAATCTTTTATTCTTTTAGAATAGAGTTTCCTTCAGGAGTCAAAGTTCATGGGAACATTTACCATTCCGGTGCACAAATTGACATCGTTAATAAGGCTTCTTGAAATTCAGACTTTAAATCACAGCTAGAATGATAGGGTCAAAACAAGTCACACCAAGAACTCAGGGTCAAACAAATAATGCTTTCACTGCAGCAGAATCATTTAAAATATTCTCAGCCTCTAAAAGAAAAAAAAAAACAAAAACAATAAACCAAAAAGAAAGAAGCTGGGGGTTTCTAAAGAAATACCTGGCTCACAGCTCGCTAGACACATCAGGAAGAAGCAGCATTGGGGACCCAGCACAGCAGTGACAGGAACAGCAAGGGCAGCTCCATGTCACCTTCCGGAAGAGACCGAGCTCCCGTCGGGCAAGCAGCCTGTCTGTGTTCAGGCTCCAAGCTAAGCTAGGCACATAGGCCCAAAGTTAAGGGCATCTCCAGGATAAGGGCTGGTGGCAGATGTGAGGGTGAAGTGGGAGGGGGAGGAGGGGACTCCCTGGCAAAGGCAACCTCATTACTGTATTTCCCCCAAATAAGACCTTAGCAGGGCCTGGTAGCATAGGCCCATAACTCCAGCCACTCGGGAAGACCCCAAGTTTAAGACCAGGCTGCACAACTTAGTGAAACCCCGGTCTGGGAATCTAGCTTATTGGTAGAATGCTTGGCATAGCATGTGTGATGCCCAAAAATAAAACAGAAAATCAAGCATTACCTTAGAAGCAGTCAGAACAAGGACTTGGCAGGCCTCTGGACTCTAGCCCACCAGTTTCCTGACGGCTGCTGTAGAGCAGATGCTAGACTCATCCTCTGTCCATTTTCACATCCTTCCCACCTGCTGCAAGACCCAGGCCCGTCCTACTTGAAGCTTTTGGATTCAGACACAATTATGCTTGCTCTGGAGTCAAAATACTTTTTCTAATGAGAGGGGAGCAAAAACTCTAAGGAGCTGTTCCAGTGCCTGGTCCTGTGTCCGAAGCCCTGTGGAGAACTGAGTGAAGGTTTTACTCTTACCCCGAGCTTTACTTTTTACTTCAGATCTGGTTCACAGCTCTCCAGTAAGATCCTAGCACACTGCCAGAGAGTCACGACTCCATAATAATGAAAATAAAGATGGTATATTCTGCCTAACACCAGGGATTCCAACACTGTAAAAAGTGCTTTTGATCTGTGCAGCCTGAGTGGGAAGTAGGAGGTCCAGCACTGATCCCCTCTGAGTTTCTCTTGCTGAAGCAAAGCAGAGTCCCAATGGGTCCGGCCAACCTTCCCGGCAGGAAGACAAACTGGAGGCTCCCTGCTTCTGCCTGCCACTGCCAATGTCGGCAACTTAGCAGTGATACTGTTTGCCACCATAACCCAGCTCATTTGATTTGCAGATGGGGACCCCTATTGGTGTGAGAAAAATCCCAGGAAAAAACGGAAACCAGGCAGCTCTTCTTAACCAAGATACAGAATGTGCCAATAAACAGAAGCAGCACCCAGAGATGCACGGTGAGGAGCAGAGGCACAGCCTTGAAATGCTCTCCTCTCCCACCACATCAACAAAGCCGCCCCCAGGCTCTGGAGCTAAACTCTTCAAACAGCCCAGGGGTGTGTGTGTGTGTGTGTGTGTGTGTGTGTGTGTGTGTGTGTGTGTGTGTGTGTGTGTGTGTGAGCACGCCCACTTCACCGGAGCTGCCCGTGTTACCAGGGTGGCAGTCCATCTCCTTGCTGACAGATCTCCGTGTTGGGCAGGATTTCCAATCCTTCCTGACTATCTATTTGTCACTGCAGGTGAGTGGTGGCACTCAGCCTGGTCCCCAGCCACTTTCACAGTCACTTATCTGTCTTTATGGATTCATCCTGTGTGTCAAGCCAGCGCATAACAGCATTACTGTCAGGGTGACAAAACTGTCCCCAGAGTGCCACAAATGATTCTCTCTCCTTATGGCTGCTAGCAGATGGAAACAGCGACACTGCCTCGCCTCGCTCATCCTTCTCTGGCCATCGCTGGGCTCACGTCTCCTCCTGCAGGTAGAGCTGGCTAATGATGGGTGCAGCCGAGAGCGGCTTTCCCTGGTGGACAAATCAGACAGGGAAAGGGGGCGGGCCAGAGTGAATCGTGGGCTTTCTGTGAGGGGCCGAGCTCTTGTCCTTCTCTCTTGGGTGTGTCCCTGACATGTCTGGATGCTTGGCACTGTGGAAGGGAGATCCTTCCTCTTCAATTCCCTTCCCGCCCCCCACATGTGCTACACAGTGAAGGGCTGGGAACTTCTGAGCCTGTAAATCTGACTCAAGCGGCAAGCTGAGATGTTTAGCGTTGTCATACTGGGAAAAGAAATACCAACTGGAACTAATAATAAATAAGATTCAAGAGCACTTTGGTTCGCCAAATGATTTGTAATCATTTTTATGAGTTGACTGCTTCAAAAATAACATCTCATTTCTTTTCTGTTTTTAAATGGAGGCCTAGTTCAATTTTCCTCCGTGGCCTTCCTTCAAAATGTAATTTTGACAGCCGACGTGGGTGCCTGTGGCCATGTTGCTTAGAAGGAAGGTTTTTTGCTTTTCCTTTATTTTAATTCCACAACCGCTCGCAAAACTAACACCGCAGGGAAAAGCCTGAAACTGTGCTGCCACCAGGTGAGGAAGCCGCAGTTCAGAGCGGCTGGGCCTGGGCCAGGCACACAGTCATTTCCCAGGCTTGTCCAGCATGGCTCTCTAATGCCTCGCAATAGTTTCCAAGATCTCCCCCAGCCCAGCCCCCCAATCAAGGGCAGTGGGGCTGAGCAGGGCAGTCACACTGTATCTGGGGCTTCACTAAAGCCTTCTGAAAACAGGAACTTAACAAGACAGCATGTGCCAGGTGGGGCTGGGATGGAGGTGGGTTGGAAGGCTGGGCTTTCCCTTGGGAAGGTCAAGGGAAATACAAGAGCGTGTGCTCAGGTGCACACTCACAAACATATACTTGCAGTTCAGGCGTGCCCCAAACTCAGCTTTGTTCTTACCGTGATGAGTACTCGCGGTCTTGAGTTTTTTAAAATAGGTTCAAGCTGATTTCTGACACTGGAAAAACAAACCTAAAAGCAATTTAGAAAACACCTGCCCGTGAAGTCAGATGGCAAAATATCCAAAGCTTCTCTCGAAATCTGTGACCTCAGAGGCTGACATGGTTTGATGGGAAATTTAATGTAATAGGCTGCGAAAGCCAAGAGGCCTGTTGTCAGCAATGAAGTCTGAAAGTTAGCAGAATTAATAACGCCGTACAATGGAAGAGCCCTCGAGGGACAAGGCTGCAGAACCAGGGCAGTGGGGAAAAATGACTTTTGAAGTCATTTCACTATGACATTCTGTCATCACTGCTAAACGGAAATAAAAAATCATCCGAATCACCGCATGTTTCTTTGTGTGTCCTTCCCTTATCTAATATAAAGTAATAATACCCCACCCAGGCTGGGGAGGGACCCTCAAGGGATTCGGAGAGCTCCATTTTGAATGGCTAAATGCAATCAGAATAAATGCAAGTGGGAGTCTGTGTAGCAGAGAGCGATGCCTGGGCTGTTGCCCATCGAGAGCCAATAAATCTCAATGCTTCCACAAGAGATGACAATGGTTATCTCATCACCGCAGTGCCAGGGTGAAAGTCTCTCTGAGCGAGAGTATTTTTATACATGATTTATGTCTGCGAAGGATAGTTATTTAGCAAAATGGCAGATAATGATGAATAGAAAGTAAATATGAGGGCCAGCAAGGGAGCGGTGCTTTGCAGCCGCAATAGGCCAAACAAATACCTCCGTGAAGTACATGCCAGAGATAATTGCCGCAACACTGAAACCAGCGTCCCTCTGCAACTGGGAGGGAAATACAAATGAGCAGGCCTGATGCTAAGTGATTGCTCTTTGTTGTTCTAGAATGCACTCCCCCGGAGTCTGCTAATTTTCCTGAAAGCATACTTTGTATCTAAGGAAGAGTGGGTAAAGCTCTGAGTACCATGATTGGATGGGAGTCCTAGCACAGCCTCTCCACTTTAGATCTTGCTCAAGTTCCTTGCCTTTCTAAACCTTAGTTTTCCCATCTGTGAAATGGAGATAATAGCACCGAGCTGTGTGAGGATTAATCAGGGTCATCGGTAGAAAGAGCTGCTATGATTACTGGCTTTGAGTTACCGCCACAAAAAAATATGTAGCTATCGCTATTCTACTGGAACAAGTCTCCTGGAGGATTATTTATTATATTTTTCATTTTGTTGGGTCCTCTCCCCTAGCTTACTCTTTCTGCTGAACCCAGAGTGGGATGGGCAAAGACTCAAAGGAAAAACTTGTAGTGCACTGGCTGGGCTGGGGCCAGCAATCGCCCAGCTCGATTTCTGACCACAGTGTCGTCGCAATCCTTAATTCTCAAGGCGCAAGAAACCGCCACATTATCAGGCCGGAGGAGAAGCCAGGAACAAAAGAAATGATTCATGGAGATACAATGGAAAGGAAGTCTATTTTAAAAAGAAAGAGAACTGAGTTTTTGGAGCCTTTGAATAAAAGATAAGTTGACTGCACACAGAATGTCAAAACGGAATAGGAGAACATTTTTTTTTTTGTACTGAAGCACTACACAAGGAAAAACACTAATTACAGTTTTAAATGTCCAAAACGCCATGTCCACCAAAAGCCCCTGCTCATTAGTACCAGTAATTAACTTTACAACTGTCAACACAAACAGCACACAGCCTGACAGATAGAGAGTAGCTCTGAGGGTGCTAATAAATCCGGAAATAACAACTTGACACACAGATGCACAAAGAATGCAGGTGATAAAGAAATGTTGACATCAAATCTAATTATCTTCGAGACGGCCAACTACAGCACAAGCCAGAGTAATGCTCGGTTATTGCTGCTGATGAGCCCCACCGGCACAGCGCTTCACCACCACCTACAACCGAGCATTTACAGCCCTTGTCAGAGCTGGAGAGGACAATATCAAACAGGAAATTATGAGTGCCATGACCCCTCCAAGTCAAAACTCCAGTGATGAATATGGGCTCAGCAAGGCATGGCAGATTACCCCCTCACGAGTTCTAAAGCCGGGATGATATATGACATTTTTATCAGGCACTTTCTCAGGAATGTCACCAAGAGGGAAAATAAAGGCCCTGCAAAGAGCCGACTAGGTGAATTATGCAACTGTAATTGCCGATCATAACCTGATATGAGTTGAAATTGCTCTGTTTTCATATTGAGATAGCATAAAATTGTCGGGAAATGCAATGGCTCCTTAATGTGGGCTAGATGAGTCTAATATTCTGATCATTTTTCACTCGGCTGCAAGGTAAATCGAGCTTCCTTAACGCAGCCACTGTGGCCCAGGGCAATCGAGGGGCCCAATTTTACACTTGAATTGAGCAAATATGTGTAAACTACGATTTTTCATATTTTCTGCATGCATAAGAAGATGAAACATCTTTATCATCTGTATTGTCTGGCTGAGCTTATACAAAATATTAGTTTATCTCTCCTACTTGGTTCATCCCATAAGCGAGGCACATAGATCTGAAGGACAGGCAATATCCCACATATAAAACAAGTCCATCTTTTATGCCGCCTCATCTCACACATTCTCCTATCTAAACAACTACCTCCACAACAGAACTCCACACAGTGGCAGTGTACAAAGGAAGACTTCCTTTGTAGGAAACACAGAAAGGTCCAAACACAACCAATCTGCCCATCGTTGTCCTGGTTGTGCGCAGGGGACGGAGGAGAGCCAGATGCTCCTGGATGTCTCTCTTTAACTGTCCCCTTCTGTCCCCTTCCAACAGGCACCCTGCAGAGGACACTGCCACAATCTAGTGCTTTCCCACTGTGGCCTGTGGCAGAGGGGAAAAGGACCTGTCCTTTTTCTACATCCCAGGAGGCCATGGGAGCCCACTCATCTTCGCGGTATTACTGATTCTGTCTCGTGCCTGGTTCTGTGTCTGGGCTCTACTCCTCTGAGGATGGAGAATGCGGGGTTAGAAAAGCTGCCTTTTACATCCCATCTGCAGGCTCTTAACCACACACATGGTTCATGGGCAGGGAAGCCTCTGTTTATAGGAAGCCAGGCCCTGAAAATGGGTCCAGTAAAGGATCAGCACCAAATGTCACTAAGGAGATGGTTTTTTTAGCATTGTGATCTGATGACCATTCATAGATTAAGGCTTGTTGCCTGGTGTCTCTATCTGCATGGTGTTCCTTAGATATATTCTGTAGATGGATGTAGCTTCCACCAGAGCGGGCCAGGCTTGGTAGGAGGTTGGGGTAGGGAGATGAAGAATTAAAAGTCATCATTAGCTATGCAGCAGGTTTGAGGCTAGCCTGAGCTACATGAGACCCTGCCTTAAAACAAAACAACAACAAAGCCAAGATAATCCTATTTATTTCCTGTTATTATTTTAGTAATAAATTGATCAATCGACTTTTCTGTTCACTCATGTATCTATTTTGCAATACTAGGGGGCCTGGGGATTGAGCTTAGGACCCTTGTGCATGTTAGGCAAGCTCTCTACCACTAGGCTACAGCCCTACCCATGTCCTTTCAAAAATAAACTGCTTGATTCTATCAAGAGTCCCCTTAGGAAATTGGATAGGAAGGCCAGACCAGGGGAGAGTAAAGAAAACCGACAGACTGGCAAGAGTCATTCAATCTAAGTCAAGTTCAGCACTACAGTCTCATGACCAAGGGTGGAGAATGTATTTATTCAAGTGCTCTCTCCACTGTGGCAGTCATTTAGCTTGTCCAGGAATGCATACATCAGGGATGCAGCAGTGTTAGAACTGAAAGCTAAGCTACTCCCAGAACAGTGGAGGAGGAAGTGCTGTGGAGGAGACAGGGGTGAAGGTGTGCTTCTATGAGACCACCTTGTTAATGTGACGACTCCTGGCATTCTAGGTTGCCTCTGTGAAGACGCACTGTACCTGCATGGACCTGTGGAACTGTCTGTGCACACTGTCATCTCCATCTCAGATTAGAAGCTCCTTGAAGGCATGAATCTTGCTTTGTTGCAGAATACTCAGCACCTAGCACAGTCCCTGGTTGGCAGTCAGTAAGTAATGAGTGAATGAATGAATATGTGAATGAGTTGGTGCATGCTCTAAATGGTGAGTGTGTACATTACTGGATCCCCACACCCCTGCAAGTAGTAGCTTAAATCAACAGTGATTATTATCTGGCAGCTTTCATGTGAATCTGGGGCCTGGATGCTTCTAGTTAAACATCTCGGTCAAGCATGCAATCACAGTATGAGCTAGGAATGTCACAAAATGGCAACCAACTTTCCCTACAGTGACTGGTCCAGGCACAAAGTGTTGGCAAGTGAGCACACTACCTTTTTTTTTAATGTATTTATTTATTATGTATACAGAAGAGGGCACCAGATCTCATTACAGATGGTTGTAAGCCACCATGTGGGTGCTAGGAATTGAACTCAGGACCTCTGGAAGAGCAGCCAGTGCTCTTAACCTCTGAGCCATCTCTCCAGCCCGCACACTACCTTTTATGATTTACTGGAAGTGACTCACCAATCTGGCTCACATTGAAAGGGAGTGACTTATATAGGTTGTGAGTATCGGGGAACGGGGGTCATCAGAGGCCATCTTGGGCAGGCTACCACTGCCAAGTTCTAACAGTTCTATCCAGCCTATATTTATCGGGTGCCTTCTGGGTAACACACCCCATGCTGAGTGTACCAGGACACCAGTCAGTGAAAAGCAGGTATGTAGCCCAGTGGTGGTGGTGCATGCCTTCAGTCCCAGCACTTAGGAGGTAGAGGCAAGTGCATCTCTGTGAGTTCAAGGCTGGACTGATTTTAAAAGAAAGGAAGGGAGGGAGGGAGGGAGGGAGGGAGGGAGGAAGGAAGGAAAGAAGGAAGGAAGGAAGGAAGGAAGGAAGGAAGGAAGGAAGGAAGGAAGGAAAGAAAGAAAGAAAGAAAGAAGAAAATCAAGTGTGATGGTTAATCTCAATTATTCACTTAATGAGACCTATAATCACTTGGGAGACAAGCCTCTGGGCATGTCTGTGGGGTTATCCTGATTAGGTGGAAAGACCCACCATTATTAGTGGCATAATTCCCTGGGATGGGATACTGGACTGGATAAAAAGAAGAAGTGGAGCCCAGCAACACAGTCTTTGTTTCTCTGCTTCCTGACTACACATGCCGTGTGACCAGCTGTTCCAAATCTGCTGCCTTGATCCCCTACCCTGACCGACTGTACCCTAGAACTGTGAGCCAGAATAAATCCTTTCCCCCTGAAGTTGCTTTCAGCAGGGTATTTTACTATAGCAACAAGAAAAAGAAAAAACAGAAAGAAAGAAAGAAAGAAAGAAAGAAAGAAAGAAAGAAAGAAAGAAAGAAAAGAAGGAGAGAGAGAGAAAGAAAGAAAGAAAGAAAGAAAGAAAGAAAGAAAGAGAGAGAGAGAGAAAGAGAGAAAACTTAGTTACCAAGTTACATACCGCCCCTGCTCTCACAGCACTCAAAGCCTAACAGGGAAGCTGGGTATTAAACAGCTGGACTGGGAGCGGGATACTGACTGAGGGTGAGGAGGGACGGGGACTGTGGGTGCACAGAACACCCTTAGCTCGGAACATTTGAACTTGAATCACTGGTCACTGTCAGACTATGATGTGATTCCACACTGTCACTTCGGTCTCTTCTCAGTGCAGAGGTACACACTGTCCTGACGGCCACCGCACTGTTGCCAGTGAGGGTGGACACTCTGTAGATACTGGGCAGGAATCAGAGATGCTTATCCACTCTCTCCTCGGTTAGAACTTCAGGCCAGGAAAGCCAAGCTTTTCTCAAATGCACAGGAATGACTTTAGATCAAAATACCTGCATTCCCTTCCAGTAAACAAAACACAGTAGTCACTGAGGACCGAGACAAGAGAAATGTCCGGATCTTTCTGAGCCCTGAAGATCTCTTTCTAATCACTAGAAGACAGGGGAGTGAATTATGACCAGAGGTGATCAGAACCAGGTGAAATGAACCCCTCTGTGTAATATAATGTATTTGATTTTTATTTTGGAAGTAATAGAAATACATGAGGGTAAGGTTTTCTGTGTCTGTTTTTCCTTGCTATGGTTTTTTTAAATCCAAGAATCGACTTGTTCCTTCCCTGGGAATCTTTATTGAGTTGCAGCACACTCAATATTATTAAGAATTCTGATCAGAGGTGAACATGCAAAACACTCAACCAGAGGGATTAAGACTCTTTGTTAGTGTTTACGTTATCTGTTTTTAATTCCTATATATCCTGTCTTTATCTCAGTGTTTCAACACTAATTGCAAAACAGCCCTCACTCTCAGTAATGAGCCCCTGGCCCTTTCCAGACCTCTGGGCAGAGCTGCTTTAGATAAGGCAACCCCTTAACAAGGCTCGGCAGCGGCACCAGGGCTTTTCTGCTTTCCCACTTGCTTCTGCTCATCTGGCCTTCCAGAGGCAAATCCAGTTCACTAAATCATGTAGTTCAGGGTGAGAGCCCAGTCTGCCGAGGGCCTCTTACCTCAGCCAAGTCTGATGAAATGAATATGCTGTTCTTGGCCTCTTCAAGATCTGTCTTGACTTCAAATAGAGTGGGACGGGGCATCAGTACTGGAAAGCACCCCTTCCATCCGGTAACCAAGGCAAGGCTAAACCCAACTGGATCTTGCTGTGCAGTGAATCCTAGTTCTTGGGTACAGACAGAAGCCAAATGAATCTTATTCTAGAGATTTCATTCTCCATTTCTTCCTCCCACAAATTTCCATGCTGCCTTTTGGGGAAAGAATGGTCCCTGGGTTCTGTCTGCACTGGAATCACAGCAAAGCGTCAAAGGAAAGCCAAGCGCCCTTCTATCAATGGGTTACTCAACTGCCACTTACCCTGATTTTATTTAGCAAGAGAGGAACTGCATTCTGCCTTCCTTTCCTTTAGCCCCATTTTCCCACTCAACCATTTCTATGATTACAAATATCACTCACTCTGTTTTCATTATGGAGACACCTACACATTGAAAGGGTACCTATTTCATCTTCCTGTCTTGTCTCTTCCTGTATGCCCCTTCCAGAGACTTAATTCAGGGACCGTTGCTAAGCAACTATACATCATAGCAGCCAGTCACCAATTGCTAATTGTCCTCAGCACTTTAGCCTTACAAACCTGGACTGCCAGCGACAATGGCACAGTTTCCATGGCTCAGGAAAGACGGAGACAGGAGTAACTCGGTACCATTCTCGAAGCAGTAACAAAGACTTCCGGTCTCACACTTGCCCAATCACTGTACAGGTCTGAGCCCATCAGCTCGACATTCATGTCTCCTTTCTGTCTAGGCAAGAAACTGGAGGCATGGCTGGAAACATCTGAACACGCGCAGAGAGGAAAACATGGACACCGGCATCTCACCTTCCTTCCCTGCTGCTGTAGTTTCTAGCTGAACTGAGGATCTATTAGTAATCAAATTTCAGCCTCAATTTTATGGTTAGTGTAATGGAGTTAATTTCTCTAATGCTAGCAGTTCATGGAAGGGGTCTCTTGCGGCAGCACGAACCTGGGACCGGCGGCAGCTGTCAGTGATGCCGCCAAGGAATTCCTTATTAGCTAAGATGCAACCAGGCAGAAAACTCATTACACAGTGCTAAATATACTTAATCACATCTATTAGAGAAAAATGAACTTGATAATTACAACAAATAACTAAACTGCAGAAAGTGTTTAAGGGAAAAGGAAAAAAAGAAAACCACACCAGGATCTAAGTGTATTGGGGACCCTGGGCTGAACCACACTGAAGGGAAGCAGAAGCATACATACTGCTTTGTGCTAAAGGAGAAATAGTCTCTAGGTAGGCGGAGCTGGTGCAAGTTGCCTATGAAAATGCCGAATTTACATTTCAAAAGTACCCTTATTTATTTGGTATGTGTAAAATTTTAATTGAAGAGAAATCTTCTGAGGAGAGGGCTGTGTTTGCTGACTGTCTCTCCAAGGTGTAGTGATGGGGGGGGCAGTGTAAGGGAACCCACGGCAAACACTCAGATGATGAATATAGATCTGCAATAGCTGTGTGGCACAGACCACTTCCCTGGAGCCTAGCAAATGCTGAGTCAAATCGGTCTATTTTTCTGTCACAAAACTGAAGTCCCCAAGTGGGGAGCCCTTTACCATTGCTACCCAAGGAATCTACTTGAGGAGTCCTGGAGCGGGCATCGCCTACTCATCTTCCCAGGCTCTGACCTTCTTCCCAGAGAAAGGCATCTATACCATGTGTGTGTCAGGGTAGTGCTCAGGGCATCGTGGTCTGAGGAACCAAGGCTATGGACTCAAGAATCAAGTTAACTTCCTCCAAGGCCTGGCAGGAGATCTTCAGAAACTGAGAGAGGGGAACTAACGTGCCAGTTCTCTCTCCCTTTCTTTCTTTTTTGTTATGTAGCCCAGGATGAATTATATAGCCCAGGGTAGCCTTAAACTTATACTCATCCTGCTTCAGCCCCCAGAGTTCTGGAATTACAGAGGTGTGCTACCACACAAGTTTAAAAATGAGACTTTTTGCACACAGAAATGGAGATGCCTGCCTATCCTAGAGACAGGGATAGTCTGGAATAAGATACACACTAGTCCACCTCAGAGTCCAGTTGCAAGAGCATTGGATGAGCAGATGAGGAAGCTGGCTTCAGCCTGGACAGACCCTTGACTCTGGTGTGGGTGTGTCCTTCACATAGAGGAAAGATGGACATGAGTTTTAAGCAAAAAAAGTGGGAGTATGATTTCATCTCTAAGAAAAATCTGCTGAACAAAAAAATCCACTGTCACCTTTGGCCACTAGTGGCAGCAGCAAAACGTCTCTTCCTTGCTCTGAATTCTGGGAAAACACAGTCAAGCCTGTACATCCACACCCATCTCCAGGAGACACTTTCCTCTTCATGGTCGTGTGATGGAGAGAAAGAACAAAAGTGATATGCCTGGCTCTCCTCACTCACTTGTTCCCTGACTCCGAGTTGATGTTCTGATCATATAGTCTGGTGAACAGCCTTTCCCACAGGTGAAGGACATTCTCTGGTTTTGTCATAGAGTATATATCCAGTTGTTACCCTACCACAGTATCCCTCCAGGAACCCCCAGTCTTAGCTCAAGGGCTTATACGCAGCTCAACCACTTCCACCCTGGCAGCATCACACTCGCTCCCTGGTTAGAACCAAGGCAAGTGAGCAGGTGTACTGGGAATGCTATATGGCCTTCATTTCCCCATGGGGGATGGACATGGAGGGGCAGCTGCTGCGACCATCTCTTGGTGACCCAGAGGACAGTCTGAAAGGGGACTCTCAGAAGCAGGAGCAGCATACAGACAAAATAACACCGAGCACAGCATCACATTCAGTGAAAGCCAGGCACTGGAACTTTTGCAGATACACAAGCCAAGACATTACCTCCCCCATGACAAATCTCTCCTCTAAGCCCAGCCAGGCTTGCCCACCATAAACCACAAGTCTCTGTGAAGACTCATCTGCTCTCCAAGGGACACAAGAGTGATCCAGGAGAATGGTGTACATTAAGAGAGATGGCCCAAGCCAGAGGCCTTGGACTCTGTGTTCAGTGCCTAGGAATGGGCATATCAGGCCCAGGCTACTGGAAGGCAATGGCCAGGCCTGGCCCTTGGATTGGCAGAGTTCAGAGGCCTCAGGAGTACCAGCCCCAAACAGACATGCAGCTGTGCTGCGTTTCATCACATATCAATTTTTACTGAAAAGAAAACCATACAAATTTAATCAGCTCTTCATATGGAAACATTTAACTTTTTTTCCCCTGGAGTTGTTTGATATTATTGTTTTAAGAGTTGGATAAAAAAAAAAAATCAAGATGTGTGATAGTGGTGGACACAGTAAAGCATCCATTTCTGGCAGGAATGCAAGTCTCCTTTCCAGTAGACACAAGTCTTAAACGCACTGGCGTCTCTGTCAATTGCCTGGCTCAATGAAGAACATATTACATGCCCATAACCATGAAGAAGACGACGAGGGGATCCATCCTGCACACCCCGCACCCGACGTCAGGGCAGAATGCTACTATTGCTGGAATAAAATGATCTTAGAAAAGCTTCCGCTGCCCACAGCTCCGGGAGTGTTCTGTCTTGGCATCTGAAGCTCTGAGGTTTACGTTCCCTCCTCTGCCCTTCAGAGATGTTATCAAACAACCTTGTTCCAAAGCTTCTAATCTCTGAAACCCTGTAATGTGGAACTCTTACATACATACCTATTAAAGAACTATGTTCTCTCTCAGTAGTCATAAAATGTAAAACACCTCTTAAAAGAGGCTTCCTTTGTTTCCCAGCCAAGGGCACATGAGACCAAAGGAACTGTCTTTTAAATATAATTTTAAAACACCATGTTAAATAAAATGAGGTATTGATATACAGGGTGATTTGAAAATGAGGTCTGCTTTTGAGATCATGGGCACTTTGGATGCCCAAGTGACGTAATCACAAGTGAAAGCCAAGAATTCTGTGTCAGAAAAACATCTTCAGAAATCCAGGGGAGCGAGAAGCATAGCTGAGACCAACTGCATTCGGATGACAAGTAAACTTCAGATCACAGGGCCCACAAGGCTGTGGGAAGGGAGAGTCCACTGCGGAGCGGCCATCGCCTAGCCAGGACAAGCACCCTGAACTGCTGGAGCCAGTCTCAAGTCCTTAGGAACTTCCAACCCTAACATGTTTAGAAAGCCATATGGTATGTTGGCAATGCAGCCATTAAAAGTCCAGTTAATACCAGATTAATTCCCCTCAGTGTCACTTTATGAGGGTGGGACTCCTGCCTGCTACCAAATGCCCAAGGGGCAAGTGAAGGAACTTTCTCTTCTACCCACATGGTGTTAGCACCATGGATTTCTCCCACTGGGGCCAAGAAATGGAGGCCACTGTTGAACCCGAGGCACCGAGAAATGCATGCCAACATCATGGATAATGCTTTTTCGTTTTTTTAGGGGGAAAAGAAATCCCATTTCTATTATGCAATCAGGACATTGAAGATGTCTATGTTCAGATAACCAGCTGCTTGTGGTGCAACCACAGCTGGAAACATGGGATGAGAAGGTCTCCATGCCGTCTGTTCTGGTTCCTCTGCCACTTCCCATTAACTTTTTTTTGCTCTCTGTAGCAAATAAATCAGAAAGTTAATAGTTGTGCTGATTTGTTGGTGCTTACCCGTCTCCCCCTTTAAGAAAATAAAGAAAAGAAAAGAATAGCTTTAAAGGGAAAGCTGACCCCGGCGTGTTAACAGCGCCACTGTGGTTTCAGGCTGCGGTCATGCCAACTGTCTAGTAAAGAGAAATTCCATTGCTGCACAAGTAATAAAATCTTCTTTTAAAGCACAAATGCCATGCAGGGAGGAAATGTAAACCCGTGCATTGGGAAAAGGAAGGCGGGGGCTGTCTGAGGTAAAATACGGCCTGGAGCAGTGGAGATGGTGCCTCCACATGAACACGGCTGGGTACTCTTCAAGTGAAGCAGCTGTTCCTATGACCCAGACACTTCTCTTCTCCATCCATCACCTGGAGGACTCTGGGAAGACGTGAGCTATTATGGGAGGTTATCTTCATTGTTATTCAGATGATGAAATGTTTATCATCCGCTCTGCTTTTCCAAAGAGGCCGGTCTGTGAGATGGGTGGTAAGGACAGTCTCAGCACGAGAGCTTGCTTAAGGCTGCTCGGGTGGAGGTGGGGTGACAGAGAGGCTGCCATATCGCTCTTGAGTCTCTATCTGTGTTCTCAGACTCAAAATTGGCAAACAATCAATTTGCCTGAAAATCTGGGTCAAAGCTCACTATATTTACCCCCCCTTGGTAATAAACATACTGGCCAGCTGTCCTCAGACTCCAACAAAAGGCAGCAATTGAAAGGTGGAGAAGAGTCAAGTGCAGAGGGCTGGGATCCCGTTTCCAGCATTCAACCGTCAGATGGAGTCACACAATCAATCGCTCAGCACCTCTGACCACCGGCCAGACAGGGAAGCAGGCGAAAGGCTCAAGTCCCGAGTCCCGGTGTGGGTTCTTCACTAAAACACCCACACCACCATCCCCGGTGGATCCCGGGAAAGCCCTCAGAACAGCAGGGCAAAGCCTGTGAAGGCTGGGCTAGGCGCTCCGGACCTAACCTGGCCTCCTCTTCTCGGCTCCTAAGCTCTGTGGGAGGGGGAGAGGGGCCACTCCAGGATGGGAAACTGCAGTCGCCACTTTCACAGTAATGAATTACACAGAAAGAGATGAGGACAAGTATTTCCTCCCGTCCTCCCACCACAGGAGCTGTATGTAAACATTACCATTTCCCCCCTCACCACTTTGGACTTAATTGTATTCCTAATTGGAAATGAAAATTAATTTGCTCTTGATCAATTCCAGGTGGCAGATCAGCCCGAACTGGTAGCGAACATTTTCTCCTCTCCCAGTGACCACACACGTGTGCCGTAAACACCAGCACGCTGCTGCTGGCACCAACAGGCAGCCGCCTCCCCGCACACAGGGGCTTCCAGTGTCTGTCTCTCCTCCCTGGCCTGATTGGCACCATTCAATTTTTTAATAAAAAGATTTACCAAAGTGACGGCACTTGTGGAAATCAACTGCTGACAGGCTTGCCGAGTTAAGTGCGTAATTAAAGCTGTAGAGGTACAGATGTTGAACAATGGTGGCCTACATCAAGATGTATGCGGCGGTATCACAAATAACCTGGCATCTGGTTTCTTTATCTAAGAACCTTTCTTACGGTTTGGATCTTAATTTTTTACAGTTGACAGCAGTGTTATTTGAGCCAGTCAGTGGCATCTGGCTGCTGGGGGAGAAAAAAAAAAAAAAGAAAAGAAAGAAAGAGGGGGAATCTCCATGCACTTTAATTAATTGTGGAGAAATTACATGGCCCTTCAACCGTGTAGTTTGTCATCAACGCACATTACAGATTTATATTAGATGTTTCTCCACAGTGTCAGGAATAATTAAAAGGGGGTAGGAAATGATGCCAACCAGCGATGCTTTACAGCAGTGCTGAAAGTTTTCTATTTATTACAGCCAAACAATTTTAGAAGAAGATGTCAACTCCGAGGCCCGACTGTGCACGGAATACATATCGGGCTGGGATGGGAGCTGAAGCCACGCGGCTGCCGGGATAATGAGAGAGGGCTCATGTTTAATCTATCAGACCGACCAGAATTTGTGTGGCGTGCCAGAGTTATTAACGACGTGGTATCCCCCTTTCTCATGAAAACATTCACCCCAAACAATAAGTAACATATGCTTTTTCCTTCTTTCCAGAAGTGAGCTTCATCCAATTGCTCTTTCTGATCCTAATAGGAACAGAAGTGCCAACTGTACACAGGTCACTATTTTTCTCCATTAATTTGTGCCACACTTACAGCCTGGGCAACTGCTGTTGGAATAATTCAGTACAAAGATCTGGAAACGATGCCTGCCTGCCTTGGGTACACAACTGTGGCAGCCCTGCAGTAACTTCCTGTGACAGAAGCCCACAGGAGCTCAGTGAGGGCACGCCTAACCCACACTAGCTGAGAAACCCGATTCTGCCTCCGTATTCCCAATACCATCAAACAAACCACAGACAGGTTCCTTTATCTTTTCCAGACATCAGAGCCAGGGACTACAATGAGAAACCGATGGTGGTGGGAAAGCTCTGAGGAACATCCCACAGACCCACAGTGAAGGTTCTGGAACGGCCATGTATAGGATGTCAATCTTCTCATTTGCTCTCCCAGCCAAACCACTTTCCCTCCGTATCATCAGCTCATCAGGCGCACACTTCAGGGGGATTATTAGGCCCTCTCACCCTCCATCATGTATCTTGCAGAACAGCCACTATGCACAATAATCCCTTAATATGTGATGCCTGTCACTTCTTATTTATTAGCTTCTTGCCCTGGATAGTTTCCTAATTTCCATTTAGCCAGTGTGGCCCTGAAGAGGAGACGTCCTGGGAATCACAGCCTCAGGAAGCCTCACCTTTGCCCCTGGGACGCATGTGTCAGCAGGGCAGCCAAAAGGGGTTCTCTCCTTGGGGGTTGTGGGTCTAGACAGTGGAATGCTCCTCTAGGAGATGAAGACCATAGCAATGGAGTCCTCAGGGCAACATGCTTCTCTGAATGGCCAGGAGTCCACTAGCCCACAGTTGAGGTGATGCTTTACACAGAGGAGACAACACCCTTGGTCATTTTAAACACTTTCACAACGGTGCTCGCCAGTCTGAGAACTGCGCTTCAGAATTTCCAAAGCACGTCCATAAATAATAGTTCATTTTACTAACGTCCATGTCACCCAGCGCAGAAGTGTGGAAGGGAAGAAACTCAGCACTCCAGCCCTAAATAAAACCCACATTTTAAGGGCAGTTTTCTTCTGTTGATGGGTTAGAATAGTCACCAGTCACCCTTCTAAGATACTCTCTGGACTTCAAGTAGAAGCTGAACTTTACATCTCCCAGGCTCTTGAACAGCGCGCTGCTTATGTGCTTATGATACCTCCAAACACCAAGTCCATTCCATTTCAGGGGCTCAGCACTGCTCCCTGAGTCCGTAACACTTAACTCCACGTCTTCATGTGGCTGTGACTGTTTCGACTTTCAGAGCTTGGTTGAAATGGTGCCATTCTTGACCTCTCTCAATCCACTATCAACACTGTCTCCCACTTCCCAGCCCCATCCGAAATGATCTTATTTACATGTTTAAATAAGATTTTTTTTACCTCATGTTTACCTCTCCCACAGTAACACAAGCACAATGAGAACTTGCCATACAACTTTAGAGTAGATTCCTCCATGTGCTTCAAGAAACACATTAAGGGAGCTGGAGAGATGATTCGGTGGTTAAGAGTACTTGCTGCTCTTACAGAGGACCTGGGTTCAGATCCTAGCATCCACATGGTGGCTCACAATCATCCATAACTTTAATTCTAGGGGATCTGATGCCTTAGTCTTCATGGGCACTAGGCACACATGAGGTACACATACATACATGCATGCATGCATATACATTTTAAAAGAGAGAACAAGAAATATATCTAGGGGCTACAGAGATAGCTCGGCAGTTAAGACAAATCACTCCCGCAGAGGATCTGAGTTCCATCCTCAGCACGCTGGGCATCTTACGACCACCTGTAACTCCAGCTCCAAGGGGATCGAATGTCTCTGGCCTCCTCAAGCACCTGCACTCACATACACCACACCCCTACATAATTAAAAACAAAATAAAAGAAACACATCGGTATTGCAAATTATCCTTGACTCATTTTTCTTTAATCAATCTAGCTAATACAGCTGAGATTTTTTGCCATACAAATAATTTTTCTTCATCTCATCGAGATTTTGAAGTCACCAAGGCACCTCTTTTTTGGAATGCTCCTACAGGAATTAACCATCTTTAAGAGATGTAGACTTGAAATCATCATTACTGGAGAGCAGAGAGAGCAGAGGGATTGAACCACTGCATCTATGTCCCTAAAGGGCCTGTTTTCACGTCGGTGCTTGTCACCATTGGTATTCAAGTGTTTTACTGGGCTGAGTTTGAACTCTGATCTGAGGCAGGGTTTGCAGAGCTTCAATCAAATCCTCACTAACCCAGCTCTGCGAAGGGCAGCCATGTGTACAACTGTGGTCAAGGTAAGAATCAATCCTCACTGGGCTCCAACCCCTGGCCTCGAACAGTGGGTACCATGAGAACCTTGTACATGTTGCCTGACTAGGGTCAAGAGGCCCAGGTGTCTTGAAACCAACACAGAAAACCAACTCCTGCAGAAAGTAAGAGACGTAAGCAGCCGCCGGAGAGAAGATCAGAGCCTTCGAAGACTACAGTCATGTCTGTAGCACCTTACAGTAAGTGGCCTCCCAGGCCCTCAAGCTGTGTGTGGCAGACTGAACCTGCATGAGTGAGGGGTGGAAGGCAGGCCTAACACTAGGCACCATGAGGGCTGGGTCATGCCTTTCTAGTTCTCTACTACATGCTCACTGCTCTGCACAACTTGGCAAACGTTGTTGAATAAAACCACGCTGGATAAACTGACCAATGAATAAATGAACAACTCACCCGGCTCTGTGCTGCAGGCCTAAGACGCTGGGTAATCTTGCGAAGTGAGCACCCCCCCCAACTCCCACCCTCACCCCCACATTTCTCCTTCCATCTCCACGGAGCTTTTTTCAAGGAAGCCAACCATCTCTTCTTCCCCATCCCCCACTCCCTCTGTCCACTCTAACACTCTTGGGACAACAGAGGCACTTCGGGACCTGCTCCTGGCAATCCTCACCCTCATCAAGGGGCTTGGCACATTACTTCCATGGGGCCCCCTCAGCCCAGACAGTGCTGTGCTACATGCTGCATCAAAAGCCAGCAAGAGCAGCTTCCCGGGCACGCCCGGACTGAAGGCTTGTAGGGGTCCCCGACAGGTATGACACATGCAGCATCAGTCAGTCTGCTCTGATCCCTTCCTCCACGCCTCAGCCTCCCCCAAACTCCAGGGCACCATGTTCAAGGGGAAGAAAGGAAGGCACAGGTATGGGAGGTCCCACATCTCCAAGGCAGAGCCTCCCGCTTACATAAGCCCTGCTGCTGGCTGCCCTGGCAGCCCCCCCCCCCACTCCCCTCATTCTGCTTCACACATGCTCACCGTCCAGGGAGTGGATTAGAAAGCAGACAGTATCTAAGACACTGCTTTTGTACTCAAGCCTAGCCTTCAAAGTAGCCAGTGAGGCTTCTGGGAAGGTAGGAGAGCCAGAGTGGCCAGGAAAGACACTTGACCGATGGATAGGATCACACACTGCAGCTGGCATCGCTACAGAAATCACTTCATAAGAAACCCTCCCTCCAGACCTTAGCCTGCTGCCTCCAGACATTTGGCATCTTCTGAGACCCCACGAGCTGTTCTGGAGCCCGAGGAGGTCAATCTGGCTATACAGTGTGAGTGAGGCTCCTCCTAGTTCCTGAAGTCCCACACTACTTCCCTTGAAACATCTCACCCAATCCTCTGCTAGCCTCTGGCAGGTCATAGGGTCTGAGGACAAGTCTCCCTTTAGAGCCTAATTTAATGTAGCTGTAGTCGCGGTGAAGAGAACTTCACTTTCAAGCGTTCACCACCAGAATAAAAGTTCCAGTGGCGCCCAGACACACATGCCGTCACCAGCAACGGTTAGACATGTGGGTCCAGGGAGCCGGAAGCTGAAGAGTCCAAGGAGCAGGACAAGGTGCATTTGTATCCAATGTTCTTTCTCACAGAAAAGTCATTTACTGACAGGGTTAAGGGAAGGCTGAAGTCGCACACAATATCGCCACTCGAAGAGTTTAGTCACTCTCCGTGTACATACAAAGTCTTAATGGTACATCATATACATTATAAGCCATTTGCTCAGGTTCCTGTGTTATCTTCATAAACATTATCTGTATTTTTCTGAAGAAAAGTCCATAAAACTCAAGCCTTCTGTTAGAGTAGGATCATAAATAAAGGCCTTTATAATATAAAAACATGTAGGTGGTAAGAAAAATAACATCTAAAATACATGCTGTCTGAGGGCAAAGGGAAGTAAACAGGTGGTGTGTCAGGTGCTCTCACAAAAATGCCAGCGCTGGGTGCTCTCAATCCGTTCAGGAGTTCTGGAAGCTCAGGCGCCTTCCTTCTGCCTTAGTTTCCCCAAGATGACATGGAGGGAGGCTGCTGTAAACTAAGAACCCTCCTGATGGGAGTTTCACATTCATTCCTTGGAGCGGTGAAGAACTCTGGGCAGTGTGGCACACTCCACAAGGGAGGGTCCCACGGACACACGGAGGGGTCTTCTTGTTCTCCTGTCGGGACCTCACTGCCAGCTATATTAGGTTGGTGTCGCTGACGCAGGGCCGCAGAAGGTTGTTTCAGAAAACAGTACCTAGCCCAGGCTGGAAAGAGCCAAACAACACAGCAGTGTGCTGGCTTCACCCAGACTCCAACTCTGACTCTGACACAGACTCTCTTGAGTGTCTCTAACCCTACAGTTCAACTTCCATTGACAAGCAAAGGAAACTCTGGAGAGGAAACTCAGCCCTCTTGGAAATCCACTCATTTCTGGATACGTTTGAAGCTTTGGACAAACAGGCATAAGGCATTCTGTTTTGACCCTTCAGTCTGTCTTTATGACTGACCCAGAGGGATCGTCCTCAATGTGTTCTGCTCCTCCAAGGCCTAGTGCAGCCTAATGACGGCCGCCTTATGCATGCAGAGATGCTAGCAGAGATAGGCAACAAAGGCTGGATCCCAGGCCAGCCAGGGGTTGCAAACATTAAGGAACTAAATATTAGATTAGCGCTAATCTGGTAAATTCAGAATACTGAGGGGCACTAGGAACCTTAAAATAGGATAGACAGCTGAAAACATGAGACTTTTCTATGCTTTGCGATAATCCACCAAGCTATCTGCAGGTCTCATCTAGCAAGTATTTAACCATACACCAGAGACATTTCCTTCAGTCCGGGGAAGAAGGCCAGGGGGAATTGTTTCCATATGAATTGTTAGCTCCTTTACATTTCTAAAGCAAAGCTTTGCAGGCCTGGATGTGATGACTGTGCTTGCTCAGAAGAAGCCTCTGCTACAGGCACCCCAAATTCCTAATCTCAAAACCACAAGCCCCAAACCAACCAATGAACCAAACAAAGGAGAAAGAGCTGTGTTCAAGCGGCCAGGGATCTCCGGACGACTGAGGTTCTGACTTAAGGCCGAGGGGATGCAGTAATTTAATTTGAAGGCATAAATCTAATATATGTTTGTATGTATGCTGTTGGGTTTGTCTGCATCCAAACTCCCATGGTTCCCCGGAGTGGCAGGAAGCTGCGTAGCAAAGGCCGGACAAGGACAAGGACAGTGACCTGTGACTGTGAGTTCCGCAGCGCACCTCAGCCTGATGCTGAGTAGCGGCTCCAAGCAACCTTAACCTACCCGTCAATGAGGGCTGGAGCATGGGATGTAGAGGACCTGGTAAAACCTACTCTGCTCCTCCCCTCAAGACACCCCAGAGACCCTTGTCCCTCAGAGGAGGACGCTTTCTAGTCAGTGACAG
Source organism: Peromyscus leucopus (assembly GCF_004664715.2). Lineage (NCBI taxonomy): Eukaryota > Metazoa > Chordata > Mammalia > Rodentia > Cricetidae > Peromyscus > Peromyscus leucopus. Next base: position 82,928,724 of record NC_051067.1, on the reverse strand, counting down.
GCTCAGAGGCCTTTGGAGGCACACTGAGTAACACAGGACAGCAACTGAAAACTGCGCTCAGAGTGGAGAGCCCCTCAAGGCCGTGCTACCTCAGACCGAGGGGCCAGACGCATGCGGGCCTGACCAGAATGAAGGGGCCTCTACTTCCCCTTTTACTTCTGGGGGTGAATGGGTACGTGGTCTTGGAGGAGACGCCTGTCTCTCTCCTCCTTGAGTTCTCATCCCACTAAGGGCCTGGTGTGGTTTCCAGGCCTTCAGCTGGTAGTAAGAAACAGGGCTAAGTGAAAGCAGAAGGTCTGCGGAAGAGAACGTCTGCCGTACAGCCAGGACACCAGACAGACACAGGTCCTGTTCAGTCGAGGCACTTCCTTGCTGAAGATCAGTTACTATGAAACATGCCTGAATTCTTTCAAACCACAAGGAAAAACCTGGAATGAACTCTACAGCTTCTGAATTGAACAACTGTAGAGAAACACACAGACACACACAGACACAGACACAGACATAGACACACACACACACACACACACACCTTATCAAAATGGACAGTCCCAGACTACATATTTAGAATGCCCTTGCCATACAAGGAAAAGAGTGAACTTTTTTTTTTTTCAACAAAGTATACCTAATTTTGCCAGCTCAATACAGCATGAACATCTACTGAGAGTGTTGACCACATGTATTATTCTGGAAGGGCTTCACCTTTCCAGTTCTGTCTTGTTGGTTCCTCAACATAATTTAGTACTTAAAAGTCTGTGGGGGCCAATACCCTAAGTGTGCAGCCACACCTGTCAGCTTAGCATGAAAAAAGTGCACTCACGAGCCAGGCATGGTGGTACACTCCTGTAATCTCAGTAAATGGCAGATGAAAACAAGGTCAGAAGTTCATGGTCATCCTCAGTTATACAGTAAGTTTGAGGACAGTCTGGGCTACATGAAATCCCGTCTAAAACAAACAAACAAACAAACAAACAAGTAAATACAGAAAACAAAACCCCCAAATCCACTCATGCTAACTTCTGTGTAAATGTGAACTCTGACCGTATTATTAGAAAGCATAGGTACAGAACTTTCACATGTTTATGGCTTGGAATTCAATTCAATCCCCTGTAGAGACCTAACAGCTACTACTAGCACAGCTCTGCTACCAGCCACCGTCCCACTGGTTTCCAAAGCTCATCCTCTTCCCACTGAGGCGAGGCAGACTCCAAGGCACGGCACTGAACTCAGAACTTGGAGATGTGTCTGGATGAGACCCATAACCAAGCCGGAAGTGGTTCCGCCTGATAAAAGGCTTCTCTACTCCAGCGTGCTCTGCCAACAGGCTACAGGCAAAGTAAGGTCCACTTTTTTGCAGGAATATCCCATCAGTCTTCCCGTTCCTTGGAAGGTGAGATGATTTTTTCTCATTTTCGGATCACAAATCTCCTGAAATTCCTGCTTTGAGTTGGAAAGGCAGGCCCTTTTCTGAGCACAGTGCTCCTGGAAACAGCTCGATGTTCTGGCCATGCCAAGTTTCCCAGGAAAAGGAAAGGAAACGTTTAGCGTGTACTTTAAAAGGTGAATGCAAACCTTCACATATACCATTCAGAAGCTGAGGAAAGAGTGACCTTCAATTTCCTTAATTAAAACTAATATCTCACAGTGTCATACATGAGTACTGTATTTACGTCATTTCCACCCTTCACTCCCCCTACTTCAACTCTTCCTGTGCCTCCTCTTCCAAACTTTAATTTTTTATTTTCAGACTTTTAAAATGTGTCAAGCATCACCACCTCCTCATGGAGCAGTGCTGGAGACGCATGGCTCTTACTGACAAGGACTTCATTATTTTTAAATGTGTGTATATGGAGGGCCGTATGTGTATGGGGTTCAATATGCACATGTGGGCATATATGCAGAGGCCAGAGGACAATCTTGGGTGTCATCCTTGGGAATACCATCCAATTCCTTTGAGACAGGTTCTTTTACTGGCCAGGAGTTCACCAATTTCTAGGGTAGAGTTTTTGGTCAGGAAGTACAGGGATCGTCTGGTGTTTACCTCCCTAGCATGGGGATTACAAGCAAGTGCCCACAGGCTCTGCTTTCTACATGGGTGCTGGGGACTGGCTCAGGCCATGAACCTTATCAACTGGATCATGCCCTTTGCCTATTAAACAAAACAAACAACAAACAAACCAATAAAAAAACCCCAACCCTTTAAAAGTGTGTTGTCTATTTTTAAAAGTCAAATTGTTTGGGACTTAGTCTCAACTGTTTCTGCTCTCTGGAATGGGACAAGTCCAGCTTCTATAAAGACAGCTCATCCTGGGTAATTACCTGCACAAGTCAAACTTTTGCCCACATTTAGATTCTGAGACCTGGGTAAAAGGCTTGGCAAAAGGTAGAGGCTTTCTACTCTATTTGTCCTCACATCTTGTAGACACGATGGCCTTGCCCCCATTGTAGAAAGTGGCCAGTTTTGTAAATACTATATAAGCTCTGCCATATCACTGATAACAACCACTAATCCCCCAGAGTAAACAGCCTATTAAGAAGCTAGAACTGGCTGGGTGGTGGTGATGGTGGTGGTGGTGGTGGCGGCGGTGGCGGTGGCGGCAGTAGCCGCCGCACCTTTAATCCCAGCACTCAGGAGGCAGAAGCAGGCAGATCTCTGAGTTCAAGGCCAGCCTGGTCTACAAAGTAAGTTCCAGGACAGCCAGGGATACACAGAGAAACCCTGTCACATACACACAAGACAAAAAACAAACAACTAAAATAAATAAATAAAATAAAAATAAAGAAGACAGGCCCTTGGCAGTTTGATAGTTTCTGAAAAATCAAGTTTGTGTGTGTGTGTGTGTGTGTGTGTGTGTGTGTGTGTGTACATATGTGCATGTGTATGGAGGTCAGAGAATAGCCTCAGATACTGTTGTTCAGTCATAGATCATGTATGTTTAGAGACTTGGTCTCCCTCCCGGTGGCCTGGAGCTCACCCAGCAGGCTGAGCTAGCTGGCAAGTGAGCCTTAGGGATCTACCCGGCTCTGTCTCCCAGAGCTGGGGTCAGAGGCATGCAGCACCATGCTCAGCTTTCTTCCCTGGGCTGCAGAAATTGAAAGGATTTCCTCATGCTTGCAAGGCAAGTGCTTTATTAACTGAGCTTATTTTTTTTTTTTTTCAACCCTGTGAAAAACCTTTAAAGTATAAATAAGAATGAAGAGAGAATCCGGCTACTAACTAACGAGGGAATGAACCAAGCCCTGAATGACATACAAACTCTCTAAAATGATAGGACAATAACTATCAACAAATGCACATGTCTCATCGGCTTAGCTCTGGGTTTGAAGCACCCCCCCACCCCACCCCCACCTCCGCACAAACTATACGGTGACAGTATTCTAAATTGAAATGCATGGGTAACACCCAACCTACTGAACACTGTTGCAGGAATCTTAAAAGTTCTTATTAATAAAATCAAACCCAAGGACTAGACACTGTTAATGTAATCTTGACTGTATATGGCATATACTTATTGAAGATAGTTTTTCTTGTATTAAAAAAAATAAAGAAATAATAGGATAAATAGGTAGATCACTGAATCTACACTGAAGAAAAAGGGGAAGATATAAAAATGACAAAAGGTAGACTAATGAATCTATTATGAAAAGAAAAAAGAGAAAATATGGATATGATAAGATAAAAAGGGAGATTATGGAATCTACTTTTAAAAAGGAACTACTTTTTTTAAATAAGATAAGTAATGAAAATTTTTTGGTCTGAGTTTTTCAGATGTTATTGGACTGGACATTGTTAATATATATAATGGAGGTTTTATCTGAATCTGTCCAATGTTAATGGACTAGACATCATTAATGTAATTTTTGGCTGTATATATTGTATATACTTATTGGATAGTTTTTCTTGTATTAGTTATAAGCTTTTTTAATTTTAGACAAAAAGAGAGGAAATGTGGTGGTATTGTGTTCCCCAAAATGTTGTGTACTCTAATAAATTTATCTGGGGTCAGAGAACAGACAGCCATTAGATACAAAGGCTAGAAAATGGTGGCACTCACACCTTTAATCCTAGCATTCCAGAGATAGAAATCCCTCTGGATCTCTGTGAGTTCAAGGCCACATTGGAAATAGCCAAGCATAGTGACACACGCCTTTAATCCCAGAAAGCCAGCCTTTAATCCCAGGGAGTGGTGGTAGAAAGCAAAAAGATATATAAGGCGTGAGGACCAGAAACTAGAAGCATTTGGCTGGTTAAGCATGTGGCTGGTTAAGCTTCAGGCTTTCCAGCAGCAGTTCAGCTGAGACCCATTCCGGATGAGGACACAGAAGTTTCCAGTCTGAGGGAACAAGACCAGCTGAGGATCTGGCCAGGTGAGATAGCTGTGGCTTGTTCTGTCTCTCTGATCTACCAGCATTGACCCCAATAACTGGTCTCGGGTTTGACTTTATTAATAAGAACTTTTAAGATTCCTGCTATAGAACACTTGCTTGCCACACAGTGCACTGCAGAGCCTGCTGGCTCCCTAGGTGACCCAGGGATGAAAGAGGAGCTGCAGCTCATCACCACTGCTCAGCAGTGCAAGGGCCACAGTCACTGGCCCAGAAAAGGGTCAAAATCCACAGGAAAAAGTGCAGGCCCTCTGAATAGGGATCACCTTTACAGCACCCTAAAGCTGAATGCCCTACGTTGAACAGATGTTAGGTCAGGAGATGTGTCTATCAAAAGCACAACAGGATCATTTGCTTCCATTACTTATTTGTATCCTGGGTATCAACAGCTGCATGGACATAAAGATACTGGTGTCCCTTCGTGAAATCATTTCTTCATAACCTGGAGAAGGCCACTGTTCCTTGCATTTTAGGTTTTCTCAGTAGCCAATTTGCATGGTTGTAGTTTTAAAAACTTCTTCCCAGGCTCAAACTATACTGGAGTACACAGCTACTTCCCCCAACGTACATTTAACTCTACATTTGAAATCATAGGATCACCTTTGACATTATCCTCCTCTTTACTGCCCTAATCTATTGATTACAAGACTTTCTCATCTCAGAAGTCTTAGCAACTTCATCCCTCTGCTACCCTGCATCTATCTAATGTGTCCTCACATCATCTTATTTCAAGAACAATGTTTTTCTCTACATGCACCTCTTTGCCTAGAGCAAGAACAATCCTAGCTTTCTTGCATTATTAGAATTATGTCAGACCAGCATCAGACATACTGGGAGGTTCCTGGAACTCAGCCACTTTTTAGCTCCTCCAAAAATGGTCTAGCTTTCCCGACACACTGAATTCGCCAGTATAATACATGCCATCTTATAGGAAAAACCTATTGGACCTGCCGGCCTAAGTCTCACACAACATAAAGTCCATCTTTACCCTAAGACTGTACTGAGAGGACTTGAAGTGAACCCATCTACACTTGGAACTTGATAATGACATGATTATCTAATGTGGGTCTGTGGCATCCATTAGAATTAAGAGAATTTGAAATGTCTGGATTTTCATTTCAGTAATGAAGCAGAATAATACATCTGTACTGGTTACATAGGCTTCTTGGACATTAATTTTTGTTGTTGTTGTTGCAAGGCACTTTGTGTGTATTTGTAGGCACATATATATGCATTTTCACATATAGGTTATAGGTCAACCTTGGGTACTGTTCCTCAGGACAGTTTCCTGTCTTATTTTCTAAGACAGGGTCTTTCATTATCTTGGAAAGTTCGGCAATGATGCTAGGCTTGCTGGCCAGTGAGCCCCAAGGATCCACCAGCCTCCACTTTTCCAGTGTTGGGATTCAAAGGCATTATGCCCAACTTCTTTCTTTTCCAAGGCATGGTTTCTCTGGGATTAAAGGTGGGCACCGCCGCCGCCGCCGCCGCCGCCGCCGCCGCCCGCCGCCGCCGCCGCCACCACCACCACTTTTTAATGTAGGTTCTAGCTTGACCCTGGCTCCCCAGGCTGTGACACAGGGCTTTACCTATTGAGTTATTTCCTCGGCACTCAAAAGGCCTTTGCTTATGGAATAATATTTCAGTTTCTTAATATATTAGAGACTACAATGGTATTTATGATGGATCCAAAGCCATTCTTTTCTTTTCAAAGAAACCCAAGAAAGCCTTTGAAAACCATGTGTTGTCTCTCTCCTGAGGTCTCTGGGGCTGTTCTTAAACCCCCTGGGAGTGTTTTACTTTTATGTGCTTTATATCTTATCTTCCTAGGTTGATGGCAAACTCGTTGGGGGCAACAAGGGGCACGTCTTAGTTCCTCTGGATTCTTCATGTTCCAAAGGCAACTGTGCAGCAGGTGCTTGGTCAACACCAACTGCTGTGGTACTGTGAAGGAGCCGTTCTCAACCCACAGGCTCTGACCCCTTTGAGAGTCAAACGACTGTTTCACAGAGGTCCCCTATCAGCTATCCCGCACATCAGATATTTACATGACACTTCACAACAGTGGCAAAATGAGAGTTATGAAGTAGCAATGAAATAATTCTATCGTTGGGGGTCACCACACCATGAGGAACTGTATTAAAGGGTTGCAGCGTTAGGAAGGCTGAGAAACAGTGCTGTAAAGGATGATGTAACCACACTGGATATTTAAGGGGGAAAAAATAAGCAAACAACAGAGGAGCTTCAGTAGACAGCCAACTGTTATTGGTACCGGCAGTAAAATGGAAGCATTTTTTTTTCCCCTCATAGCTGATGAGAGGTCTCCATGGAAACAGTGCGATCTCATCAGTTCATCAGTTCCTAGTGCTTCTGGCAAGTCCTTATCTGGTGAGTCCTTATAGCATCTGAGATCCCTATTGAATCTCATGTTCTTACAGAGAGAATTCTAGAATGATACCATTCATCTCATCATGTGGGCAAGGTGGTCCTACTTTGCCACATTAGTAGAAAAACGGAATTGGAGGAAGCCGTCAAGGAAATAGCATTAGGAAAGTGGGACCTAAAAATGGAGCTTTTGTCTCTCGGGAGCCAGGGAGGCACTGAGGGGAAACACACTTTCCACACACAGTGCTTCACTGACTCCCCGAAATACTCCTGCCTTCCCCATCTGTCAGTTGCAGACAGAGAGGGGTCAGTGAAGGAAGTCTAGAGCACACACCCGTTAGCCGAACCTGAGGTTCAGGCAGGTTCTCCCTCTTCACAGAAAGAACTGATGGCTTAGGGGAGAAGAAGGAGGGGTGAGAAGCACATGGACCTTGCAACAGTCACAGGCATAAGGAAGGACAAATCTAATTGTGTAAAAGATCGGTCCAAAGAAAGTACTAAAAGTATGGGGAAAGGAGAAAGAGTGGACTTGTTCTGTAAAACAGCTGGCCTTACTTCTCATGTCTCAACTACATAAAAAGGGGACGACGAGACAACTTCAGCCAAAGAAATTCTAAAGGCAGACCAGGAGTGGAAACTTCCTCCACGACTGTTCTTTGTTCAGGTGCTACGGCATATTCAGCAGCAGAGTTAATTAACACCGGGCACACTGCGGCCTACGCTGCCTACATAATTACACCTGGAGTTTAACTAGGTCAGTCTCCACTACCTCCGGTCCAAACCATTCATCCGTGCTACAAATCTCTCAAGGTGTAGCTAGCACTCATGGAGTTCGGACAGTGACGTGTGTGAAGCTGTCACTTCTCACATAGGAGATCCACTCACAGCCTCAATAGGTTTCCTCCACATGGTTTTCATGCAGAAAGTGAAACCTTGGGAGGAGACAGCTCCTCTGGATTGCTTCCTGCTGTTCCAGATTCCCAAACCGCATGCCAGGTGGAGAAGGTCTTGGCTGGCAATACTATCAAGCAATTATTCACTTAGTTATTTGGGTCTCTGATTTTAATAAGATGATATGATGTTATTGGTAACTGAGTTGATCAGATTTGGGGGAAATTAAACTTGTTTTCTTGGGCAAGGAGATGGCTCAGCAAGACAAGACAAGACCCTTGCTGCCAGGTCTAACAGCATGAGTTTTATTCCCTGGACTCACATGGTGGAAGGAGCGCTCCAGCAAGTTGTCCTTTGAACTCCACATGGTACACATGTGTCTCCAACCCTCACATAAATAAATAAATAAATAAATAAATAAATAAATAAATAAATAAGAGGAATGTAAGTTAAAAATTTTCTAGAATTTTCAAGTTTTCTAAAATGAGAAAGTATCCTACACTAGTAATAAAGCAGGATCAAGAATGAAAGTTGGTAATAAACTCCTCATAAAATGGTGTGATAGCTGTATAATATAATCTGTCATCATCCATCATCATCCTCATTATCATTATCATCATCATGATCATTGTCATAGGTGCTGAGAATTGAACTCAGAGTCTTGTACATTCCAGGCAAGGTTTTTTTTTTTAATCGTAATTTATTATTTTAGGATTTTACATCAGAACCTTAAACACTATACACTGCAAAAATTAACATATAGCTAAAGTTTTCATTTATGCAGTCAAACAGGACAAAAGTAACAGATGCTGCTGCAAATTACAAGAACGCTAGACTCAGTAACAGGGGTTTTAGTGCCTCATGAAAGGAGCTGTAATCAGTAACATTTAGCGATAACTTACATCTATCTTCTGCCTCTGTATACTATTTGCCAGTGTTACAACAGATCCCCTTGAGGTCTATCTGTCACTTGGCTGGGTACACCTTTGTTATCAGGTGAAAGGGACAAAGGGACACATGCTTCCTAATCTGTGGATCACATGGCTTCACAAGAACTGATCTCTACCTAACCCATTCTGGAGCCTGATGGAGGGGAGGCCCAGGTCCATTGCTAAAGTCAATGCCGCGCTACCCAACTGCTGGGCCCAGCCAAGGCAATCAGAAGCAGGCAGACTATTGCCAAGTCTGCACTCTGCCCACAGCGACTGCCAACTAATGATAGATTAGACGAATCTGATTGCTCTATCAAAACATTAATCTCAAATCTTGATTAGTAAGCCTATTGAATTATGATTAGTTCACAAGGGTGCAGCTGGCAGATAAGATACTTTATCTGACAATGTGTACTAGTTGCTCTGCTTGAAGCCAAAAATACCCCCAAACAAACAAAAGCAAACAGAACAAAAAAAAAACTACAAAATACATACTAGCAAAATAACAGTACCCAGTATGGCACACTGAGGAGGATAATGAGGCCATGCACGTTTCTTGGTTTAATAAGGAGTTTGCACGTGAGAAGCCAGCTTTCCTATAAAAAGCAAGAGAGAGACTGAGAGAGAGAAATATATGGGAAACAATATGCCGTGAAGGTAGACCACTGGGCCCCTCCCACCTTTTCCGTCCAAGTGTGAATTTGAGATCGCTGCAGGGGGCGGTCCGCTTGCTTTTGGTGATACCCTAGCTACAAAGGCAGGCAGAACTTGACTTCCTCAGTGGCGCCCCCACTACTCAGGCCTGTGGGATGAGGACATCTGTGCAGAGACCTCAAGGATTTTTAAGATGGAATGTAAAGTCTGTAGAGAGAAACGGCATGGGGAGGAAGGAAGTTTGTTCCGTCAGGCATTAAAGCTAGTTTCTGATGTTTTTCTTTCATGTGCTACAGACTGAACAGGCTAAGCATGTGCTGTTCTGCCTCCATATCCCCAGCCTCCAATGAAAAAAAAAATCCTTAGGGGCTGGAAATCTGGCTCAGAGGTTAAGAACACTGGCTGTTCTTACAGAGAACCTGGGTTTGGTTCCTAGCACCCGATTGGTGGCTCATAACTGTCTATAACTCCAGCTCCAGGGGATCTGACACTCTCTTCTGGCCTCCAAGAGCACCAGGCACGCACCATGGTGCAGATATGTGTGTAGGCAAGCAATCATATACATAAAATAAAAACAAATAAAACTTTAAAAACCTTCTTGCTTTATATGAAATAAACATTCAATATGATGTATGCTTATATTCTGAGTTGATACACAGGTATGACTCAACAAAATTAAAACAGTATTACTTATTCTCTTATCCACGCCTCTGCCTACATGCATCTAGGCACGTCCCCAATTCAGTCCCCCGAATTCAGCTGCTATGGGGCCTGAAGTGGCACAGTGTACGGATGCCGGGCACTCAGAATCCCATGTCACTTTAGACGGTATGGCCATCTTACCCTGACCTTACGATTTTACAGAAAGCCTCATGTCCTAGAATCGTGTTTCTCTTTAGCTGATATTAACCTTGCAGTGACTTCTCTTCTCTGTCTCTCTCGGACACTCTCATAACTATGCCCTACTAATCAATTCTGCTCTGCAGATGGGGTCAAGGAAACTTCCTTCCTCCTTTGATAGCCTCCAATGTTTCTACTCTTGGGGATAAAAGTGCTTTAAATGGAGTTATATTCTAGGAAAATCAATATATGATTACTGCAAAGATTTGTATTGATTGTCCTGTTGCATTGCAAAAAGGCTGAAGAAAAATGGCAGGGCGCATTGCCCCTCCATTCCTACGCCACAGTTTGTTGCAAATGTTTGGGCAGGAAAAAATGTTGGAACTTCATTTAATGACCCGAAGTTCTCATCCTTCAACCCTCTTTTTTCTTTCTCTCCTCTGCAAAGCACTCATTACTCCGCTCGGGCCCTCTGTCTCCAACACTGGTCTGCAGCTGAGGCTCCAGGAGAGTTCACATCTGAAGAAAGTATACTTCAGACCAGGAGGCTATGCCGGCAGCCACAGGGGCCCTTCCTGAACAGCCCGTTCTCTTCTTCCTCCCCCTTAGAATCCTGTCGGACAGCAGTGTACCCAGCTGCAGACACTTCCTGGTGTTAGCAACTGGAGGGACGGGTGAGTTTTGGTGAAGGGAGTGATTTGATGGGCAGGGACTTCTGGGGAAGTGCCTTAAAGTGTAGATGGGGATTGACTATTGCCATAAACACTTCCCCTTCCTTCCTTCCTTCCTTCCTTCCTTCCTTCCTTCCTTCCTTCCTTCCTTCCTTCCTTCCTTCCTTCCTTCCTTCCCTCCCTCCCTCCCTCCCTCCCTCCCTCCCTTTTCTTTCTCCCTACAATGCAGATGAGACTCTGGCCGGGGCTACTGCAGTTCTGTGATCAGGAGGCAAGTGGAAGCTAAAAAGCATGTCCTTAGCAGGGCAGAGTCCAGTCCAGGAGAACAGCCTGACTACTGCAGCTGCAGGACCAAGAGGACTGCCTCAGTTTTTGTGTGCTCTTTCTTACGAAGAAAACAATCCGTGTACTTTACATCACTGCTTTCCAGGGTGCTGATGTGTGCGCAGAAGCTAAGGCATTTCTTCAGAAAAGGAAAAAAACAAAAAACAAAAAACAAAAACCAACCCCTGTTGTGAGGGTCCTCAGCATTATACCACCAACCAATGAGGAGGACTAAGCAGCCCCGCCCGGCAGGGCTAACGGATGCAGCTGACAGTGCACCAGCCCAGGGGAGGCCATGATTCTGTCCTGGCCCTGCTGGCATACGCCCTGGCTCTTGTCTTCCTAGGCCACCGCTCCTGGAGCTGTTTATGAGCACTGCTCAGTTGTTTCTCCAAGCATTCACACTGGAGTCGCCAGTGCCAGGGTTGAGATGTCCCACTGCACACACCCCCCCCACACACACACAACAGGACTCTCTTCTTTCCCCTAGCTGAGTCTGAGTGGAGCTACCCTCACAGCTCAGAACAGACAGAAATTCTAGGTTAGGCCCACCAGACGTCAATTAAGGCTTCAAGGCCATTTGCATGGTTCTGGAATTAAAGCTATTTTATGTTGCTAAATGCCAAAGTGGGTCATTCCCAAAGCTTGTCCCTTACAGGCACAAAAGCCTTCACTGTGACGTGCTTCCAGTGGGTCATCATCTAAGGACTTGGAAATGCACAAGTCTACTGGCTACTTAGCTTTAGTGGACTACAAGATTTCCTCCAAAAGCTGTAATTAATCGAGGGGGCTATGAAATTAAGAGAAAATGAAATTTTAGTAATAATAAGAGCTCATCTCCATTGATTCCTAAGTGGCAGACTGTCTTCTCCCAAATTTGAATATATAAACTGATATAATACAATAACTTATGAGGTTAGGCACAGCCACCAACCCTCACTGGAATGGGGAAACTGAGGCAGAGAGGTTCTGTAGTTTGCTCAATACCATCTGGTTTGAAAATGGAGGAACCAGGACCAACTCCAAAATGACTATGAGAAACCTTTAGACTCCCACATTGCTGGTGGGAGTGCAAGGGGTGGTAGGTATCTAGGAACATATTTTAGTGATATGGCAATTCTACAGGAAGATTCTGAATGGAGAAAGCTCAGATTTTCACTGCAGCATTCTTCATATCATCAAAATGAAATAGAAGTACTTAACTTTTCAATAATAAGGAATAAGATAAAATACAGAATATTTACTTAGTAGATTATTATTCAGTAATTGCAATGCATAATTACTACACCATCAAATACTACATGAAACATGTTGGCATTATATATAAAAGCAGAACACAAAATCATATGCATTCAACAATTATATCTAGGTTAAATCATATATATTCACCTATCAGAGGTTGGGAAGTAACTTTCAAAATAAAAACAGCTATGTTAGGAGAGTGGGGTGTGAGTGAGTCCTGTGCCTTTTATATTTGCCCATTATTTTCAAAATTTCTAAGGGTAAAGAATATGCTCTTAAGAAGAGAAATGGACAAAGTCTCCACTGTTGAGGATGCTCTGGACAATGGCTTGGAGTGCCTGCTGCTTGCCCTTCAGTACACATTAGCAGAGGGCTGGAAGGAGGGGTGGCCTGGAACTCCTGGCTCTTTATCCAGACAAGGTAAATGAAGTTCGGCCGGTCAGGAGAGTAAATAAGATTAGTTATGGGCTCCAGGTCATCCACTCATGGAGGTCAGAGAGTGTGAGATTATTATCCCTGGTAGAAGAACAGCAAAATAGCATTACAGAATAAATTAATGAAAAAGGTAGAAGATTATTTGAACGAAAGCCCTAATCAGTTTAGAGATTTCACTCAACTGCTCTACTGGCTATCAGTCAAACTCACAAAACAAATACACTTGTTCTCCTAAGTAATTCCAGGAGCTCTCCCCTTCTTGCTTCAAAGACATCCAATCTAAGGAAAGTCATGAATAAAGTTACCCTGCTTGCCGTTCTGCCTCATACAAACCCCCTGAAGCACTGGGGTGCACACTGTTCCAATGTATATACTCAGAATGCAGATGGCTCATTGAAGATGCATAATTGCCAGCCTGTTTGGCCTTTGATTCCAAATAAAACATCATTCCATACCCATTCAGAAACATTGAATTCACCAATGTGCAAACTGCATATTTTATTAAATAAACACAAACTCGGAGATAATGACATACATTTGTTTTCATCACAAGTCCTAATGCAGCATTTCTCCAAGGCTTCCGGTATTAGCATTGCTCGCTGCATTTCAAATGCCTTTGAACTTTTTGAAAAGCTACATCTGTTAGCTCCTGTGTATACAGCAGAAAGTTACCAGGTGAATTAAGTTTTAATATAAACTGCTTTGTTCACTATTAAGATTGATGTTGGATATGCCGTACTGTAAGCTGCAAACTGCAATTACAATTCCTTGCAATTATCTTTGGTTGTTAATAGCACAAGATAGCATGTCACTTTCTACCAGGCGCATGATTTATCATTTGTGGTTTTTTTCTCCCCCTGAACTCTTGTGGTATTCCAAATGTATAATCTTGTTGTATTTATTTCCCAGTGGTCCAACAGAATGCACAGCAAGTGCTGACTAGAACAAACTAAAAAGCACCACTATTGACAAGCCGTCACTTGAGCAGTAATGAACACTCTGCCTCCACTTTCACCTCAACAAGCAGCAGCTTTAATTTATGATAAAGCAAAGGAGAGGCAACCTCCAGGTTTATTATACCCTCAGTGCTGTTTCAAATAAAGTAATTAGAAGGTCAAGAGACGGGTCTGGAAAGCCAAATATAAACGCAACCCTTCTGTACTGACATTAAAAAAAACAGACTAGTATGTTCAAAGAGTATTTTATCCATCTTCTTAAAGGCAGGGCAAGGCTGTCGTTGGCTTTTTTTTTTTTTTTTAATACTACCGTAACCAATCAGAACCAGTGGCAGTCCCGCTCGCTTTCTCCTTAATTTGCTCCATATGGACTGCAAGCAGCTCTAGAGTCGCCGGACTTAGGGGAGGGCCAACTAGCCACCACCCCCCCCCCCAAAAAAAAAAGCTCTGGCTGCAAACCTGGGACAGGTGATCAGGAAGCCAATGGGGTCTTCTCTCCCTCTCCTCTCCCTCTCCCTCTCCCTCTCCCTCTCCCTCTCTCTCTCTCTAATAATGGAAATCCAGCAGGTGAAGGAATGGAAGGTTCTGGTGAGCTCCTACAGATAGCACAAGGAAGTAGCTATAGTCTGCTTAAACCGTCCAAGGGAAGGGAGAGCTGGGAGAAGCCGACCTTTCAGAATATTTTGATTCTGTGGATGGAAACCCAGCTATAACAAACTACCACATTGTTTCTGAGGACTGTGCACAAATGCCTTCTCCATTTGAAAGGCTCCTCCTTTTTCATACACTGTGTTCTGCATTTATTTACACCTCCCTATTTTTCTCTAACATATCAATGACACCACCCTGTAATTTTTACTAAAGGCCAAAAGACCTACTGGACCTTGACAGTGTGCCAGGCCACTCTCTGAGGAGTTGGGCAATTTTAAGGACTGTATGGATTCCTTTAAGCCAGCAACCCTTGACATTTGTATCCATAGATTACTTTAGTGGACAATAACAGTCCTCGAATCAACTCTGTTTCTTCCCATTACCCACTGTCTCAAATCCTTCTGCCTCTAAATGACAGAGTAAGAAGGGAACAGACAGACAGAAAGGGAAGGAAGTACAAGGCGGGAGGGTTAGGCCTCAAGAAGCTTTTGCACAGGGAGCTGTGAGCACAGGAGTTTCTGTACCGGGAAGCATGTACCTAGAATTGAAGGCAGCTTTGAAACAACCAATCTAAAACAAGGCATCCTTGCTTTCGGCAAGTTGGGTTCTGACTAGCTACTAGAAGGCTATTATAGTCATCTCCATCTATCTCTTGTGGGGGTCTGTGGTGCACAGATCCCAAAAGCCTTTCTGAAACAATGTTTATGGTGTAATTTTTGCTTCAAGTAATTTTTACCACTGTCTATTCAAGTAGTCTAATTGCACTTGATTGTCTAAGTGCTGGAAATGTATGTAATCTCATTAGAACACGTAATTATGTTGTAAAAATCTTTGTGAAACTCTAAAGCAGAGGGTTGTCAGTACAGTAGTTGGCCACCCCGCCTCGCACCCCCAATCCCTACCTACAAAAAGCAATGACTTTCCACAGTGTGATAGGAAATGGGTACATTTGGGGCTGAGTCTTATAAGGTGAAGGAGTAGATTGCTCTGGTCTAAGACCTCTTAGGAATCCTAGTGCCAAACCACTAGCATCAGGAAGGGAGACACAACTTCTCTACAAGTCAGAATGCAAACTAAGGCATCCAGCATCTCTGATGCTGTTTATCCAGTCCAGGAACAGGCTCTTCTGCCATGGCCTTTTGTTGTTGTCTTTCGTCTACTCTAAAATGTAATACTAATTTGTACACCTTGGTGACAATGTGTACAGAAATGTACCAGATAGATAGTTTCCCAATATCCTTTGAGATGGTGATTTTAGCCATTTCTCCAACTAGATGAAGCAAGGACTTATTAACTGATCTGAGTTCTTCGTGTCCCCTTCCCCTGCCTTCCCGGCCCTTCCCTGGAGATGCTAATGAGCAATGCCAGGATAAAAGCTTGGGCCGTGCAAATGGAGTGAGGTGCCTGGTGCCTGTGTGATCCAGACTGGAAAGCAAAAGCTGTCCATGAGGCTGCAAACTATTATCTCAGTGGAAGCTGGACAGCTTTATGGCACCAGCTGTTAGAATCCTCCAAAGGGAAAGGCAGAGATCTAATCTGCTTCTCATAGGAGACCTGTATGCCAAAATACTAAGGTGGGTTTGGGGAAGACGTTCAAGCAACAGAGCATGCTGCCCCACCACAAGGATCTTCCACGCAGGGCAAAGCCCCATGCTGGTGAGAGCCAACTGCTTTTGCAAAGATCCCTTGAATGCATAATGGTGACTCAGGGGTTTTAAAGTGGTTCCAAGAGCATGGCAAAGATGGAAGGAAATACTCATGGTACCCGTGATGGTTACCTCGCAACCACTCTCTTTGAATACTCGGAGGATGCTGACTTCATTGTCATGCCCAGAAGAACTCCTGGTTAATAAACTTCCGGGTTAATGGTACTTCTATTTCCTGTGATAGTGTTTCGTGTATGAGCTGACATAAGACTCAGACTTCACGGTGGGAGCAGAGAAGTGTCAACTGGAGCTCTGAGAAACCATTTCTTCACTTCCGAGGAGACATACTGGGAGGCTGATCTCCTTCCATCGCTGTTGTTTCTACATTTGATGTGATGCCTGGACCTACTGCAGCCTTTGGAAACACGAAGGGAGCCACCACCCGGGTGACTTCGTAACGGCCAGACTTGAAGAGCACAGGTCTTCTGTGACTTTGCTGGGCCAACAGCTGCCCCACTTCTGAACTTACTGTAATGTGACATAATGACTACTCACATGTATGCCGAGTTGAGTCAGGGCACAATTTGATACAGAGCCCACTTGTCCACAGTGGAGGAGTAATGCTTGGTAACTATGAACATAACTGAATTTAAATCTCATTCACTAAAATTAAGATAGAATCTGAATTCCAATTTAATTGGAATGGTGAGGGCTTTTAAATGGGTACAATCCCTTTGGTGAGCAGTTTGTCGATAGGTATTAAGAGTTATAAAAAGGCTTATGAATTTTGACCACCTATTTCAGCTTAGGCGACCTATCCCAGGGAAACAATCCAAACCATTGTAAATATGAGGGTGTAGATATTCACTGCACAGGGTAATGGGGTTTATATAGATATTTTCATTCATATACTTTGTTCATATTTACCCCGTGTCCTACCTTTTCTTCCCCTCCCCCAGTCCCCTTTCTTTTCCCACATGCCTTGCTTCTACTTTCATGTCACACACACACACACACACACACACACACACACACACACACACACCCTAGGATCTACATATGAGAGAAAACATGGTAATGTCATTTCAAGTCTGGCTTATTTCATTTAATGTGATCATCTTCAGTTCCATTCATTTTCCTGCAAATGTGTTCTTTATGGCTGAGTAAGACTCTGCTGTGTGTATCTACCACAGTGGAATGTTTTTAATCCATGAATCTGTTGGTGGGCACCTGAGCCAATTCTGTAACATGGCTGCTGTGAACAGTGCTGCCGTCTCGGTTCCGAAGGCATCTCTGTACAGGGTATGCTGACTAGATCCTTTGTGTATAGTCCTGGAGGGGCACATCTTGATTTTAGTTAGCTTTCTTTTCCCTTCCTTCCTTCCTTCCTTCCTTCCTTCCTTCCTTCCTTCCTTCCTTCCTTCCTTCCTTCCTCCCTCCCTCCCTCCCTCCCTCCCTCCCTCCCTCCCTCCCTCCCTCCCTCCCTCCCTCCTTCCTTTTCTCTCTCTTTCTCCCTCTTCTTCCCTTTTCAGAGATAAGGTTTCTCTGTATAGTCCTGGCTGTCCTGGAACTCCCACTGTAGACCAGGCTGTCCCAGAACCAGAGTTCGGATTCCTGAGTGCTGGGACTAACAGTGTGTACCACCACTGCGCCGCCCCAGTCAGTTTTCTTACAGAGCCTCTATACTGACTTCCGAGGTAGCTAAACCAATTTGTACTGCCACTAGCAGAAGTGGATAAGTCCACACTGACACCTCTGCCAGCATTTGTTATTTTCTTTCCTTTTGAGATAAGGTCTTATGTATCGGAGGCTGGCCTGGAAAGCCCTGTGTAGCCAAGGATGACCCTGAACTTCTGATCCTTCTATAATCTGATGGGATCATAGGTGTGTACCACCATGCTTGTTTTATGGAGAGCTGGAAACTGAACCCACAGTTTTCTGTGGGTTAAGCCAACACTCTACCAACTACATCCCTAGACCCTGCTGTTTCTCAATGATAGATGGAATCTCAATACTGTTCTGATTTGCATTTCCCTGATGGCTAAGGATATTAAACTCATTCTCATGTATACTGGCCATGTCTACTTCATCTCTGAAAAGTATTCACTCATTTCCCGACTGGATGGTTTGTTTTTTTTTTGTTTTTTTTTTTTGGTTTTCCGAGACAGGGTTTCTCTGTGTAGCTTTGCGCCTTTCCTGGGACTCACTTGGTAGCCCAGGCTGGCCTCGAACTCACAGAGATCCGCCTGCCTCTGCCTCCCGAGGGCTGGGATTAAAGGCGTGCGCCACCAACGCCCGGCCTGGTTTGGTTTTTTGACACTTAATTTTTTGAGTTCTTTATATATTCTCTGTGACTCCTCTGATGTAAAGTTAGCAGAGTATTTCTCCTGTTTCGTAGACTGTCTTTTCACTTGGCTAGTTGTTCCTTATGCCGTGTGGCAGCTTTTTAACTTTATCAAGCCCAATAGTAAATATCTGGTAGAGCACTATGCAGCAATTAAAACTGTTATAGAAGTGAAAAATAGAATTCTGTAATAACAACAGCAACAAAAACTCAGTATGTATATTTAAGAGTGTGAAGAGATAGCTTGCAAAGTTTTCAGAGTCGTGCTGATGTTAGGAGACTAAAGGACATATTATTGTTTTTTTCTTCCAATTTCACAAATAGAAAAAACCCTTATATGTGAGACATCCCCCCTTGTATTATTCAGCAGCTTGGAACAATTTGTGGGCAAGACTTGCTCTAGAAAGCAAGATTGGGCTAGCCCGGGAAAATGACTTGAGGGAGCTGCAGAAAGCGCTAGGATTTCTTCACAAAGAGTTGCATTCTTCTTTTAAAGCCTACTGTTTTGTTTCTTGTTTTTGGTATGTATTCTCTCCTTTCTCCTCTTCTCTCTCTCTCTCTCTCTCTCTCTCTCTCTCTCTCTCTCCCTCTCCTTCTCTCTCTCAGTGACTATTGTATGGTTTGAGGAAGGTGAACAAAAGCAGTTATACACAAGATGGTAAACTAACATGCCATCCCTGAAAGAACTCCACAGGGGAACTTCCTGTTCCTGAGCAAGAAAGAAAATGTCAAATGCCTTGATTCAAATGTTCTGCTTCAGAATAAATTTGCCTGGAAGCAGTGAAGGGTGCGAGGTGGGGCCTGGGAGGTATTAATGTTGTCTTTTAAATGAAGTCGGGGACACAGGTACAGTGTCTAATCTAAGCCAATGATGCCACTGTTGAGTCCTAAAGAAGCTCCTGTATCCCACATAATTAAGAGGGATGGTTGCCATCAGAGGGACCCAAAACGTTATGCAGACTAACTGATTGCTCCATTGCTAATGACTGCCCAATATCTTTAGACTAATTGGTGCAATCTATATTTTTGCAGCAAAGATGAAGTATCAACTTGTTTTGGTGTCGATAAAAAATTGATGGATGCTTCTGACTGCTCCATCCCAACAATACATGGATTATTACCACTATAATTATCATAAATGACAAAACATGGGCAAGTGGTGATTACAAGTCTAATTCTATCTTGAGACTTTAATGGCATAAAGCACTCAGGCTTTGCATTTGTGATTTACTGCAAGGGAAACACTCCTGAGAGGAGCACCCGTGGTGAATGGCACTCATTATCTTACCAATAATGCAAGGCTTTGGCCCAACATGAAACAAATACTCAAGACGGAGTTCCTAGAAAAGCCAGCCTGTACCATCTACAGAGCTCTAGTTTAGGGAGGAGACATGTGCCTGCCTGTAGCCTCCTTTTCATCCTGGGATATGACAAGTATATTTCATCCTGGTATGCACAGTGGCAGAGAGTCTGTCAACAATGGCCAAGCAAGGCTGTGCCAAGGCGGGAAGATGTAGTCATGACCCCAGTTCCTGTCAACCTAACCCTGAGTGCCATGAGCCGGGAGGAAAGCTAAGGGGCTATACATCTTAGATGTCCCCACTTGGTCGGGATGAAGTTCCATTTCTTCGGAGTCACCTTGTTTAGGAGGAAAGAGTTAGGGAGGAGGATTAAGGCTGGCGCTGTGGCTCTAAGTAACCGTGTTCAGAGAACACTGCAGAACTGTGCTAGCAGAAATCGAGCAGTCATTCAGCCTGCCATAGAGGTGGAACCAGGGTGTCTCTGGACAGGCACTGCAGAGCACAAGCCCCAAAGTCAGGCAGCCGGACAGTAAGGCAGCCTGTGTGAGGGCAGAGGCCATGAGGCAAGAGACTTCCTTTAAAATGGGAAGCCACCCTTCTTGCCAAGTGACTGTGGCTGGGTGGAAGGCAACCTCACCTGCTGTTTGTGTTCACTAAGCCAGAAGTCTGTTTTCATATAGAACATTCAGGATTTAAATGTCAGCCCTAGACTGCTTGAGTTTGGATGCCCACTCTACTAACACATGAGGCATGTCACTCAATCCAGGCCTGCTTCCTTGTATATTAAGTGGGGACCGTAACTGCCTCCTACCTCATGGGTTGTTTTGAGAATTACACAAAGATGTAAATGCAGATGCAATAACAATGACCTACGAATTGCTCAAGAGATGCAGCGGCCCCGCAAAGCTAGGCTTCTGTCCCAAGCAGAAACCTGTGCAACTGAAATTTCTACATGTACAAGGCCGGGAGGGGGGCAGTTTGCCTTAGAGTATAGTTCTTTGCTTCTAGAACAGACAGAACACTTCACAGAAGGCCCGGGGGCTCCTGCAAGCCAGAGCATGTGTGCAGCCAGCAAAGACAACTGTTTTCCATGAAATACTGGAGTGCCAGAGAGCACTTCATCCCAGAAGCACCACCAGGCACACAGTGATGGAAGTGAACAGGCTGAGTCATTATGGTTCTCCGACTTACACAGGACCTTCAAATGCCCTTCTCAGTGCATGGGAAATCTTTTCTGTTGCAGCAATTTAGGGAAACAAATTATGGGCAGGGCCTGGCACTGAGACCCCCCAGGCTGTCAGGGATAGGCCTCCGATGGCTCATATCCAGGTGGACTTGGTGACTCCCTAAGTCGAGGTCTGGCTCTCTCCAGTCTCATCCTACCCTGTGCACAAGAAAGAGCTCTGCTTTGCAAGTGAGTCACCAGGAACTTTCCAGAGAAATTTCTCCTCTCAGTCAGAGTTTCCACACATCTTACTTGATGTGCCTAGTCATGGAAATTACAACTGGACATAATTTTGTTTTCTCTCGGATTAATTGTGCATCATTTAAATAATCAAAGAGTTATACTCATAATGTCACCCTTGATTACTCCAATGTCACCCCCTCATGGATGTGAAAGTCAGTGGATGCTCAGGAACCAGAGGCTGGTGAGATGGAAGTGGGGGGGTCCTTTTGGAAACAGTCCAGTAACCAGCCACCTCGCAGTCCCTTCCCCTTCTCGCCCAGGACCCACAATTTCAAAATGCCCAAATCCAAGAAGAGATATCACTTACTGTCGGAGATGCACATACCAGAGGAAGTGCTGGGGATAAAGGAAATCTGTGAATCAGAGAAAGATGTTGGTATGCAAGATTGAAGATATACCAGCTGCCCACTGCTTCAGCTGCCTTCCAGGGGCCAGGAAGAAATTAGTCTCACAGTCCAGTTGAAAGAACACCTGGCCATTCACCCAGGGGCGCAAATTCACTGTCGAACAAGGTTATCTTTGTTTCCATTCAAAAATCACCTAGGAATGCAGCTATTTAAAATTCTGTGACTTGCATTGTCTTGAGTCACTCGCCTTCATAAAAATCAGGAGGTGAAGAATAGTGAAGTGGGATTGGCTGTAAAAACGCTGGTGTCGACAGACAGACTGACCAGCCAGGCTCGTCTCCTCCTGACTGACTGCTGCAACTGGCTTGGAGCTCGCTGTGTGCTTTCCAGTGTGTGTGTCACTGAGGATTTACAAACGTGCAGGGTGAAGGGAAAGGAACTGTATTAACGCCAAAGAACCAGCACTCTGCCACAGCTGAAAAGACAGTAGAGGCTACATGGGCTGGTTATAGTAGTTCAAGGATCTCTAACTTGGGGTGGGGGGTGTGTTTACCAGGGCAGTAAAAATCAGGCATGTCCCCTGCAAGCTCATGAGTGTGGAAAACATCGTTTTATAGCTAAACCTTCAACTATGACCTAACTCAGTTTTTTTCCAATGACAGGCCAGGGTGAGTCCTGCCACGAAGACGGGGAAGGAGCTACAGAGCTCAGTGGGGTGAGTTAAGGAGAAAGCATCAGGAGAGCAGAGGAGACGAGGAGGCCGGGTCAGAGCATAAAGCCGGAAGTCTATCTCGGAGGCAGCTGAGGAAGCGTTGTGCTGAGAAACCAGCAGCTTGTGCTGGCAGATGCTATTGTCACAAGACTAGGGGAGGGGCTGGGTAGACTCAGGCTGGGAACTAGACTCTTAGGAGGCATCATTTTAGAACCAGTGCATTTATCGTTTGCAAGCCTTGATCTGTTTACCTTGTTCATATGCTGTCTTTCCTACTACATTCAAATCCCCCCTTTAGTCCATCTCTTAGCTTATTTAGTAAATATATTGCAAAGCTATTATAGTATCTACATATTTATTTAATTGAGATATAGTTACACAATTTCAGAGTAGAATCTGATGAACTGAAAGAAAAAAATTCAAAATCATTTCAAGTACAGAAAAGTCAGAAGACTCTCCCAAACATTCATACTGCTTTCAGCCAAATTCATCTATTAACATGCCTTGCAGCATGGTTTTGGTAGGGTCTATATCCTCTTGGTTAAACCACCCAATTAGAACAGTGATAGCAGAAGCCAGGCACAGACTTGTACCCACAGCAGAAGAGCCCAGGGCTCGGTACTGTGCAGGGTCAAGGATGGCAGTCTCTTTTCTCAAAGGGTTTGCAAACTGGTTGGTAGGCCCCAAAAGTCTCATCACTACCACACTCTAGATGATGGATCTTTGAAAATAAAGTCCAAGCCTTGGAAATAACTGGGCCATGGGATGAGAAAGAAATGATTCTTAGCAGGGATGAAAAGCTGGCAATATAGCACTTCTTCAAACACGTCAAGTGGTACCAGTAATTCTGTGTATCGAGGTGCATTAAGTGAGGGTGGAAGGTGAGGGTTTTCTTTGGTCAAAACTTTCTGGAAACATATTTTTAGATAGTGCTTATGAACTGTAGTTTTCTCTATTCCAATGTTTCCTTGTGGCCCCTGACAGGCTTTGCTGGAGGGTTTTATGAATTTCCAAATTACACTGGACTAGCCTACAGGACCTCCTTTCCACTGAACATCTTTTCAAAGTATGAAGGCGATTCATACTCTCAAAGAAACAAACCACAAAACCCCCCTGAAACAACAGGAAGACAACTGGAAAATATCAGAGCTCACGTCTGCGAGTCCTGGACAGTGATACAGAGTCAAGATGATCAGTTAGAGAAAAAGCAGACTGCTCAGTGTGAAGAACAGCTGAGGCAGGGGCATGTCTGCACTAGCTCGGTTCATTCATCTTTAACAGCATCACTACTACACATGTCTCAGAAAACCAATGTAGCTCCCAAACACCCCCTGCAGCAAGTCTAGACTTAGATTACGGAAGAGCTGAAGCCTGACATTTGTTACAGTTCCGCTCAGGGCCAGACTTCAAGCACCTTGCAACCTGAGCAGAGAAGCAACAGCCAGCTCAAGGTAGAGTGGGTTTTGACCAGGATCAGAGCTCTTCACAACCACGGTCTCTGCTAAGAGCCATAGCCAAGCCAATGGGAGTTGTCTGCAAGACTCCAGTTCCGTAAAACCACGGGGCCTCAAGCCGTGAGACTGACCCTCTTTCCTCTGTAATTTTCTGTGCAGACTTCTCTCAGTCCCGTTTCATTCATTTGGTCAGGAGGATCTCTGTAAGTGAGCACATTTCACAGTCCTCCTAGCCCCCAGGAAGTGAGCTGAAGTCTGGTTCCCTAACAGCAAACCCAATATTGGAAAGCCTCCCTGGCTGGGGAGCCCCACAACGGAGGAGGGCAGGCCGCCTTCACACTTCTCACAGTGGCAACCGCCATGGCTTGCGTTACACAAGCTCAAGGCTGCTGACTGGAAGACACATGGATTCGGTTTCATCAATCCTCACTCTGGTTCAGGGTGGGTTCACAGAACAGCTGGCTAGGAGCCCGCCCTTTCACTTCAATTAGTTCTCCCTCTCTACATCTGGATTTACTGACAAAGCACTCGCTGTATCTGCTAGTGGCGTTAGAGTTCTGTCTAGGCAGAGCGTGGCGGGTACAACTAGGCCAGTTGGGTCACTTACCATTTCCATGTGGGCCACTGACTAGAGAAAGACGTTTGATTTCCCAATTAGTCCATATCACCAGAATTTATTTTATTTCCATTATTTCTTTTGTGGATTCTGATTCATAAGATATCTTAGGGAAAACATATTTCACATAACCGAGTCTTTGATTTTTGTGGGGAAACTAATAAATAATCAACAAAAATATGATTAAAGACTGCCTGCACTACCATCCAGAGAAAGGATTCTCCCCAGCAAAGGCTCTTTCTGATCCAAATCTTTTTATTCCTAGAAACAGAATTCTTACTTAGCCTTTCAAAAGCCCGATGAAGGCTTCAGCTAAGTTTTGACATAAGATTTTCATATTCAAAATATCTGTTGAAATAAGGGAAGAAGGGATATGGATCTCGGGACTGCATTAGTCTGAAATAAAGCTTAGTAAGCTAGAAAGGGAAATTACTTCTCTGTAATTGGAATTCTGTCCTAAAAAATCCCTTTGAAATCACGTTCAGCTACTTTCCCATTACGTGTCCCAGAGAAACTCATATTAACCCTTTCTGGGATCATCCATTAGGAAAATTATTCGATATTTATAAACTTCCCTCGGAAGAAATTTCTGAGAAACCGTCTTTGGTCTATGTCATCAAAGACCCTAATAATTAATGAGTACTTGCAGAGAATCCTAGACTCATCCTTAAAAAGTGCTTTTCTGGGACACGTCTCATCAGTTCATTCTTGCTCATTTTTATATGTAGTAATTTTAAACAGTAGTCTTAAGAAACTGGTTGCCACCCCTCCCCCAGTCTGGGTGCCTTCACATTTGAAATGTTGTATTTGATCCTTTTTTGATTGACAAACACTAAAATCATCACCACATGCATGAGAGCTGGCTGGGTAAGCCTGGAACGGGACGCCCCTTCTATTCTCTTAGGTCTCCTCATCTGTAACCATAGCAATAACATCCTCAAACATTCTCATGAGGATTAAATGAAACAATAGTAACATGTATGTATTAGCATGGTATTTGGGACACATATTTCATGGTTATTATTATATCAATATAGTTAACAATATAAAGTTATATATGGTGTGTATATAGCTAAGTCTTAGGAATGTCTCTGAGAGGTAAGAGATGGGAAAAGGTCACCTTTTTAATATCTTTTTTGAGAAGATGCTACCCGGATACAACCCACACTTCGGTTACGTCGCTCTATTTCCATTTCCTCCACCTACACAGCTCTATCACATTGGTTGATAGCTAGTATCACAACCGAAATGGCTTCATTTAGCCTTCGGGAAAGTGTCATGTGCATCTGTGAAGAGTCCCACTTTGAATCATTCCTCTCCTTGAATGGGTATCAACATATTAACTGGTGTGTGTTGTCTAATCACACTCACTCAATGGTCATGCTCTACTTCTATGGCAGCTTAGCTCATGGTTAGGATGAGCAAATACCAAACCTGATGTGGAAGACAATTAGGTTCATAGAATAACCAAACATGGAACAGTCTGGTGCTTTACAAGCTACATTTGGAGGGGAAAGGTCGAGCACAGGGATGTACATATGTGAGGTTAAGCATTCCACTACTAAGCTATATTATCATCCCTTGGCTTTGTAAGACAGGGTCTTACTATGTAGGTCTAGCTGGCCTTGAACACACGACCCTCTTGCTTCTACCTCCTAAGTGCTGGGATCACAGCCATTTGTTACCATGCCCAGCTTACTCATCAATTTTTCAGTAAGATTTTTCCCTAAAATTGTAGCATTCCAAGTAAAGATAACCAGGCATTTTTACAAGCCTATTTTAAAAAGCTATAATGAAAAAGTAAAAGTATTATTCAAAACTAAAAGTAAAATCAGTGTTAGTATGTTTTAGCAAAAACTTGGTAGGGAAAATTTTTGAAAAAAAAGGTGCTGTATACAAATGTATGAGTCATATATGATCTTATTTACCCCATCATGAATGAGAACGCCAGCAACCATCATTTCTGCTCCAGTATAGCCTCCCTTAATGTACAAACATTAAACATGGCAGCCAGGAGGCCACATCTCCCCGTGTTTTAAAAGGGAAAAGAAAATATTAAATGACTTAAGATCATTTTTTAACAGCAAGATTGCCACCCATAATTTGAGTGGCATCGGATGACAAGTAACATAAATTGTCTCAGCACAGAAATTGATGTCAGCTAGATTCTCTCTCCTTCCCTGAATTCCCATCTAGGAACTCACAGCTGACCAGGGTTCATACCAACACCTTCTGTTTCACTAATGCTTCCTCTCTGGTGCCAGTGTGTGCTAAGTCAGCGGCACCTCAGAGCAGCCCGTCCTAGGCCCTAGGAAGGGGGGACATCCTTTTGTTGTTGTTGGTTTTGTTTTTCCCTCAAAACTCCAAAAAGGGATCAGTCCTGGAAAGCATAGGTGGGTATTGCAGCCAAAGGAAAAGCTCTATTCCAGAGTTTCCCTCCTCCCTCCAGCTTGTACATGGGACTATAGTGTAGGTGGCTTTGCACACCAGAGTCAAAAAGGACACCCCACTAAGTTGAGTGAGTCAGCAGAGCCTGTGCTGCTTGCTTTTAGGGCTCCCCACTTCTCCAGAGGGGGGTACTAGGAAGCTGACGTCCTGTACACTTCCCAGAACCTCTGAGACTCACAAGAAGGAGAATGGCTTTATCCAGGGCGGCCGGCACAGAAGCATCACATTTCCAGGAAGGGGCTCTGAAACCTAATTTGACACCTTAGGGGCTGAGGGATTTGAGTTTAGGACTGACAGTTGTGTGTGTGCTGTAGGCCTCTGAGGACAAGTCACACAAGGGGCTTCCAATGATGTTACAGAACAAAAGGAAAAACAAAGACAACAAGACTGTAGTGTGCAGCTTTAAAAGTATAAACGGAAATTTACTTCAGAGACCTAACAGATACAAGCAAATCCAAGCATAACAATATTTTGCAAACTTATAATTAAATCACATTTTCAAAGTTAGTTTTTCCCCATGATTCTGGGCCTCCTTTAGCAATTAAGTTCTACACATTTTAGCCTCCTCTGTATCACTGGACAAAGGATAAACAGGAAATGGAAGCTCCCGGGTAAAAGCTGTTATCCATTCCCAATACCGGAGCGACTAGAACAGAAGCAGGCATCCATCCCCAGCCAACAAATAGAGCTCATTCATGTTCCCAATACATAGGCAAGGAATACACATGTGCCCAGATCTGAGGTGGGTCCGGGGCATGGAAGCGTGGATAAGGCAGTTACATACCTCATCTTAGCAGGGAGACACAGGTTAAATAAGTGAGGTAATAGGTCTTTTAGACAGAGCTGAGTGCTTTGAGGAAAAGTGGGCAGAATGATCTGACTTTGCAGGGGATGGAGAAGTACCTTCACTGAGAGTAGTCAAGGAAGGCCTAAGGAGGTGACTTTTCAACAGCAAAATATGAAAGTCAGGTAATGCCAGCACTGAGGAGGCTGAGACAGGAGGCTCATGAGTATGATGTCAGCCTAGACTATACAGTAAAAAACATCACACACACACACACACACACACACACACACACACACACACACACACACACACACCCTGGGGGAGAAGAAGAAGGGGTGATTTCCAGGCTGGCAGGCAGGGCAAGTCTGGTGAGTCTTCGGGTGCAGCAGAGAATCTTAAGTGGGTTAATGGTGCAGTTTGACATCGTGAGTTTTTTCGTTTTAAATTATTTTTGTTAACAGCAATGTCAATTCATATGCCATATGATTCACTCATTTTAAGACTACACTTGAGTGGTTTTAAAGTTTCCAGTTTTGCTCACCCTGGCAGAGACAACCACCAATCTACTTCTGTGTCTGGACACCCCATACGGAGGAGATGTGGCAGTTTGTGCCTGGTGCTTTCCGCAGTCCACTGATACCAGATTCCATCTGTGAGGTTGTGTGCTTGGGAACTTGGTTATTTTACCTGCCAAACCGGACATATTTGCCACAGATTATTCATTGACTGATGACTGGACTGCTTCCACTTTTTGGATATCACCAACAAGGCTGCTCCGAACGCTTACATAAGTTCTGTGTGGACACAGTTCCCACTTCTAGGCACAATGAGCGGAGTGCCGTTGCTAGATCGCAGGCTCTGATGTAGCCCTCTGATCCTCCATAGTAGTTGTACATTGTACATCTCCGCCAGCAGCGTCTACAAGCTGCAGTTATTCTTTCTTCATCAATACCTGTTCATATCTGTCTTTTTGATGAGATGCATTTTTAAGAGAGCATTTACATTCTCATAAAAGTATCATAGCTGACCAGCTGATGTCATTCTGGAATTCCACAGGGTAGTATGGCATCAAGTCAAGGAAAGATCTTTTTTTCATGAACCTAACATCATGTGAAAAATGATGATGAGAGGAGAAAGTGGAATACATCTTTGCTCAAACTTTGATAAAAAATGTATTCAAGGGACTGGAGGAATGAATGGCTCTGCAGTTGAGAGCATTGGCTGCTCTTCCAGAGGACCAGAGTTCAATTCCCAGCATCCACATGGCAGCTTACAACCATCTGCTACTCCAGTTCCAGGGGATCTGACTCCTTCTCCTGGCTTCCTCAGAACCAGGCATGCGTGTGGTACACAAACATGCACTCAGGTAAAACACCCACACCCATAAAATAAAATAAGTTTAAAAATCTTAAAACACTAAGCTCAAGACAGGAAAAAGAGCTTTGGAATGGTCAAACTCTGAAGTGGAAGACTTGCTAGCTTGGATCTAGCTTAAGTTCCTCATTTTATAGTTGAGTAAGATGGGGGCCAAAGAAAATGACTTATCCACGGTGGGCCAGCTGGGCTCAGCTCAGAGCACTGACTGGCTCCCACTTTGTGTTGTTAGAAATTCCGGTGGAGCTGGGTGAGGAGGCTGAGACAGGAGGATAGTGAGTTTGAGACTAGGCTTTGCCACGCTGTGTGATTCTGGCTTAAAACAAAATAAAATTCTGATGAATCAAAGGAAAGAGCTGCAAGGTGAAAAAAAGTACAGCTCGTAGCTCCCTTCTTGGGCCCAGCACAGGCTCCAGCAATGAAAAGGCAGCGAGCGCACGGTGAGGCTACACTCTAATCATGCTGTGCTGCCCGGGACACGGTGATGGACATGTGCTTCGGAAAGTCAAATAAAACCACAGAGTTGGTTGTCACTGGCTCCATCTCTTAGATTTACATAGTCTCAGCTTGCCTTTGGGGAATTTACAGACCAAAGCAAACCTGTCCCCTAGGGACCCTGTGGCAACAGTTCTCAGAGCAGAGTTATTCCCTTTGTTGTTGCAGTCACTTATAATCAGAGCATCAGAATGTTAGCACAAGTCCACAGGATTTCCTGGAGACAGCGCTGGGACCAGAATCTCCCCCAAGTCTCAGGAGCTACCCTACCTGAGTGAGACACCCACATCCAGCTTCTGACTGAGGCCCCAATGCCAAGAAATCCCCCTCCCCATGAGCATATCTGTTCCCCATTCTCCACCCTAAGTCTGCTCCCCTGCTTTTCTTTGAAATCTGAGTAGGACATCTGTGACCTGTCGGAATACACTTGCTTGTTTGCTTTCTCCTAGGTTTTCCTTAATGCAATAACGTGAAATGTCAACATGGGGTGACAAGTAAATCCTCAGTCAAAAGAAGTTCACAAGCAAACCCGGGAGGGAAAAGAAAAAAGAGCCTTAGAAAAAGTGGCTGCAGAGTTCTGACTGGACGCCAAGGGCCAGCAAAGGGTTAACGGGACACAGAATCATAGCCCCCAGGATGCTCAGTTTACATCTCTTGCAGGAAGTCGGCTATAGAGACTGGTGGCATTTCCCAATGCCAGAGGCAGATACGGAGCAGAGAGAAAAGCCAAGAGTCTCCGTGTTGTATGTTTGTTGAGGTGGGAACAGTCAAGTGATGAGACCCTCTGCGATGCAGTGTAGAGACAATTCATTTTTTCCAATCTAACTTGCCACAGATTTGAGGCGGGGGTGGGGGGGGTGGTTTGTCCAGCCAGTTAATGGTACATTCTTATTGGAGGCAAAATGAAGTTATAAATAGGAAGAAGGAGATTTGCCTATAGCCCAGTCACCAGCTGCCAGGGTCATCTGCAACACAGGTCTACCAGGCAAAAATGCACATAGTGCCACAGAAAAGATGCATTATTTCCATGTTTTTGACACATCTCCCCTTCTCCCTCCCTCTGTTGGTGCAGGCCTGTAGCTGTGCACCTCCTCAGGCCCTAAACTGGGAGGGATGAGTTACAAACCCAAATCCCAGTGTTTGTTAAGGGGATTTTTGCATTAGGTTCTTTGAAACTTTACCCGGAAAGTCTTCCCCATTCCTCAGCTAGGTTTCCGGAAGGAGAGACCCCTGCTGCGGATCTCCCTTTGACTCAGTGCTGGATACAGGCAAGCATAAATCCCGCTAATGACTTCTGCCTGTGGCTGACAGGTTCTGGTCTGGGGTAAAAGCCTGGTTCTCAAAAGCTGCTTTCTGTTTATTTCCAAAGAGGATTTACTGCGTGACTTCTTCAGTGAGCATCGGCATTCCCCATGAAGGCTGTCAGCACCCTGGGTGCTCCACACAGAGGGGCCTAATTCATGCTGTCAGACCTGGGACCCGAAATATTCCAACCTTCGGAACCCAGAGACATGTTTGGTAAAATTAAGGCCTCTGTTGGGAAAGTGTCCTTTTTTGGAGAGGGGAGGTTACTTCTGGAACAGTCTCTACTCTTGGGACTGGTACTCTCAATTTTCCTTTGGCAGTTTGCACACCTCAGGGAAAAGCAGTGGCTGTGCATGGAAGCTGACTTAATATGGGCCTTAGTCCCCGGTCATATGATAGTTCAGGGATAGAATAACCTAGTTTCAGGAGGCAAGGTTAGAAGATGAGCTTCTGAGAAACAAAGTACATCCCCCTTTGCAGGACCCGTGGCGTTTGCAGATGTGAAATCTGCAGCTGTAACTATGTTGCAATCAGGGGAGAAGAAGCCTCCCTGCCATGAGGATGACCCCGAAGTAAGTAAGAACGTAAAAGGAAAAGGATGGGGCAATGACCGTTAAGTCTGGATCAAGCGAGTCCTGAAGCTAGGTAGCCATGACTTTTAAACGCGACTAGTCAATAAACTCCTTTTTCATAAGTCAACATGAGGTGGGCTTTGTGACTGTTCTAATGGGAGGAGCAGCTGGATTAGATGAAGTGTGTGACCTGGAGGCCAGTGTTTGCCTGGAACATGGAAACCAGTGATAAAAGTGCACATCAGCACAGGCACTCCGAAGTTCCCATGTAGCCTTGGGCTCTGTTACCAGCCACCCTACCTGTTACTCCAACTGGTTTGTTTTGTTTCTTTTGCTTCTTTATTGCTTCTCATTCTTGTCCTAAGTATGATCTTGACTCCCCCATTTTATAAAGTGCCTCCTTATCCATGCCCTGGTATACAGTTCCTCTAAGGAGGACCCTTCAGCCCAATTCCCTGAAGGGCTGTTCTCTATCAAGCCTCCCCAATTCCCCGCTACTGCAAATGGTTACGAAAAACATTTTGGGAAATGCAATCACGAGTCCTCCAGGGCCATGTGACTTCTTAGCAGTAATGAACACTTTTCAGTTTACTGCCTCTATGGTGCCATCTCCACATTTACTCTGCTTCTATCATTTCACATCTCCTACACTCTCAGTTCCAAGGAAGTCACACTGGGAAATGAGGGTTTACTCAGCTCCTGGCTTTTGTTTGTTTATTCATTTGTTTTTTAGTTGTTTGTTTTCAATACAGGTTTCACGGTGTAGCCCTGATTGTCCTCTCTGTACACTCTCTGGAGACCAGGCTGGCCTCGAACTCACAGAGATCCACCTGCCTCTGCTTCCCGAGTGCTTGGATTAAAGGTGTGGGCCACCACTGCTTGGTAACACTTACTCTCATCCTTACTTTTCATTTATTCATTTGAAATAGTAACATTTAAAAAGTAACATAGTATAAAGAATAATACAGCCAGGCATGGTGGCCCATGCCTTTAATCCCAGGAAGAAACAGTTAGAGCTTTGAGATTAGGAGGCCAGCCTGGTCTACACAGTGAGCTCCAGGCCAGTCAGGGCTTCATAAAGAGACTTTGTCTAAAAAAATCCAACACCTCCAGCCCCCAAAAGAATAATACAAACATAGTAGTCACCATCGGCCTTGCCAAGACAACACCAAGGATCCAAATCAAATATGGGCAAAACCTTAAGATTTATATTTCTAAATGTCCTATTTCTCTTGTGCTTCTTGGCCTTACAATATGTTCCTTGTATTTGCCTTGTCTTCACCCAGGGAAGCATTCCTGGTCCCTTCCATCCGTCGGCCTATATAGTTTCATGGTCTTCTCATCTGAATGCAGTCTGTACCTTGAGTACTAAGCACCATGTCAAGCTAGACTAGACAGCAAGACCCTATCTCCAGGAGCAGAAACCCACAACTTTCACACTCTAAGTGTGAAAGTTTCACCTGTCCATCGCCTACTTGACTCCATGTCCTTTGAAATAGAAACCACCTTTTGGTTCTGCACCCTCTGAATCCTACACAGTCCCAAAAGCATCAGACAGAAGAGTTGAATGTTTCTGGACTAATCAGCATTTCAGTGTTATTTGGGGGATCTTTCTCCCACTCACATCATCAAGACGTTCACATAGTCTACTAATTTATTCTATCTAGCCTTCCTCAGGGTACTGTCTGCAGTTTTATTTTCTCCTTTGAGAAGCAAGTGCATCACCTGGGATATTTTGTCTTTCAAGGAACAGAAAACCAACTATCCAAAGTTGAAACCATCAGGACAATTAGTGAAGAAGAATTCTGCAGGTGGGAGCTTCAGGTTGGTTACCACACATCCCTTCATCCTGAAAGCTGGCTGCTAAAGCCCCAGCATCAAGTCCTCTCATTATACACAAGGGGAGGCCTCTCTGGAAGGGCAGAGAACAATCTCTGAACAACAGGAGGCTCTTCACGGTGAGAAAAATACTTCCCAGCAGCCCCGAGTAGCACGGTGCACTATGGCCCACAGATCAGGACTTATCATGTGGCCACACACTAGCACAGGATGCTGGGAAAGTGGACGCCAGGAGGGAAGCATGAATGCCACAGATGGTTTAAGCCAACCATGCTCTTTCTCCCTTGGCTGATCCACAGCCACTGAAATCAAGAGATCTCTAGTCACCGACTGAACAAAGGTGAAGAAGGCAGGGTGGGGAGAGGGACCTGCCCTTGGGTAGGTAACAACGTGCACCTGCCAAGACAACATTGATACGGTTGCCAGGATTCCTGGCCATGAAACAGGACGAGCAGGTTTCTAGACCTGGCTTCTCTTCATGGGTTTCTGTGCAGCCGCTGGTGGTCTATGATGTCAATGACTCTAGTCAGTGGTGGCTTTCCTTGGTGGTATCACATGAGCTGTCAGGTGAGCTGGAAGGCAGCAAGGAACTCCTGCTCACTTGCCTCTGTCAAGCATCTGTGGCATTTTTTTTTTAAAGGCAAGAAACAACTTGTTTATGGAATTACTTCTCACTATGTTGTGTCAACTTTGGACACTGTCCTCAGAAGGCTCACGGGTGAACAGGGCCTACTTAATGTGGCAAGCATGCCAAGTGAGTTCTCTGAAGTGCTGTGGATGGGAGCAGAGGGCCAATCTGATGGACAAGCAGCATCGAGACACCAACAGGGCCGCCTCAAGTCTTTCACAGCTTGGTTAGAAGAGTCCCTAGATGCTGTGCCAGAAGGCTTCCAGAGGGAAGCAGCTGAGGTGGAGGAGCAGGAGCGGAGCGGAGAAGTGCAGTCTACAGCCAGAGGTACAGCAAGTCCTCTGGAACACGTCTTCTGCAGAGCCAGAGGGAGCTGTTAAAGTCTGACTTACTCTGTAGTTGGCAACCGAGAGTCAATGAAAGTTTGAAAGTAATGTTTCCCTTCAGAGGTTACGGAGGCCAAGCCCATTTGCAAATTAAATAACTACCAAATCGCAGCACTCCTAAATTACTACAAACTAAGCCTAATAACACAAAGACTTTACTGTAACAGCAGAGAAATAACCATCACATGTGTTTTTTAAGAAACTATGATAAAATGAATCCCTGTATTTTGTCCCTCCATAAAACTGGACAGGTTGGGGATACGGCCTGTAAATCCTGCAATTATTTAAAGCACAAAGCAGAGCCTGACTGTGTTATCGCTTTTAAGTAACACTTCACCAGATTCTGCTTCCCAAAACCACTTTGGGGGAAAATGCTTTCCTAAGTGACATCACCCCATTTTCCACATAAAATGAAAAAAAAAAAAATAAAGGGTTATATTCAGAAACAGGCTACAAAAGAAAGATTGGTATACCTTAAGCGCCTGCTATGGAACCCTACTGCCTTGAGAGAAACACTGAAATAAAGTAAAAATATAACCCCCAATATACATGAGTGAGCTTACAAGAGGTGGGCCAGCCCCCCCAAATCCATTAATAACAGAAATCGCTGTATTTCATATTTGCAGGCATCTCTGAAAGTTCTCTTAATTGCTCCATAGCATCGTGTTTTACTTTAGGAAAGTTCAGACTTTATTGCCAATGACTAATGGGCATAGAGTCCCTAAAGGACTTGTTTTAAAACATCAACCAGTCGACCATAAAAGGGGCATTCAAATGGCTACATGGGCTAAGTAAGAATTAAAAAGTACGGCCACTTATTTTTAAATTAGCATCCTCTTTCACATTTAGGAATACAATAAAATGTGTCATAACATTTCTGCTCTCATTCCAAAGTATTGTTGTAAGAATCGGCAGTAACAGACACCACCCTTGTATGGTTAAGCGTTAAAAATCAAGCGCTGTTTTTAGCGTTATTGTGGGTGCCTTAAAATTACACATGACTACAGTGCCACAGAAGCCTTCCAGATGGAAATATAAGGGGAGATGGGAAGGATCCAGTGGACAAGGCTATTAATAAATTGATAGCACTGATGGGTTAAAACCCATAAGCTAGACAGGAACAAATCTCAGTAAAGATCCCGAAGTTCTGTCTGGATCAGTCCCAAAGGACATGCAAACTGAGTTCAGAAGAGACCTGTGTGGACCACTGATGAGCACTCTGTAGCCTCCCCTATGGAGGGGTCAAGCCTTGGACCGTTTTTATGACCACACAATGTCTGCTACTATGTTCTTTACAGAGGCTTGGTGTCAACAGCTAGGCTGGAGGTATAGGGCGGGGTGGGGGCAGAAAGCTCCTAGTCTTTCCTCAAGTTCAAACTGGGTAAGGTGCTCAGCTTTCTAGTTCTCTAAAATGGCTGAAACAGTCTGCCTGAGCACCTGCTAGCAGAGGGAGGTGAGACTGTCCACCAGAGAGAAGGCCTGTTCTGGTAAGCTGAGCAGGGCCGATCACACACTGAACACGGAGACGGCTTTTCAAGCTTCTGAAACAGGGCCCTAGGCACAAAGGGAGGCGCGGTGCTGTCCCCGACAGACCAGCTACTGGGCCAAATGGGACACGCACAGGATGCTAAGCAGAAAGGAGCCATCTTTTGGTAAACTTGATCTCTCAAAAGACCCAAACAGAGACTGTGGCACAAATCCGAGTAGTTGCCCCCCCCACCCCAAAAGAAGTGTCCAGCTGGGAAGCAAGCAGTTAAGAGGCCCCAGGACCCCTAAGTTTCTCAAGCTATAGAACCTTCTGCACATCCAAACAGTTTCAGAATAAAAGCATCTTGAACTGGGATAGCCCTGTCCCCATCTGGCACGTTTGTAAAGATAAAAATGGACATGGCTGGTCTTCCTTCTGGCCCGGGGAGGGGAGAGGAGGACAGGAATGTCCCACCCGGTCTCAGGAGAGAGAACAAGGAGTCAAGCATGTTCCTAAGCCCACATGAGAACCTCATACCAGATTGCTTGTGAAATCCGGACTTTCCGGGTTACAGGCTGTGGGAAGCAGGGCGCCGGCGGAGTTGAAGGCAGCCGGGTTTCTCCCTCTTGCCGCAGTCCCTGGCAGTGGAGAGGCTGATACTCCGAACAGTCCCTGGCAGCCCATCCGAACCGTACATTAGAACAAAACAATTCCAGTTCTAAAAGTGCTCAGCTGCTCCAGCTCGACCTGAGGATTTGCCCATAGAATCTGGACTGCTTCCTTTCAACTCTGAATGAAGAAAGAATCACGAGAGCTGTTCAATGAGAGCTATCTGTCCTGGCACTCAATCAAAGGGATTAGGATTTGGGAAGAAAAGCCTACAGGTGATCCTCCAGGAAGCACACTAAGCAGTTATCAAAAACATACAAGTTCAAAGCAGCTCCATTTTCATATGTTAAATGGACTTGGATGCAGCCCCAGGCTCCTTTCTAGGTAAGAAATTGTGGTAATGCTGTTTGTACTTGCATACTTAGCAGACGAGGGAAGAAAAAAGCATGTGGCATGGTGGGGCCGGGTCCACTCCTCCCTTGCATAACACAGTAAGTCAATCTTGTTCTCCTGGTGAAACACATGGGAGGAGACAGTGTCCCAGCATCTTCCACCTTCGTGGTGGATACACATGGCAAACGCTGCCAGCCAGCTGGCAATGAAGTGGGAGCTTATCTTGAGCCCATGTTGTTTTCCCAAGTGCCATGATCTGGGCTTAACAGTGTATTATCCACTTAGCAGCTGAACTTGGGCACAGTGAAAGAAGGAAACAAGAACACACACTAAGATCTAGGTTACAGATGCTAGTACATTTTGGGTGGCCTTCCAGTGACAGCAAGTCACCAAGAATACAATATACTCTGCCAATGAGAATTCCACAGCACACACAAACTCAAAGGTTCAACTCCTTCTGCTGTGCACAAAGGGCCTCTAGAAAAAAAATGAATACCTATTTTATTTTATTTTGGTTTTTTGAGACAGGGTTTCTCTGTGTTGCCTTGGCTGTCTTGGAACTTGCTCCGTAGAACAGGCTGGCCTCCAATTCAGAGATCCACCTGCCTCCACCTCCCTAGTGTGGCAATTAAAGGCATGCACCATCACTGCCTGGCATATCTATTTTAGTAGGAAGCAAGTATAGTGAGAAAATGGAAAGCTGTATTTAGTTATTAGAAATTAATGTAAAGCAGGTAAGAGCATATCAGATACTCAAGACGTGTTCAGTAAATAGCTGCAGAAGGACCTAGTCAGTATTTGCATCAATTATGTTGACCTTGCCTAGGGGAAGATCAAGGTGATTCTCAATAACAATAACCCATGGGAGGACAGCCAGATGTCCAAACTGAGCAGACAGACTCCTCCAAGAAGCAGTGGTCTAGTCTCTACTCAACCCTGCAAACCTTCACTGTTGTAGGACTTTAGAAAATGGCTCCACCTACCCAGACTTTGCTAGCCTCATCTATAAAATGGGCATAAAAGCCTGAACATCCAAAGGAAGAGGCAACATAAAGCTGCTGTCTGCTGTATGACACTCAGAGTGTCTCTGAGTTACTTTGTTTTCTGTGATGAAACACCATGGCCAGAAACAACTCGGAGAGGAAAAGGGTTGTTTCATCTCTCCTGTGGGATGTTCTGTATGTTAAATGTGTTGCTCTGATTGGTTAATAAATAAAACACTGATTGGCCAGTAGCCAGGCAGGAAGTATAGGTGGGACAAGGAGAGAAGAGAATTCTGGGAAGTGCAAGACTGAGGTAGAGAGATGCTGCCAGCCGCCGCCGCCATGAAAAGCAAGATGTAAGGTACCAGTAAGCCATGAGTCGCGTAGCAACTTATAGACTAATAGATATGGGTTAATTTAATATATAAGAACTAGATAACAAGAAACCTGCCACGGCCATACAGTTTGTAAGCAATGTAAGTCTCTGTGTGTTTACTCCGTTGGGTCTAAGTGGCTGCGAAACTGGCGGGTGAGAGAGATCTGTCCTGACTGTGGGCCAGGCAGGACTGGAGAAAAACTCTAGCTACACATCTCACACGTCCATGTAACAGTCTATTACTGAGGGATGTCAGGGAAGGAACTTAAGGCAGGAACCTGGAGGCATGACCTGAAGCCCAGGCTATAGAGGGGCGCTGCTAACTGGCCTGCTTCTCATGCCTTGCTCAGTCTGCTCTCTTATAAACTCCCAGACCACCTGCCCAAGAGCGGCAGTCAACTGGGCCAGTAAGCGGCATCCCTTGGGGGCCACTGCTTCATGTCTACAGCTTGCATTGCTCCTGCCGCTACACATTATATTCTTAAAGTCTGAAATGTCCCCTCTGACATCGACACCCCTAACATCTTCTCTGATGCCAAGGTCAAATGATACCCCACAACTTCCCTCTCTCCCCTGTGGCCCCAGTGCATACTGACAGCACCTCTCTTTAGCTCCCACATCACTCTCCTTGGCATTCTATTTACCTGTAATCCTCCATTCATTCCCTCCTCAGCTGAACTGCAGGTACCATGAACACCACATTCTCTTTTTATTTCTGGGGCATGTAAGACTTGTAAACATGGTTTGCTGACCTAGGAATGATAGTTATAGGGAAGAGGGAGTATCCTAAGCTAATATGAAAGGGACGTATCATCCATGCTCATTCAGAATCAGGAAGGAACAGTGGGAAGCTGGACCTGCAAACCCTGCTAGAATGTCTCCTTCAGAGCTCAGCTGGAGGCCTATGTATAAAAGGGCTATGTTATAAAGCTGGCTCCTCCTAGCTTCCTGTTGTCTTGGCACCAAGCAGGCAATTTGAAAGTACATTAAGTTATTTAACAGGTCACCAAGTAGAAGGACACTAAAAGTTTAGCCATATTTACAGGGGGACTATATGAAAATATTTTATTGATGTTATAAAGGCCACAGTTTTAAAAGGCTGCAGTGAAAAGTCGAACATACGTGGAACAAATGGGCAACTCTTAAAGCGTTACCTGGTTCCAGACAGTCCAAATGTGTCGAGTTAGCAAACAAGATAAATGGCTGTCTGACATGATGTTTTATAAATCCTATTAACAGGCTGTAAAGGAGGTGATAGTTCCCTAAACAGGAAAATTAATTTTCTCAGTTCAATTCCCAGTGTACATACAGGAATTTGGAGTGTCTGAGGGGCTCATTGTTCATGCTGATTTCAGCTTGTATACTAATGGACCTCTCTGGCAATTATGCTTCATACCCTTCAAAGTACCTGGATGCTTGTTAGTCCCCCGGGTGTGTTTTGCTTTTTGTTTGGATAACAGAGATGGGCATAGTGGCTTACTGAAGTCAGTTTAAAACAGAGCCCAGCTAGAACCTTGGCTGTCCTTGACACTTCACACGGTCTGTGGACTTGTGGAGCCAGTTTGTGATGTGGAGATGGGCATTTCCCATGCTCCCTGGACCACAGGCTGGGAGGGCTCTAGCATCGTTTCAAACACTGCAGCTGATTAAGCTGGAGTGTGTCTGCTTGTTTCTTACTTGATGTTTTCACTCTTCAAAACACAGAACTGAATGGCTCTCACCACTCCACAACTAACATTTCCGTGTGCGGCCTACACTACCTTTAAGACCAAGACACATTCTAATGATTGGCATGATTCTATTTTTGCCTTTTCTTGCCAGAAAGAAAATATGGCTTTAATAGAAGTGTACATCTGTGTGGTATTACATGCATGTAAAACAGATGTAACCTAATTACGTTTTCATTTAAATTGCTAAATAGCTACTTAAGTAAAAAGCTAAAATAACATACAAACAACAGTTACTATAATGACAAGTGTACTTAGAATTACATGAAAAGGATCAAAGCTACAGGAGACAGAATTTGAGTTGGTCTTTCAAAAAGACAGAGTGGCACAAAAACACAGTCTTCGTTTACTCAGGAATCCACGGTCTCTACAGCTAAACCTAATGGCAGAGTTTGGTTCAGCCTAGACACAGGGAAGAAAATCTGTAGCATTTATAGAAGACTGTGTTTCATGACGATTAGACACAGTCTACCAGAGATTATATAGCAAACCCCTAAATTGGAAATTAGAATTCCAGGCAATACAATCAGCTTGATTGTAGTTTAAAGCAGATCCAGTAAGGCTGGGATCAGAAATCAGCTCCCAACTTTGAGATCAGAGTCTCCTTTTTGTATTTCTAGCAGGAGACAACACAGTATTCATGACTGCATATTCATGACGGGGCCCTTCCTGCAAGCCACACAAAGGCTCGCCCGATACCCAGGGCATTTGGGATGATACTCAACCCGGTGCCCACTGAACACAAGGCCAGTCCTCACCAAGGAGCAGGGGACAGCATATCACCGGCCTCAAGGGTGAGCTCTAGACAACCTGAACTTCTTCCACCGGACCCTGCTGGGGAGAGGGATGCCTGGTTCTAGCCTTGTCTTTTCTATTTCAATACACTTTTAACTCAAGTGGATTTCTGGTATTTGGTGGTAGCGGTTTTGTTGTAAGCAGAGTAAAACACTGGAGTATGAGCAGAGCACAAGCTTATCTCAGAATCTGGATTGTCCATCAGCAAACTACAGGCTGCAGAGCAGGAATGCATGCTGGAAGTACTCCCACCCAGCTTTCTTCTCTAAACCAGACTGGCCAGTTTTCCTGAAGTTCAGTCAGGGCCATAAAGAAATAAAGGATCTAAACCTAGGTGTTTTTTGGTTTGTTTGTTCTGTGGGCCTGAAATGTTTTAGACTTTTCAAAACTAAAGGGACCACCTCTGCTGAGACTGAGCCAAGACGCTGCTTATCAAAGACCTGGGCAGATTCTAAATTTAGCGTCATATTTAAGGGAACACACACACACACACACACACACACACACACACACACACACACACACAAAACATTCAAACC
Source organism: Peromyscus leucopus (assembly GCF_004664715.2). Classification (NCBI taxonomy): domain Eukaryota; kingdom Metazoa; phylum Chordata; class Mammalia; order Rodentia; family Cricetidae; genus Peromyscus; species Peromyscus leucopus. The sequence continues at coordinate 82,887,745 of NC_051067.1, read as the reverse complement.
ATAAACACAGGCTGTGGATGTAGCTCAGTGTCCTCAGTGTCCTGGGCAGATTCTAAATTTAGTGTCATATTTAAGGACACACACACACACACACACACACACACCACGTTCAAACCATAAACACAGGCTGTGGATGTAGCTTAGTGGCAGAGTGCTCGCCCGGTGTGTGTGAGGCTCTGAGCTCTATCTCAAACACTGCACAGGTAAAAGAGAATAAAATAAAAAAGAATATGAATAGCTTCATTCTATTCACCAAACGTCTTCTCTTTAGGAGGGAAAAGATGAAAAGTCTAACAGTCTTGAGAGGCGGGCAGCTGGTGTTTGGTGTCAACCTTGCGCCCGCTGGCTGGTGCATCTGAAACCGTGTTTGTCTGAACGGAGGAGGCCAGTATGGCTGCCACTATTCATGTCACCGCCCTGCTTTTAGGAGCGTGGTACTTCAATCTTAGCAGAGCCCCAAGTGGACCCCGGTGCACTGAAAGCTTCAGGGGTGAGATTTACTTAGTTTTCTTTTTCACATTTGGTCATCCGACTCCAACCCTGTGGAGAACCCCTGCTTGAGGAATCCACAAACTCCCTGCCCTGCATCCACCAGAGAAATGGGCTCTGTCTGTGAAGACAAGGGAACTACAATTCAAGAACCTTCCATCCTATGGCCAGTCCTTCATCCAGGGGCTTTGCTTGGTCTCTTGGTCCTTCTGCTGTTCACTTTAACATTTAAGAATGTTCATCAAGTTTCCCAATGTCTTGAGAAGAAGGCTGTAAAGGACAAGTGGAGGCTTGTTGTGATTTTGAAACCAATTTCATTTGTATTTTATAAATGGATCATAAATGTCATTCACTAATTGCCACTCTTCTCCCTCTTCTCTCTCATCTTTCCAGACACACTGCAAAAAATAGGCAACCTTCTACCCTATTCTTGCCAGAGGGCAGCAGTTAATGGCAGGTTTTAAACTAGATTTCACTTATTTGGAAGGATCTCAATGGAGGCTGAAGACATACTGAATTTTCTACTGCCATCTTTACCCTCTGCCCAAGAAACTCAGATGTTGGTGGAAAGTAACAAGATGACCAAAGGAAGTCCAAAGAGTAAGCAGTAATCACACTACAGTGTCACCGGAGAAGGGAAGGAAGGCCTTTTCTGGTCAACCCGGCCACTAGAATAGCAGCTATCACTCAAAACTACACGTTAAAGAGATAACTTCTGTTGAAGCACAGAACACATACTCTCTTCTGAAACTCAGGAGGCTGGGAGAGAAATGGGAACAGTGTCCAGTCCAGGTAGAACAGAACATGCTTTAAACAACCATATCCCAGAGGCTGATGGGCTGATGGGAGGGGATAAGGTGTGTCTGTGCACATGCATGTGTGTGTGTGTGCAAGTGGGGTGTGTGAGTGTGTGTGTGTGTGTGTGTGTGTGTGTGATCGTTTGTGCACTTTGTAATAGTTTAAACGTCGGGAAGGAAAATGAAGAGAGGAGGATCCACCCTACAGGATTCACCCCTTTCAGAGTGAGTCTTCATAAAAGGTCTACGCCACTAGGACAAAAGACATAAATGTGACAAAGCGCCCTCAATGTCAGGATGACGCTGCATTCTGTGTCACTTTTCTCCCATCATAGGACACCTCCCCCGGAGAATGGGAGGGGAGGGCCTGTGGCACATTTTGAGAGCGGAAGTCTAACTTGTGGTGTGTCAGCCAAAGCCGGCCCTCCAGTGTGTTCTCAGACAGCGCTATGTGTTAGTTGCCAGAATGTTCACAGAAGCACATTTCATACATAAATCTGGATTCCTGCCTGGCTCCTCATGTAAAGAGTCTGAGCAGTTCACAGCACCGGGCCCAGCCTACCACGCTGACAGCTGGCAGGAGCAGAGTCCCACCATTCAGACTGGGGTGCACACCGTAGTTCTAGTCCTTGTCTGCCCACCACCTGGCCCGCTGGAGCCGAAGCCAGCACCGGCTGGTTCCGGTAGGAGTTGTGTATGTGTTTACTAATTAATTACTCTTCCTACTTGAAAGTAAAGAGAAAACACCGCAGAAGCAGCGAGTCCAACACTGCAGGCCCACATCCTTCCTACCTGGAGCTGCCTGGGCCCCGGTGCCCTTTGCCCTCACCAGCTGACCACCAGGGCATCATTTCCTCTTGATTATCAGTCCCTTGGGGATCTGTTGCATGCTTTAGGGGCAAACTATGACCATGAATGGTCTTAGTCTCTGAAGAAAACAAACAAATAGGACCCTCTCCTTATTCATTCTTTTTATTATTCTAAAATTAAGTTTGCTAAAATAAATAAATAAATAAAAGAACTTGAGCTGCCAGACAGAAGCATGACTCTTCTACACTTAGGATGGAGGAAAATCATCATTCTACATGTTGTACATTTTTATAATGAGGACCACAAAAAACTGCAGGAGGAAATCTCAGGATCTTTGGAAATCAAAATGAATGTGCATATTTTGCACCAGCTGCAGTAATTACTTTACCACGTGAGGCCCAGGGCAGGTAGTAATGTGCAATACCTTTCAACTTGGAGCCATCTCAAAAAACAAACAGAAAAAAAAACCTGACCTCTGACCCTGTTTTGAAGCATCACTACCCGCTTGGGTAGTGTTTGCATGCTGAAATATTTATTTCCTTCATAAAAAAATCTATCTGAATATCCAATCTCTCAGCAGCAAAGAGTTTTCTTTCCATGTCAGCAGAAGCCCTTAAGTAATTTGGGGCTATGATCTTAACACTGCAAGCTTTACCCACTTAAAACTTTGCCAGCTCCTAGCTGCATATTTTTCTCACCAGCTCCTCATTTGCAAAACACAGCAGAGATTCAGGTGA